>NC_142720.1:16231309-16536785 GCF_055471065.1 Atractosteus spatula
AATGGCTTTTTGTGTTTGTTCTTTTACCAGCTTGAAGTGGTATATTATGTTAATTCCATAAAATCGTAAAAAGGATACATGTAAAGAAAATATATGAATTCTTAAGCCGTCTACTTACTCTGAATTTTCATTTTTGTACTTTTGTCTAGGTTTATGCCTAGTATGGAAAACATGGTTTTGGGGAGACTGACTAAGGCACTGACTAAGTGTTCGGATTTCTAATATCCCTGCTAAAAGCCACTCAATTATTATAACGTGGTAGACATGTACAGTATTCCACTTTAAGGCTTTTAGGTACACAGTCTACAATACCCTCTTAGTGATTAACAGCACAAGCAATGCAAAACAACATACACAATTAGAATTTAAAAGTAGCAATTAATCATAATGTGCAATACACAGGCATTTTTTTTCCTTCTTCAGTCATAGCATAGTCTTATGGCCACCTGATCACAAGTATTCAATACCATTACTTACTATTGAGTTTTCCTGTTTTATTTTAATCTCCAGTGTCAGTTTTGCAAAATGGTTTGTTCTGGGGTGCAGTTTTAATAATGTAGAAATATGAGAGTTATATTTGAGTAACACCCCTATAAAGAGACAGCAGCATAACTCTAAAAAGCTGTGGTTCTCAGCCCTCGTCCTGAGGGACTGCTGTGTCTGCTGGCTTTCCATTCCAACTGGTCCCTTAATCACCCGTGCAAATTGATGCATGTAATTGATCTGCTTGCTTGTTTAAACTTTTTTCTGCACCCATTTCATAGTGTGAAAAATACCTTGATTCCAGGAAGGGTCGGAATGACATTTACTCATCAGTCTCAAATGCTGGTCTCCAGTGTCCTCGCTGACGTACCTGTGCTTGATCCCAGAGGAGAATCAGAGTCAGTTAGATCTGCTGCTTCAGACATGGCCATCACTTCATAGTGATGTTAGTTAATCAGGAAGTCTGTGTCACAGATAGCAGTGAGGCTTCTTACTCCGATCTTCCTCCTGGACATGAAGACATGATGTAACATATTGGTGTAGAGTTATTTTCTTTCATGAGACTGTTTGCATCTTATTGGTAACCTGCCGACCGAAACAAGAATGGCGTGAAGCGCCTGTTTGGTACACCTTCACATCTTCTGTTGTATGACTTCTCTTCCCATGGCGGCCATTAATCCACTAATCAACTGTGAATATCTGCTCACTGGCGCACTTGGAGGAACACAAACTAAAACTACCTAGTAGTTTTTAAAATGATCTGTGGACCGAGTAGTAGGAGATGAATGTAGTAGTATAACAATAATATCATTAAAGTTTAAGATACAAAACTCAACTACTACTGAAACAATTCGATCTAACTCAGAAACCGCCCAGCGATCTACAGTATGATTAATCACTCTTAATATGTTCTTCTTTCCGTGAAGTACTGCACCTGCAAAATCATCAACAGGATTGTCTATGAAGTGATGGACACTGTGCATCCATCACTTACTTTTTCAGTTGTACTGATAATTCTACGGTTATTACGGATGTTGAAAGTGCATTTCATACCATGCCCTAAGAAGAATGATGAGGAACTGGATGATTTATTGTACTTCACAACCACCCAAACTTATCTGCCTTGACTGTGAAATGAAATTACTTTTTATCAGGAAATCAACTGTGTTCAATTAGGCATAAGCCTACCTCATGGTAATGGCAATACTAAGTCCTACCAGTGGAACAGTGCTATTACCATTGTAATTAACTTTTTTTTTATCATTACACATTGGCCTGTGAGATCCCTGGAGGGACTAAAAAACAAGTTCAGAGCTTTCTCTTCATTTAGGTAATCTTAGTCTTGCTTTGTCAAATAGCAGTTGTTACATTCTGAAGTTAAAACTGGGAAAACATATTATGAATTAAAAATACAGTACGGAAAGTAAAGTGAATTAATAATTATTTAATTTGCATTATACAAGATGCCAAGCTGTGTACAGAAAGGTTTTCCTGTTCACCTGACACATAGAAAACCTAACACACTGTCCTGGCAGCGCTGTATGTTACTGCACTAAATCAGCTCAACATTTATACCCAGCTTGCCTCTTTACCTGCAAACATCTGCCGATGAGTGGTTAGTAGCCTGATAATCTGCTAGTGGAAATTGATCTTGACAACAAGACTGGTAGGTGCTTTTATTTTCAGAGGTCTGTCTCCATTGCTTCTCACTGTTTATCCCAATGAATGGGTCAATATAGGGGATCATAGGAGCAGTGTATGACACTGGGCAAATGAAATCAATTCTGCTAAACAGTACTCATCGAGTCAAACTCCCTGCACAAAACAGGGCGATAAGGTACGGAAGGCTTTTGGTTTCTCAATTTGATCCAGTCTTGCAGCTTCTTTATTTTCTGTTGTCAGCTAGATGAACATTAAAATATAGGGAGATGAACTTAACAGCAGATAAGCAAAAATCTAACATATGCTACCTTTAGACTTTTCTTCTTCTGATTAAGCCTTTACTAAAATAATGTTCTGTGGAATGCAATGCCGAATTCTAAAGAAGCTGAACTTTTCTTCGGATGTTATGGGGGGTTATACGGTTTGGGCTGTGGTTTCTTGCCGATATATCATGTTGACCGGGTTCAGGCTGACAAAAAAAAGCCTGTTTCGTTCCATAAATATTCCAGCAGGACTCTACAGCAATAACTAGTGCCGCAGATCTGAAGAGATAAATTTATTACCATTCAGCAGCTAGGGCTTGTGGGAGAGAAATGAAGATGAAAAGCTCACACCCTGACATTAGTTCGCAAAGGCCAAGCTTATTACGAGAAGCAGGAGAGAAGCAATCAAATCAATGTTTAGTGTCTGGGATTCTGTGTACTTTGGCATCTTGCAGGGATTTATTTACTATCTTGTGGTCTAACCCCATAAATCCGTTTCACAAATGGGGAGATAGAAGCCCAGCTGTGGTGAATGTTTTCCCAAATATTATTTCTAGATCTGGAACAAAATTCCAAATATTTTGAAAGATCACTAGACAATATTTACTTTCATTTTGCTTATTGTGTGATGTTAACCTGTTCAGTTCAAGACAGGCGAATTTCCTTTGATGATGAAAAATTTCCTGTTAGGAAAAGATAATGGGAAGTCTTGTCCAGGTCTGTAATTTCTGAATTTGCATCTGTAATTCTTAGTCCTAAGATAAATGACTAATTTCTCTCAAATCTGTCACTAAAATCTAACATACAGTACTAATCATTCAATATCTTCTAAAAGTTCTTGTTTTTGTGCTTAAAGGGAAAGCAAATGCTTTCTAATTACACTAATGTTTATCTTCCTCTTTGCAGTTCTGTAGGGTTCATAGTTGTTTGGTTTACGGAAAACCATTGTCTCCGTTAGCAAAATCTCAATGTATTATTTTTCACCTCCTAAGATTTTAAGTTAAGCAAACATAAATTTCCCCAAAATAAAACCAACATGTGCATCTTAATCATGATAATTTTGTACCTTCTCTTCCCAAACTTAGGATTTGGGATGACCACACCAGCAACAGTAGCCGGCAAGGTATTCCTGATCTTCTATGGACTGCTGGGCTGTGCTGGAACCATCCTTTTCTTTAACCTCTTCCTGGAGAGGATTATCACCCTGCTGGCTGTCATCATGAAAGCCTTCCACGAGCGCCAGCTGAGGAGGAGCGGCCTCCTGCCACCCACCATTCGCCGAGGCTCCGCCTTCTCGGATTCGGGAAGCCTGGCGGGCTGGAAGCCTTCCGTTTACTACGTCATGATGATCCTGGGTTTGTCAGCCATCATACTGTCTTGCTGCGCCTCTGCAATGTACACTCCAGTGGAGGGCTGGAACTACATTGACTCGCTCTACTATTGCTTTGTCACCTTCAGCACCATCGGCTTTGGGGATCTAGTGAGCAGCCAGAACGCTGCGTACGAGAACCAGGGTTTGTACCGCTTCGGGAATTTCGTCTTCATACTTATGGGGGTGTGTTGCATCTACTCCCTTTTCAACGTCATCTCCATCGTCATCAAGCAGGTGCTGAACTGGATGCTAAAGAAAATGGACTGCCTGTGCTGCCACCGCTGTCACAAGACCAACGCCTTCCTGGGCCGCCGCAACGCCATCACGCCGGGCTCGCGGCTGCGCCGGGGACACCTCCCCTCGGAAACGGAGGGGACGTGCGACAGCGACACCGAGGGCCGCCGGCTGTCTGGGGAGATGATCTCCATGAGGGACCTCACAGCCTCCAACAAGGTCTCCCTGGCGATCATGCAGAAGCAGCTCTCGGAGACGGCCAATGGCTTCCCGCGGACCGTATGCGGCAGCTCGCGGCACAATGGCTTCTCCGGCGGAGTGGGCGCCCTGGCCATCATGAACAACCGGCTGGCGGAGACCAGCGACACCCGGTAGAGCCTACAGCCAGGGCAGCCCCTGCTCTCATTGCTTGCTGCTTAGGCCGTGTCCTCCGTTAATGTTATTATTTACTATTTCTGTTTTCAGGACATGAGCCAGGTTTGCTGTTGTTGTGATTTTTTTATATGTTCTATCAAACCCACTCAAGCACATATGAGTTTTTGTTCTCCTAAATGTATGCACATTTTACAAGAAGTGCTAGAGACCCATATCACGAGGACACACCACAACTCTCATCAGCTGGAAATAAAACTAGTCTTCAGATGGATATCTATACTGTTAGAGAGCACAGTATTCCAATGCTTTCGGTCATTTTAATGCTGTACTGGAACACACTGCCATAAAATGAATATCATAATAAAATCACTTGCCAATATTGCTGCTTTAAGCTGAATTCTAAAAAGTTCATAGGAAGCTTATGTGATATGAAGCTGAAATTGAAATTATTTTTCAGAGAGAGAGATTACAGTAATGTTATTGGATCATGTTTAATGGTCCCCACTTAAGATTTGACATTTAAAGGTACTTACTCAAACGTAGTGTAATGACAGTGTAAATTAATATGCAACAGGTATAATAGCATTTGTATTAAAGATGTATGTAATTAGAGACAGCATGGAGTACAGAATGTGTATGAGACTTACAATAAATAATAAATGTTAATTGCATTGTAGTTACACCTTTAGTAGTCAATTACAATTAGGCACATTTTTTTAGTAACATCTTTAACCGACTGCCAGTATCTATCACTGATATAATTTTTCATAATTTTATGATCCCTGAAAAGTAACTGCTGTCAGTCATTAGGATATTCACTACTGGCTGCACTGCAGCTTTTTGTTTTCACTTCCAATATTTCACACAATTATTTGTGCAGCTGTGTGATAAGACAATGTACACCCATTGTCTTTTATCATAGCTATACACAAAGTGTACAAAAATCCATTAAGCACCCAATTGCTCCAAGTCCTGTGTTGTGATGAGTCAGAGCCTATTAATAAAGATCCAGTACCTGTATGCCCTATTACACAAGTAAAAAGATATTTGTGTATTTAACACGGTACGACAAGACTTTTTTTTCACAGCCTTGTCACTTTCAGTCTTTGGGTTCAGTCTGACTTTAAATCCAAGAGAGAAAGGAGAGAACTCCACTGCTAAGTAGGGTGAGGATGTGGTCCACCAATAATTGATAGAAAACTAAGACTGCAAGGATTTCGAAATTACCATTAAACTGAAACAAATAAAAAATAAGTGCATCTGTTCTAAATTAATTGTTCCAAGTTGAATCTCATTGCTTAATACCAATCAGCTGTTCAGTATTCCTTCCACTGATTAGAGTAAGTGGCCTCATGATTAGTGAAAGAAATGACACATTAGGGTGATTCGTTATTAAGACAAGACAAACACAGATTATAATATCTGGAAAACTTTAAAAAATTGTACTCTTGGTCTTTGTAATAATGAATGATAGCAGATTAGGGACAACAGGAAAGTAATTTTGTTCTATTAGAACAGTAGAATTTCAGGCACTCATTACTGCAAAGAATATATTTGCTTGGTAACTGGTGTGGTGATTTTAAAAGCATTACTTTTTCCCCAAGTACTTTTTTAATATGAAATCTTTATCCTCAAATCAGACACCAGAGTCATGAAATATACAGAATTCAAAATGTTTTTCAGCACTTCAGTGTTCTGTCATGGATTTTTTCGACTTTAGTTTATTGCATGCATATGTGTACTTCACAGCAGAGATTCAGGAAATCTGGACTGTATTCATACATTATTCAAACATCAGTTGCTTGGATTTTCCTCAAATCAGTTATGCCTCGCTCTTCAAAAAATTAAATTAATAAAAAACAGCAGGCACCGCTTACAAACTCCTTACCTGCCCAGATTATGCATTATAGGAATATGTAAACCCCATGGTTTTCTTAAATATTTGTGATATTCTTTCTGAAGTTTCTTAAATACTTCCTTGACCACCCAGATGTAGAAATCACAGCTCCTTTTGAATACTTGTATGATCCTCTTGCAGCTCTTGTGCTATTGTCTAAAGTGCTGAAATCAGGCAGAGATTTAACTAAGTTCCTTCCACAGGAACCAAAACCATTTTACTCATTGAAATAATACATTTCATGTTTGTATCTGTGCTTCTTCTCAACAGACAAGAGATTATTAATCTGTTTACACAGTTGGCTTTTAAGTGACAATACAAATATAAAATTAACAAGGCTTAATTTAACTGGTAAAGAATTGCATAACATTACTCTTCCTGTCGTTCTATATAAAGTGACCAAAAAATAATAACTTAAAGGAACTTTAGTCAGCTAATGAGCATAGTGCAAACTTGTGTGTTTTTAAACCATTTTAAGACCATATACTGTACATGCTTTCAATGTTAGTTCTGATTAGAATTATAAAATGCTTCCCACTACATGCAGGAATGTGTCTGGTTCTGTATCAAACCTGCAATCAAAGAGCAGTTGTACTCTTTCTGTGTTAACAGGAAAGTACGTTTAATCAGGGTTAGAATAGCAGACGGACTGTAGGCAGGCCATTGATACAGAATTAGAAGAAATGGAAGCTAATCAGGGCTTTGTCACTAGTTTCTTCAGTACAGCAGACTTATGGATATTTTAAATTGAGAATGACTCAGTGTGAAGTACTCTTACACAGTACCTTTGTCAATTTTCTTTCTCACCCCATTTTAAATTAAAAGCTATACACTAGTCTGTAGTGGAGATCCTGGCTGTATACTGTATAGTACTAGTATTTTTAATACTGTACCATAGTCTAACACAGTGCTTCTCAGTCCTTATCCTACAGTATCCAACACTAGTTTCAATCCGGCCCTTAAACCATCAGTCCTTATTGGTGACTTGTTTTGTGTTCCATTATGGGTTTGTGGACTACCATGAATACCCCAGTTAAAATTATTTCCAGTTTCACCACACACAACTTTATGTAGTCTCCTCCTTAACTTGCTTATTAAGAATTTGCTCCCTTATTTCTCACTAAAAGGTCTTAATGGTAGATCAGCTGATGATGAACAGACAGGTGGGAATGACACGGTGTCAGACACTCCCATGACAAGTCAGTGTTTTTCCTTCTGCTTCAGTCTAATTTATTTATATTTCTGTGTTCACATTAGAATGGGGGCAGTCATGAAACTGACTAATTGGCACAGAGTTCATACCAACTACAAATCCTATTCAGCTTTTAAGAACTGAAAGCAAATTTTAAAAAGGCCACACATAGGAAACTTGAAATACATTTGCCTCTGATTATGAAGACTGCTGTAGAAAAGAAAAATGTAAGAGACAGATGTCATCCAGGACTGAGAACAATTATACTAGAATATTTTAGAAACCAAGGCCCATGTGAAGAAAGATAAGCCCAAGCAAATAAATCAGTTGCTGGCAGCAGTTAAAACCAGTGATTAAGAGTACGGTTGGAACAAAAAACTGCAGACAGAGGAGTTACCGGGACCAGAACTGAGAACCACGTAATTTATAAGAACAGATCTTTTTTTCTTGATTGGTTACTGTAAGTACTTTCAAATCCTGTGCAGACTCAGGTAGCTGGAACTTCAGGCTTGACATATTGTAGATTTGCAATAGCTTGCATGCAGCTATTGTAAAGCCATATGAGATGTACATGTATATATAACTGAAACACCATATAGGTATACATTTTTTAAAAGTTCTAAAAATAAATACAAGTGAACAGCCCTCAACAAAGGGAAAAGATACCACTTAGTGTACAACAAAAGCTTATTTTCCCAATTTCTTCAAACAATGGCACAGTTCAAAAATCCCTGTAGGCCTCATCTACTCTGAAGCACCCATATGAACAAAGAAGAATAAGAATCACGCATACTGAAGTGAACACTGCAGTTTAAAAAGTTAAAACTCTATGCTGCTTTTGAATGCAGAACTGGTGTGTCTATATATCTACCACCTTCTGATTTCTTACATAGCTGTTTCCTTCATACAAGGAATTTATTTCTTGTTCAATTCAAATACATAGCATATTTAAAACATAATGTGTTTATTACATCCACCTTGTATTAAAGCTTTTTTTTATAATTGAAACTAAGTTGTATTTCAGAATGTATGTGATTACAGAATTAATACAGTGCGTGTAAAATTCAGATGTGAATGACAAATGTGTTTTTTTTAGCCTAGTGCTGAATATGTTTTAAAGAACAAGTCCTCTGCAAGACTAGGACCACTGAGGACTCTGAGCAGTTTCCTGTTGGTCTTCTCTGGCTAATTAAAATTTGCGGCCTTAACACAGACATAATAAGCATGTTTCACAACATTAAGCACAAAATCCAGCAGACACAGACACATTGGTATTGCATCATGAAAGGTCTAGTGCAGAAGATTAGTTTTCTATCCTAGGTGTGCCGAATTTGACGGATAACTGTCCCTCTGTGTGGGGGGATGCTCAGCTAAATATGCCAGAGATCTGAACTCTCGAGTTCCTCTCTGTCCACTTGATGACAGGGAACTTGCTAATGAAGAGAAAATAGGACAAGTGACTGACCCCCCTCTTCACCTACACAGTCAGTACAGGGATGTACAGCTCCAAAACCATAGAGCGTGAGGGGGTTCTGGATTTATTTTTCCATGATAATTATTAATTAAATGGTTATAAATTAATTTATTACTAAATCAAATTGAAAAATCTTTTAAAAAGTAGCATTATTTTTACGTGCCTTTTTTTTCCAGCTTATGAGTTAAAGACTTAATACAATCTGGTCTGCACCTTTGACCTCAGCAGTATGAGTGGTGTTGAGAGCATTGCAGTCAAGCCACACTAAAACATCCTCTGCAGTAAGCCTTGTGTACAATACCATCAATATTTATAGGCAGCACTCATTTTCCATTACATGTGTTGTAATCTAAACTACTCGGCTACTGAAAGAGTGTACAGATTTTACCCCTATCATAGCTCAAGGAGAAGTCCCATTCGTGGGTCTTTTTCTTGCTTGTTGACATGGTAGACTGTCAGAGATCCCAACAGCATTAAATTAAAATGATTGCACATTGTTTAGATAACAAGGCTTTCAATATCTGAATGCATGTCTTAATGACAGTGATAAGAGGTTGAATTATGCATATTAAGAAACGATTTATGCACCCCTATGTGTGCAGTTTTTCTGCAGTCCTACAGCAACAGAGTATACCCTTAGATTAAGAAAAATCAAAGTAAAAACAGTATTTTGTCAAAAAGCTGATCAGTGCTTTGAGCTTGCGCAGTGTTGAAAAAATGGTTTGTATACTTCAAGTGCATGGCTTGTTCTTTAATTGCCTTACATTTTCCTTGCATATAAGATGATCAAATAAGTGAATTATTATAAGAAAATGTGTATAGCTTGTTTCTTCTGTAATTTATAATACTTTTGCATTTAGCAAAATGTATCTCCATTGATTGCAATGGATTTTATGGTCATGATAGAATACCCTTTTCTCCATATGTTACTACAGTAAGGAGGTCTGGGGAAAACTGTTTTGTTTCAGTATCAGTGCTTCTGAAAGGTGGTAACTGGTTTTTCTAATGCCATATACAGTAGATTCGTAATCTATTTTTTCATACATATACAGCAATATTAAAGGCAAACATTAGTTTTAAAAGGTTACTAAACATGGAAACATTTGTAGGCTTCATTGTTTGTTCCACAGAATTTTGTGAAACAATATTGTGGTTGTGGTTTCTAACAAGCTAACCATTGAATGAAGAGCCTCCCCAGATACACAGTCTTTGGAATTTTTTTTAGCACAACAATGGCAAAAATCTGTCCTTTTTGCTTTGAAACTACTGTTACTACTGGGAAATCAGATTATGAGTATTATCATAGCTTATTCACTGTTCTGTAAAACACCTCTTAGTCTTAGCCAAACGTGAAGCTAGCACTGCCTGGCACTGTGTCCAGACATGTCGATTTGTCTGGGGAACCAGTACTACCAACAGCTGGGGTACAGGGTCAGGGAAGAAGTCTGTTATTCTCAAATTTGAGGCAGCCCAACTGGAAGACTGCAATGAGTCACAATTAACTCGCACACAGTGACACATCAGGTATGTTTTGCAGTTGGTACACTGAATGTTTAATGAGTCCTGTACATCTGACTAGGTTGGAGTCTGTACTGTTTAACCCCAGAGAGACCTTATTCTACTGCTGTGGCTGGTCTGGCAAGCACAAGTGACCTGGGGCTAGTTTGTCAAAACCCACAAAGAGCTCTACAGTGCAGGCACTTAGACTCCTATACGCATTGTA
Organism: Atractosteus spatula; assembly: GCF_055471065.1. Lineage (NCBI taxonomy): Eukaryota > Metazoa > Chordata > Actinopteri > Semionotiformes > Lepisosteidae > Atractosteus > Atractosteus spatula. Next base: position 16,241,985 of record NC_142720.1, read on the forward strand.
AGCCATGGTCAGGGCTTGTCTAAGGCTCCAGATTCATTGGTTGGATTGCTACCATATGGTTTCTTATCCACTGGAAAATGTTGCTAATTATTTTACATTCACATTGTCACCTATCAGTACTCCAATGATGTTCTGTCTCTGTCACCTGCATCGTGTTTCATCATTGATTTAATGTATGGAAATGAATTACGGTTGCAAGTTGCACATTTATACCAATGATTGTACTTTTATATTTCTGTACAAAGTTCAAATAAATTTATTCTGCAGATGTTTTCCCCAGGCCTGGGTTTCTCTTTGGCTTAATTGTGATTTGCACTCATTAATAGTTCTATATACAACATTGTAGAACAAGTTGTGTTAGAAGTTAAGCTATATGCTTCATATTTCAGCAGACAGTCCTGAATGCCTATATTTTACAAGCCTATGATACGTAGAAACGTAAAAGAACACTAATATATCTCATCAATTGCATTAAGTTTTTATTGCTTTTCATAATCATGCTAAATTTCCAAATAGGCACTACCAGGAACTCAACAGATGCAATTCCATGGACTTTAACTCAAGTTCAACTTCTCAAGATACAAATCCACCAGTATATTCCAGTAATCCTTACCGGTGACTTTAATTGTTAGTGAACATACTTATCTTCTCTGTTTCCTGTCAGCTATGAGCAATCTGTTTATTCATAGTCAATCCTGATCTCGCCAGTTTCGCTGCCCCGTCCTGGGCTGTTTGAGAGAGGCGAGAGCCTGTCGGAGTTCATCTGTTACCTGTCACTCATTCTCCCTTACACACATCTGCCAGCATCATACTTATGCCTCACATTTCTCTCTGCAGTGGAAATGTTGCATTATCGCAGCGCAGATGACACTTTCCTAGACCTATCCTTTAATTAGAGTGCAGTTAGCAACCTATCTGATCATTTCTTTAAAGTCTATGTTTAGTAAGGGGCTAACTGTATTTCAAGATTGCTTTTTTTCTTGTTACCATAGATTTCTGTAGTTCATCCTTTTTTTCTGTTTCATTAGGCATTGGAAGCAATCTTGAGTTTATAACCTTTTCCCTCTCTAAATGTCATATTTCCTCTTGCTGTTTTTTTCCTCTCCTGTTTGGTCTGTGCATGGCTCAGGCAGTTAGACATGGTAACTGGGAGTACGGTGTTGAAACACTTGTCCAACACTGAATTTTAAATAGCAACTCCATGATCCTCTGAGAGGCATCTGAATTTGAGTAATTCCTCAGACACGCGTTTCAAAAACTGGACATTTCTTGACTTAAGGCTTCAGTTTGTCAAGAGTACAAACCAGAAAGCTATCTGTCTGGTTTGGTCTACTCATCAAAATCTAGATGTTAATAGCACAGATTTTTTTTTAATCAGACATCTGAGAAATGCAAAGCCTACTTCTCAACCTCACTGTCAAAACGGAAACATTGCTGTACGGTGTTGCGGTACATCACTACGGTTGTTAGTAGCAGATTAACACAGACCCCAACTGTCGCCCTGCTTTGGATAACGCACAATTTAAAATAACACTCCTTGAAGAACATGCTGATCTGTAAAGGCTGGAGAAGTGTATAAAAAGCCTGCACAGTAAAAGTCATGCATTACTGCATTGCCCATTTAGGGCTGTCAGTCACATGCCATATGATGATAAAACAGCCTATAATAGCATAAGATAGATGTCATCTTGACACCATTCCTTGCTCTGATATAGAATGTGTTTTTTTTTTAATTATTTTTTAGCATCTGACACCAAAGCCACAGTCTTCTTTTATTCATAAGCAGGAGCAGAAAGAAAAGCTGCAATCCATTTTTTTTGCTCACTTTGCAGCAAACCAATTTTGTTCCTTTTAGTGCCTTTGAATGAACTGCCCGAGCAAAGGCAGGCTTACACTTCACTGATCCTAATCCAAGCCTTTCCAAACCCATGCACTGCCCCCACTGAACAGGCAGTGGTGTGGCTGGTTGTTCTGAGCTATGAAGCCTTTAATCATTCTAGTTTATTCCTGCAGCTTCGTTCAAGGGCCCCTAACTGGTGAACAAAGAGTGCTGCTATGTGCAGCTGAGATCTCAAAATACCTGTCAATGTCCTGACAAATTGAAATCAGAATGATTTGGAACAGTCCAATTTTTTATTTATTGGAGAAAAAAAAAGGCAGGAAAACAGTTGGGAGTACTAAACTCTAAATTGAAAAGGCAATCAAAACAGAAAATGTTCTTTGAAATTCCGATGTCCCCCTGCCTTGTTCTTATAATTGTCAGGTTAGAAACCTTGTTAGTTCTCTTAGCGAAGACAGGCTGAAGGCCATCAATGTTTATAAACCACGCCATAAAGAAGGGCAGAATAAATGCTCTCTTGGTTGTATATCAGAACCACTTTGTTTCCTACTTACTTTATCTCCAATACATTCTGACCACATTAAAAAGTCCTTACCTTTGCAGGATATTGATGATTCTGGGTTCTGCTCTTGGAGGCCCTTTTCTTCAGCAGGAGTGTTGTAGCCGAGCTGCAGGAGGTGCTAGGCTGTGCTTTTGAGTATTTCATTCATTTTTCCAAGAGAGTTCCACACTCACTGAAGAGCCATTGAGCAATAACCCAGTGTTTTTCCTCTGCTTCACAGGTTGCTAAGGGGTGCAAAGCAAATTCCCCTATAGCAGTGAGCACTGATAAACAATCTTAAGGTTAAGCAAAAAGGTCATCAGACAACACGTCATCGTGTACACAGTGTTAACCCTGAAAATGAGGCTGTTTCATCAAAGTGGATCTGACGTGTTGGAAGCTAACCCTGCTGTGCTGCCTCTGTACTGCTCCTTGGCATCTAGCAGGAGGTCTGACTTACCTTGGCAATAACTGTGTAGACAAGCCAAGCAGCAGAGTGACCAGCTTGTCTCCCTACGGGCAGATTAGTTTTCTTGTTTGCCTAGCTATAAAGTGCTAAGCTTCTACATCAAGGTGAAATTAATGACTAATTATTAATTGAGATTAATTAGGAGCACCACCATCTTCAGCTGCAATACTCTGATCTTTTACGGCTGACCTCATCTGACAATCTTGTCCTGGAAAAAAGCTCAGTGGCTGCTCAGTCTCTGCAGTTAGTAATTGCACACTGAACAACTTTCTTATACGTCTTTAGATGTCTAATCTTGGTGGTATATCGTTTATTTTAAAATCAAGTTTTCATCATCTCTCTACATACCTCTAGGGAAAAGAAAAAAAAACTCTTACAGGAGGAACCAGAAACATTTCCCATCAGACTTCAGATAACTGGCAGTTTGATGCCATCAGCCTTGCTCTCCACAGACCTGGGAAGCAGAGTCATTACTGCAGTACCGTTGTCCTGCCAAAGTGCATTTCATATGATTGTACTGTAGTTCATCTAATAGGGAGCAGGCTGCAGGTGGCCAGCAAAGTCAGCTCTGATAAATGACAAAAACATCCTGGCACAAAAGAAGCCCAATAAATCCCACAAATCGTTTCAACACAGCCTTGTAAAAAAATGGAGATTACGCAGGAAGAAGCAAAGCTGAACACAAGTGATAATCACCCCATAATCACAGTAGATCCTACAACACTTCTCATGTGCAAGGAAGCCCACCACCCTTTATCATTTATATAAAGAGGGGAAAAGGACTGGAAAAGGCACTTTGAGCCTTTGCGCTAGTGACTGGTTCTGGAGGAACAGGGATATTTCAGGACTGGAGCCAGTTTTTTTATTGGTGGTGGGGGGGCGCTGGGGGAGGCTGCTTCTCTCATCCCCTGGTTCATTTGCCTTGTTCCAGGGGGAGGGAGAAGACACAAGTATCAGATATGAGTTTTCCTTAACTTTGAAATCTGAAACTGAGAGGACACTAGATCTAAACAGGGCAGGTTAGACCCCCAACACCAGCTCCCTGAGAGCACTGGGCCTGGGATATTTCATAATTACTCCGCCGAAATTCAACAGCAGGAATGCTATCGCAGACAACAGATCGGAGACTCCCTGCTATGGCAGCGGAACTGGATTCCACACCATTTAGAAAGTTCCTAATAAAGAGGTCTTAACCTTCTTACTACATCTCTCTTCTCCAATCAAATCAACCTTCTCCACACACTCATTTTTTAAAAAAACCCTTATTCTTAAGAAAGAACAGCTGTTTAATGTTATCTACAGAACTGCTGTCAGCCATTATCTCTGAACTGGCCTCTATAGTCACCAGCATTTATGTCAAATTGCCATAAAAGCACTGGCAAAAAGCTAGCCGATGTTTTTAAGGGTGTCAGTGATTTGTGAGGCATTTATGGACGAATCAGGGACCTCCGAAAAATATTCCACTTGCAGTGCAGAACAATGGTGTCTATCAAACAATGTGAAGAGTCTTTTTTTAAATCACAATGGGTGAAAAAAAATCTTTTAATTTTCTGCAAGATTTTGAACCTGACATCTAGGCTATAAAAGCTGCCCATAGATCATTCTCAACTCTAATTAACAACAGTCAAGACAGCATACAATATATTTTCACTCTCTCTTGTCTCAAGAGGGCATCAAGGGTTCAAATTCAGTTCAGCATTTTAGTTGTTCAAATCCAGGTCATGAGGCAAGTGACCAAATAAACTTGTATTAAAAAAATTATATGATTTCATTACATCATTCCAAAATGTAGTCCTCAGAAATGTGACTGGTACATTTATTGAAAATGAGAATTTTTTCCCCAAGGTGTCTGAATCTCAGTCCTAAACGTCAAGACCATCTTATTTATACATCAAATCAATAATAAGCAGACGTCTGAATCCATCAATATTAAAATATGGAGGAAAAAATCGTTTAAAGGATTAGGACAAAATTATTGAAACCAATGTAGACAGAGGTAGAGACGTTCCAGAAACTAGAGATCTTTATTTAATAAATTTGGTCATAAGTAATGTTCACTAGTCTTCTAAGACTGAAGATATGAAGACAAACTTGAACAAAATAATTAACCAGAGCAAACAAGCTGTTCTAAAACTGAACAGGAATTATAGAATACCGATCCCGTCCCTGCTCCAGAAGTGGCGGAAGTAAGAGATGCAGAAAAGTGCTTAAGTGCTCTCATGGCGCGTTTTTAGAACGGGCAACAATTTCATTCACAAAACCGTTGTTCTTTGTCAAAATTTCTGCTTTCATTTTCTTCAGCTCTTCTTTTATTTCTTCTTCGGACATATCTGAGACTGGCAGTGCCTTGACTTTGGAAAGAAAGTCCTCAATCAGCTTTTCACCCTCCTGGAACATAGAAGAAAATGCATAAAACTGAGGTATGCATTCCAAGCTCAAAGATACAGTATGTACATTTCCTGCTTAGCTACAGTACAGCAAAGCTGCTGGTCCGTTTCGGAAGAACCGCAGTGAAGAGAAGGTAAATTGCAATTGATGAACTTGACAAAAAAACCTCACTTGCTTTTTGGATTTAGCTGCTACAGGCCATTATGCTTTCAAAAACCAGGTTAATCAACCAATCAAGAGAACTGCTATGCTCTGCAAGAGAAAACATCTGCCTGAGTAGCCCAAGCTGGCCTGATGTCCAGCATTCAGGGGAAGCACTTCCCGATAGATCTCTACTGGTGAGAGGTACTGTATACAGAGCCATGGGCACAGAGAGCCCTGTACATTGTTATACTCATTACCAGCGAACTACATATCAAAGTCCTTCATAAATTTGTTTTGTGTATTTTGCTGAACAGCATGCTCCAAGAGCTGGAAGTCGATAACCAAACCATTTTTATTTTCATATAAATTGATTTTTTTTCTGAGAATTGCAAAATACAAAAGTGGTCACATTCCACTGCTTTAGCCAAAATGGATATTAGATATAATTCAATTTTATGGCCAAGCTTATATCAGAAATCTATACATTTAGACGATAATTGTACAAACACAGCAAATATATCAGTTAAAGTTCAGTACTTGACCAAAAATTTGTCAAGACTATAAAAAATCGGAACAGCAGATTTTTTTTTTACTGTAAAGAATCTTAACACTACATTCTTAAACAGTATTGAAGTACAGAGTGTTCATATAGATATAGTAGGAGGCAAAGGAGTCACCAAGCTTTATCAGCAAGATTTGTCTTCAACAGAGGAACTTTGCACAGTATATAGTTACTATATTACTTTACAGTATTAGCACACGACTGCACGTTACTGCATTACTCGGGCTCGGAGAGAACAGTACCTGTCGGTCCAGAAGGCTCCTCTTGGCAGCAGGGCCCTCCTCGCCCTCGTCTGATCTTTCCACATGCTGGAACTCCTCCAGCTCCAGCGCCTTTTCCTTGGCGCTCTCAATCACGTGCTTCGGGAAGCTGGCCAGCTCTGCCACGTGGATTCCGAAACTCTGATCGCAAACGCCTGGAGGAGAGAGAGCACACGCCGTCACCTGTACCGACTCGAGACGCAGCTCAGGGGATGAAACCGCTCCCTGCCCCCTGCCCTGGGAGTTTGAATCTCAGCCCCACAAAACCTTCCTTATCCTTATCATTTAACCACTTTTACATTCTGACCGCCGAGTCCCTTTAGACGCAAAATGAGTGCACTTTAAGGAGACCAAAGGAAGGCTCTGTTTATTCCACTTACAATGCAAGTCAATAATAAAATAAACTTCAAATGCTTCAAAGTTAATAAAGGGAATACAGGAATAGCATCTAGTCAATTTAAGCACATGGTTTTCGACTGAAATGTGCAATCTCTCCAGACTTCATTTTGCTAAATTAAAATTACAAATTGCAGATTGCTTGGTTAAAGCTCCGCTTTGCTGTCTGAATTCTCTTTTACTTCTGGGATGCGGTTTTGTGGTGAGGCAGGTGCTTTAAGAACGCTTTCAAATGCATTATTAAATATTTTTTACACTGCCAGTCAACTCAATTCTCTTGAGTGGACACAGAAAGCAGCTAAAATGGGCATATTTTGAATCTCTACATGGAAATTACACCATTAAATGATCAGAGACAGCCTCTCACAGTGTTGGTTTGAAGTATTTCATGGATATCTGTTTCTTGAAGAAGCATTCAAGTGTGGAAATGAATGCTGTAAAACAGCCTGTTGGGTTTCATGTGTATTTTTCATTTACTATATATGACACTGTTCACATAGCTTGTTTTCTCTTTTACAGTTACATTCTAATGCAGACTCCTGGATCCACAATTCACCCGGTAATGTCTGAAAACAAAAATCTCTGGTAAAAACGAAAAAAAAAAGTCTAACTAGATAAACATTATAATTGATGTAGACATGGCTGGCAAAAATAGTGAAAGACATTTCTCTTCAAAAACATCAAGACTTACTTAATAATTCCTGACAATGATCCCCACAGGGCTTGACTGAGGCACAAGGCTAATTGACAGCAGTGCTGCATGAAACTTGTTTCTCTTGTCATCATTGATTCTGTTTCCTATGAAAAAGTCTGATGCATTTATCTCACTGCTCTATCAGCACAACTAGACATTGGGAATATCAGTTCAGAAATACTTTAGTTCAACACACTTCTTAAATTCCAAAAGACAGTCCATCAGCAGTGGCTGATGATGGCAGAGAGAGAGAAGAGGCAGACGGTTGCATTCACGGGCAGACAGAAACACATTGGTGAGCTGAGCCTGCAATGCTATAAGCAGGCCTCTGGCACCAGCTTGAAAACACAAAGATAAGGTAGGTGCCCATCCAGCCTTGAGAGATCTGGAGCCAGAGGCTGCTCCACTCCCTTAGGCTCTGCAGGCAGCCCGTCTCCATTCATCTTTGGAGACGAAGCCATAAATTAAGCCACCTTCCTCCAGCACATGAAGGCTGCCTCTTGTGCCAATTCACAATGGAGAAGCACCCATCCAGTAAACTGTAAAAGGACTGATAACCAAGCAGTGCAATCTCACACGGACCTCTTTTCAGGAGATCCAACAGAAGCAACACTCGAAGGGAATATTTATTTGTTAAATCGCAAAGGCAGATCAGTAATAAATGCAAACTGAATTCAAAAACACATACACACCAAAATGAATGCATAGTATAAAATGAACTACTGTATACCTAACAGTATATTGCATAATATTGCACTGCATTAAGGAATGAGAGTGTCTGACTGCAGATATGTTTCTCAATTCAGAATGCAAATTAATTCTCAGAGAAGGGCTTTACTAAAGTATGAGTGAGGCTCTATAAGAATTGCTACTTTTAAATTGATATAATGTATATAATATACAGCTCAAATAATGCTATCAATTTCTTTGTGCTGGCCACATAATATAATTAATGATCTCTTGAAAGTCAGACTGTCTCAGTTTTACTCCTTCACTGACAAGCAGATGTGACTGCTCAGTACTAGTGGAATTCATTGGACTGTAGTCCCTTTTTTAGAAGAGGTTCATACAGGAGAATCTGGTTCAATGGCGAAGGACTGTTCATAAACTGGTGAAATGACCAAATGAATGAATTGCTAATAAAGAAACTGGGGCTGCGTTGCAGTCCAGCCAAAATGCCAAAGAGAGTTCACAAAATACAAAAATCGAAACACACAAATACGACTGAACATCTCTATGCCATAGAAAGATAAGAAAAAATAAAACAGACTGTTAAAAGAGGAATTGGACATGACAAGACGGGTAGCAGTGATGTGTGCACGTCTCCGACACCTGCCTTTCTTGACACGGTAGAGCATGGTGAGCGTGTTGTCTGTGGTCAGCGCCGTGACATGCAGGTTGCTGACAGTGGAGACCTGCTCAGCAAGAGCTGTCAATTCATGGAAGTGCGTGGCGAAGAAGCAGAAGGCCTTGATACGTGTGGCGATGTACTCCGAGATCGCCCAGGCCAGCCCAAAGCCATCGTACGTGGAAGTGCCTCGGCCCAGCTCGTCAATGATGATCAGGGAGTCCTCCGTTGCTGACCTGCACATATGCAGAGGACAACGGCGTGAGCCGCAGGAGAAAACAAGCACACTCCAAATTTTTAACTAAAAATCTTAGTGGTCTTGAGATTGTGAAAATTGCACCTAGTTACATATATATTTTGAAAAAAACATCCAACAGATTCAAAAATTGGACCTATACAAAAGAGTGGAAGCTAAGTGAACAAAGATCTTAAGATGCACAAAAGCCTCCAACAGGTTTTTCACTAGCAAAATGAAACCATATCATATTTCCATTAAGAACAGCTTCTTCAACCAAGTGGAATTTATGCTCATCTGAGGAGATGTGAAAAGAACATTTAATAGTCAACTCTACCCCAATTTAGAACGTCTCTTCCCACACAAACTCAGCTCATCAGTATAACCGACACTAGCGAATGAATACAGCACAGTGTGCACATGTTCTCAGAAATCCTCACTTCGCTCATTCCCACAGTCAGTGCACAAAGCCAATGAGAGCTGGAGCATCACAGGGAGAACAGATGCATTTTACAACAATTAGCTCTGCAAGCTCACAGATGCCTTTCAGGCAAATGCTTATATGATTGGGAATGCAACAGTATTGTAAATCGAGAATACCCAAGGCTATAAACTTTTTCATCATACATTTATTCATAGAAGCTGTCTAGCACCTATACAACTAGGTTTTAAGGACTGTTCTTCTCCATTTTCAAGTAGTAAATCTCAACAGGGCACATTGTTGCATATGGTTCTCAGTCTTGGCAGATTGATTTACATGTAAGATGCATGTATCTGCCATCCTAGGAGATACTAGAGAATTTAATTTTCCTAATTCTAGACTTGATAACACTTTAGCTATGATTTCTGCCATTTATAATATTGAATATATAATATTGAAATGCACCCTGGAAGATCACATTAGATATATGAAGTAAATGCTCTAAATGTGAATGCTTAAACTGAACACTGCAAGGGGTTCAACTTCTTTCACTCAGGAAAGTGTATATCATTTGTAATTAAAAATGCACTGTTTTGAAAGTGGCCGAATACTTTAGCAAGGCAAAACATGGTTTTATGTAACATTTATCAAACCCCCTTAAAATCAAAATACACTGAGCACACAGTGATCAGTGTATTTTACTTACCGAAATAATAGATTTTTAGTCTCAATTAGAGCAAACAAACATTATTGTTCTCCATATTTTTTCTGCTGTAAAGTTCTGAGGCAAATGAAACATGCCCTGTGCACCAACAAAACTAATTAACAGAAATCACTTTGTGCAGGAAATGAACTAGCTGTGTTCTTTAAAAGTACCACTGAGCCCTGAAACATCTTTCAGAACAACATCTTTGCAAGCGAGACTCAGTCTTGCTTTTACCTCTCATTTAGCTGTTCCCCTGTCTTTCCTGTGGTCATGGCAACCACTCTTATTTCAGTTGGCAGGTTTTTTTTGTTTGGTGAGTCTAATAAGAAACTTGACAGCAAACAATGATTTCTTCATTTAGCAGTTTAAAAAGAAATCCAACAGAAAGTTTCACATTTATATTCCATGAGGGCTAACAGTATCAATGCTCGGTTTTCTTCGCTAGCTTTAAAAGTAGCCATTGATGAGGCCTACCGGAGGATCGAAGCGGTCTCCAGCATCTCAGCCATGAATGTAGACACGCCCTTCAGCGTGCTGTCGCCAGCGCCCACGCGTGCCAGCACACAGTCCACAATGCTGATCTCCGCCGAGTCGCATGGCACAAAGCAGCCAATCTGAGCCATCAGTACGATTACGCCCACCTGCCTGATGTATGTGGACTTGCCTCCCATGTTGGGACCTGTGAGGCAAGACAACCCACAGTCAGTGCTTTCAGATGACACACACTGGGCAAGGATGTAAAAGCTACTATTGAACAGTGACCCTCGTCCGTTCTAACTGTTATATCAAATACAATGGTTGGTCGAACTTTTGTGGTGAAATATTTCACTTCTACAAGTATTGCTAGTGAATAACTAGTTAATAAATGGGAAAAAAAAAAACATAAGTGGGTCAAGCCAGGAAGCTAAAATTAAAACTTATAAGGGCCACTTAAAACTGCTCCAGATGAGATGCAGCATACCGTCCTAAAATAAGTTAATTGCCTCCTCCCGAAAAAAAAATGAAACTTGTTCTGATTAATGACCGGCTTTGCTAGGATTGCTTTGAATGGCACTTGAGTCTGTTAAGAGCGGTCCTTCCTTTGCTTTATGGAGCTCACTTTATTAACTCTGCATTTCTCAAGGTAATGCAGGAATGCAACAGACAACGTCAAGGGCTTCCCGTATAGACAGGCGCTGGCTAGCGGCAGAGCCTCACCTGTGATGATGTGGAAGGTTTCCTGGCCGCGGATAAAGCTGACGTCATTGGGAATAAAGACGATGTCGTCCTGAGCCTCGATGCAGGGGTGACGCGCCCCCTGCAGGCTCAGCTTCCCTGATCCCTTCTCCAGCATCACGGGGCGCACATAGGGCACGGGCGCTGCGTTCGACACCTGGGCAAAGCTCACCACCGCATCCAGCTGGGCAATAACGTCATTCAGGATCTGGATGGGCTCCACGTAACCTGAGGCAACAGCACAGACACGCAGCATGGTGAGGGACCGGGCACGGCTCCGATGCTGTTCATTTCAGACAGCAGCGAGAGGACAGGCATATTAATGACCACAGAGCCCTACAAAATTAGTAGAACATCAGCACCCCTCACCCCAAAATAGCAATAGCAGAAATGTCTGGCTTTCCCAAAACATTACCACTCCCATGACACAAATCTGGACCTACCGATCTGCACCAGACCCACGAAGCCAAGCTAACGGTTTCATCTTGAGCTCCATTCCATATTATATCTGGTGCTGTATTGAAAACAGTGCATATCTTTATGTCAGACCTGCCCACTTCAAAAAGGTAGGGGTTTATACCCAAGTCCTATGAGCCAAAAGGTATCTGGGTAAAGAGAAATTTCTTCAGTAGCCCTTTAAACCAGCATTCTTTCCTGGATAACCCATGGAGTCAGAAACCTCACATTTTCACTGGCAGATAACACACTGGAGCAACTGTGGAGATAAGTCATTTGAAATGTTTTCAAATAAGAACATCCTTACATAAATTCTCCAAGGCTTTACTGTTTATTAAGACAGGAAGATGCTTTGCAATTTAATACGAGAGGTTTGACAACATGCATGAGTATATTAAAAAAAACACAAGAATGTGACAAAGCACAGAGTGAAGGGTCAGTTTAAATTCAATCTTTAATTAAGAAAAGAATATGAGTAAATCAGGAAACTGTACCAAGAAAAATGAGATGTTGTCTAGAATTAGGATTTTTAGCCTAAAATAAATATTAACAAAGTCCTGGATAACCTACAGAGGTGTCAGAAACATTGCAAATAAGCCACAAAGCAGCATGACACTAGAAAATGAAACAACAACTTAGCTGAACTGGAATTAAAGGAAACAACAACTTAATTAATACTCATTCTATAACTCCCAAGTGAAAAAACTAAATGCAACCTGAAGATGAAACCTTATTAGTATGCAGGGTAAAGTCATTAGAAAGAAAGCCATTTTCTAATCTACGGAGAAATATTTTATTTCAAATTAACAAACATGAGCCATCAGCAAAATATTTAGTGGCCTTTTGAAAACCAGTTTTTAGATTCTTTATCAGAATGCATCAATTACTGTTCTGCTTAAAGCCTTTTGACATGGTACACAATTGTTGTAAGTTCAAGGCATTAAAATACAAGATCTGAGGAGAATACAGAAACATTCTGAAGTGTTCCAGAAAAGGACTTAGAATATTATTTTCTCTTGCTGAAACCTCAGCAGTAATCTGTCATTACCTACCAAACTGGGGCTGTATAAAGTCATTTTATCGTAGGAACTGCACACAGCCCTTAAATTGGGTCTGTTATGCAGCATACGGATAGAATTTAATTTGCTTTATTTACATAATTGCTTTAATGAAACTTCCTTGAGGAAGCTTGCCAACTGTGTGAGGGAAAATGATTCTCATGATGGACTTTTTAGACACAGGAATAAACATTTTGGGGAAAAAAAGAATGTGCTTCTTTATTAAACTTATTGCTGGAAAACAATTCCAGCATACACTGTCCTCAATACCACACAAAGTCTGAATTGTATTCTGATGCTATTACATTGCAATATCAAGAAACTACAGATAATTTGGTAGCAATGAAAGCAGTACAACTATTTTATAATTGTACTGCTTTGAGCACAGATACAGAGGAGCAGACATGTTTACAGTGAAAAACATGAGACAACCGAGGATTCTTGCCTACATTTTTGAAAATTGCTTTCTATACCCCTATGCAAGAATTGAAGATTTTTTAATCAGCTTGGCTCCCTGCTACGACCCTCATACTTGTGGAGGAGGCACATGCTGTCTTCCTGCAATGTACTCTCGTCAGAATCATTTTTCATGCTGTCAGTCCCACAATGCCTGTGCAGGAGATTTAGTATCAACGGGAAGAGCTATCTGCAATAACAAACAATCAGCCAACACATATTTACAATAGCCTCCCTTTCATACATAACCTTTCTGAAGCTCTTATGATGCGAGTCCCAGCAAAACCACCCTTTGCTTACAGGTGGATGTCAAGGCCAGGGGTCTGTCTCACACAGCAGGCAGCTGGAGCCCATGTTTCAATAGTGGTGCCTCGCTTGTTCTTCTTCACGTTGACTCACTATATAGTCCACTGTCTCACAGAGCGATTTCTAGCTTTCATGAACTAACATGCACTGCTAGCACAGAACATTTACTATTATTTCAGCACCTTTCCTTCCTATTAAGGTATTCTGCCTTCTGAACAGTAATGAGTTGTAACTATATAAATATTAATGATTATTACAATAATATAATAATAAATAAAAACATCTAATTCTGTTTTATTAATTCTTATTACTTTGTTATTTCTAAACATGTCAGAAAAATGCAAGACAAAAACAAGCCCAGGAATTAATTGCTGTTAAGATTGTCTCCATATATAACTAAGAATCTAGAACTAAAATTCCCTAAAACTATTTGCCATGAACTATTTGCCTCAGTCGCTGTTTCCCTCTGCTTGGTGCAGCACATACCTCTCGCAGGCTGATTACTGGACAGAGGAAGATTGCTTAATTTTCTGAAAACCGCCCCATAATTTACACTTACAAAGCAGCCTTATGTAAAGCCCTGAAACCTTAACTTTTTGTGCAAACTTCTTCGTACAAACCCTACAGCAGAGATTAGCTTCAGATTATACTAGTAAAGTTATTATACCATAGTCTTAGAAATCTTCTTCCATCTAAAAAAATCATTAACCTTTAGTCAATAAAAAACACCTTAGTGATAATTTCAAACATGGCTACCTGAGGGGTGCAGGAACAGGAACACTAGCACACGTGGCAAACATCCAGCCCTCACCTGTGGAGATGCTGATGATTTCCTTCACAATGGCATTCTGGGCCTCCTCGTACTCCTCCCTGCTCCTGGTATATTCCTCATTCAGAGAGCTGAGTTTGCTGTAATTACAGTGACAACGAAAACGTGAGCGTTAACACATCTCCACCATTGACTCCTTGTGCTGCTGGCTTCACCCCAGCTCTAGCTGTCTGCATTGGGACACTGAGTTTCAGACCCAGCATCTAAGAAACACATCTCAACCACTTATGCTCCTCCCAGGACCTAAGGATCTGGGGTCTGCCTTTTGCTTCCTCGCGTATTTAACATGTATGTTTTGATCTTATGCACCGCTTCTATACTTCAGCTCAGATTTATGACGTTGGGTAAATAAAAGTACTTAATCACTAACAAAGCACAATCAATCCTGATTCTTTGATGTACAAAATTGTGATTTCTGAAAATAGCACACTACCTTTGTAAATGCTTAGACTACAAGAAAATCCCATACAAACAGCCTGCCTATGTTAATAATAAGGTTGTCACTTGTTTTTGACTGATGTTTCACTTATTCTGTAGAGCAGCAGGGCAGGCACCTGGGAGGGAGGGAGAGCCGAGGGCAGGATGAACTTTTCCACAGTCAGTTTTATTTTAGACGTGTGGGGGTGGTAAACTTCATTAAAAGCTAATGGCCCATTTCAAATCTGATTTGATCATCTCGGGTCAGTACGCATCCTGTCCAGTTGCCTCCAGTGCCGACTTGCCTTGACTGCAGCTGTAACTCTCGCAGCAAGCGGTGCTTTCAGCATAAGCACTTGAGACTGAATGTTCACATGAGGGACACACAAACAGGACGCGATTGCACGTGTATGACAAGAGGTTGGAAAAACAACAGAGCAAGCCTTAACAAAAACCCATCCAGCGTGAAACGGCGTTCTATGGCCTTAAAAACAGGGGCCTGGTGTAAGGAAACTTAGCTTTGATCCCAGCTACAGTCCAACTAGCACATCACTCTTGATTCTGTTAGAAGGGCAATGTGCTGTACATAAAAAAAAAAATCAGCAAATTTGTAAGTCAAGGAAAATCTACTTACAAAGCCCATTCTTTCAGTCAGTTTACTGATACCCAATGCATCTGTGGAGGGCTCAGTAAGAACTGCTATGATAAACAAGACCTCTGTGCTTAGAATCCTGCCAGTGAGGTGACAGCTGACACTAAGGCTGATGCACACAGCACAGACAGCACCAGACCCACACTGCTGACTTCGACAGCAATCGCCCTCATAGTGGTTCTACACAGCAACATCTGAAGTAGCAGTACACTGGGAAGTGGCCTTTTCCTGCGTGAGATGGGAAGCCAAGATAAAAGAAAAATCTTACGAGCTGCAAAGCTTACAAGTGAGCAAACCTACATCAGCCTGGCTGGCTTACTGTGAAGAGCTGACAGACTGACGGGCAGTTTGTGTCAGCCAGGATGCATTAACCCTGCTGTTGTATTTTAACCCCACACGCTGCACCAGCTGTAATACAGCTTTCACTTCTGACAGAGCTCAAAGCTCTTATACCGCTTTCCAACTATTCCTAGGGTGAGCTTTTTTAAACTGAATATTTATTTTTGGTTTTCAAAGAGCCAGGAGCTGGACCACTCTCACCCCAGTCACACAGGCCCCTTGCAGGGAGAGATTACTTAGAGTGCCCAATGCTCTGTTCAGCAACACCTCAGAGGTACAGTGGATCACTGTAATGGAGATGTACTTTCTGTACTGATTTAAAAATATTTCAAAAACATGCATGATAGCACAGGCAGAGTTAAAAAAATACAATCAGGTCAGGCTTGAAAGCTGTAGCTATTAGCATCTCAAAAGCAAGATGAAAAAATACAAAAACCCTCTAGTTCTTCTGACTCCAGTCCATTAAATCAGGAAAGAAGAAACACTGCTGAGTATGAAGCAAACAACACCTCAATCTACCTCACAATATTCACACTTTAATAGCACAAAAAACATTCCTGACTGTGAAAGTACAGCTGACCAAGTCCCTGGCAGGCTGGTACCCAGTGTTGCCTTGGTTAGAGGCTACACTGGCAAGTACAAAGACACACTGCTCTCTTTACTGACAGGGACAGAAATACAAGACAGACAAAACACTTGACGCTGTTGTGTTAAAAATCCATCCAAGGGTTAAAAATGAAAAATGCTGTAGGTCAGAATTCCTACCAAAACTGATCAAACTCAAACGAGTAAACAAATAGTGTTTGTAAGATTATTTGGCTCTATCCTGAACTCATTTTAATTGTACATAACTGTATTTAAACATTACTATTACAAGACCAAGCATTGACTTAAAAGCAGCAAACAGTATTCAGTAGCTCTTCAGTTCACCTAGGACCACCTAGGAACCATTTGTGGAACAAACGCTGTGGGTTTTGTTTCTGCAATAACTAACAACTAAACAGGCAGGATACAAAGCATTTAAAATAATTCAAAAGGAAAAAAATACTGCTGCAAACTACTAAAGCATGCAGTCTCCAGACTAATTGATTTTTCAGATGCAGCCAATTAGGTTTACCAATAAGGCGGCCTTAATGACTGTTTTGCTCTGGAGAAACGGTAGGAAACTCAGGGCAGGTTTCCTCCTTTTGAAGGGAGGCAGAACATTAAAGGGCAGCAGGTTAAAAATAACCAAAGAGCCGCACAGCTTCTCCTGACACCAAGGCACAAGCTCTGACAAACAGGCAAACATTTTCTTTTTTTCTCCAGGTCCCCAGCTGCACAAAGGTTTTTTACGATTCTAAAATCTGAAACATGCACTTTTCATACAAATGTGCTGTTTTTCATGTTGCAATTTCCATCATTACTGCAATTATGATTGCACCAGTGCAATTACTGGTGCAGAATCAGGGAGCTCTGCAAGTGTATTGTAATACATGTGAGATACTATGATAATGCTTCTCCAGGCTATGGTTCTTAAATCATAATCACTAACAAACTCTCATTGTTCAACAGATTTCAGCTTTTATGGGCTGCAAGAGCTCCTAGAAGCCAGTGCCTGGTGATGGCTTTTTCAAGCTTGTAACCATATTTTCAGTGAACCTGCGGCAAGAGAAAGGAGTGTCAAGTTTTAAATGCTTTTCTGCTTCATCAGCACAACTCGTGCTGATCCCTGCAGCTCGTAAAAACCTAAAGGAGATCAAAGTGTTGTGCAGCATTTCTGCAGCCCTTCCCAGCTTCCTACTCTAAGCACAGGAAAGCTCCTCACACACTGTGGGGACACGCATCTTCCATAGAGATACACCAGGAACTAGTATCCATGATATGGGGAATTCTTTTATGTAAAATATTCTCAGACCCCCTCCAACACCTCAAACAACTTAGGTGGCAAGAAGAACGGCTGGCTGCTTTCCGTGGCCTGTAAACTGTCTTTAGACACAAAGGGAATACAACAGGAAGTAAAGTGGGCAGACTGGCATGGTGGCTTTATTACCTCAATGGGTACGAAGCCACACCACTACAGAGGCTTTCACTGGTTCTTTTGATAAACTGACCAGCAGTGCCCTGTCAGCGGGGGGAGGGGAACTCTGTCAGCTGTAGTTCTCTGCTTCCCTCAGCTCCTCCAGGCAGCTCCTCCCCTCAGTGTCATGCTTATTTATATCTCCCTGTTAATTTCACAGAATTTCTAGGCCCCTGGCTGATTTCTCATCATAAATGGGTCAAACTGCAGTGCAGAAGATCTAGGTAGCTGCCTGCTGATAAGTGAACGTTAGTGGTGCCACTGCTTTGAACACCTCTTTGCCAAAGTGACACTGCTGTACTTTTTGAGATGCACTTCAAAGGGAAGCAATTGTTCAGAAAAGATGAGCAAACCATATAAAACATGATAAATCTCTTGGAGTTAGTAAAAGAGAAGACCCCGTGTTATGAAGCAGGCGAACCAAAGAGGTAACAGTCATTTTGAGAATGGCTTGCTCAACACCGGGTTAAAATCTATGATTTAAAACTTCTGGGTACTGAAGACACTGAGTGATTACTTTCTTTCCGGATGCACTGATTTATACCTTTTTAATGACAGATATAGTAGGCCAATTAAGTGAGAGACCTAATGGGCAGGAAACCCCACGGGATCTTGAATGAGATTGAATCCAATGTAATTCCACAAAAAAAACTATAAATTAAAATTGAGTAATTAATTTTAAATAGATTGGCTTCTTCAATAATAACTATTTTGTTCCTGTTAAACCTACATTGATGTCTGGCAAGGCTCTACTGTGTGTCTGTTTATTGAGCTAACCCAAGAGTACTTACGCTCGCTCCACTCACATTCACATACTGAAAGCTGTGCACAATAAAAAAACACTTCCTGGCACGATGACACAATTGTTTTTATCCCACATTTTATCTATCCCTTGACAGACATAAAACAGAAAGGAAAAAAGACACGTAATGCAAAGGTTTGCGTATGGGAGGCTGATGGCATGCTAATGAGATGGTTTATGATATAACAACATATTAACTCAGCTGGATACATACACAAGCAAGGGATCAACGAAGAAATAACAATGCCTTTTTCAAATACCTCTCCTCTGTAGCCAAGGAGACTCAGAGGAAAGAGAGCTGTGACCCCCAAACTCTACTGCCACAAAACCACACAAGATCTGTAAAATCTCCTGGAAGGCAACACTGTTTCACTAGGCCATTGGCAGACAGTGAGAAAATATGGACCGATCTATGGTGTTTTTATGATGGATAAAATAGAGGAATAAAAATGTAACCTTTCTATGAAATCTTTTGAGATTCTGACACAGCAGTCTTTATTTCCCATGTCAGTAAGCCAAATTAAACAAAATGCATTTTGTTTTTTTTCTGTGACTGGAGATAGTTGTTCGGAGGAGCTTTTGACTCTAAACATAATTATACTTCAAAATGTTACTTATTTTCACCTCAAGTTATACATAAACATTTTATTATGTTAAATGAACATATTCACAAACCGTACCAGAAGGCTACAACTCTGCCCACCTGTTGGTGAAACGCACTCCATTCTTCTGCACGTCAAGGGTCGTGAACTTCCTGTTGTTCCGTAGGCTTTTCTCCTCCTTGCAGGTCACTCTGAAATAATAACCCAGTTGCGCATTTGACTCCAGCTTCACGGTCTTGCCCGCATCCAAACCTGAAACAAAGACACTTTCAGCCAAATTAGCAGATTCAGTCAAGCAGGGACCGAAAACTCCAAACTACTCCTAACTGTCTAGGTCTGACCCTGTTTAGTGAAGAATTTGCTCCAAGATTCAAAGACAGGAGCTTCTCAAAGGACAGAACTAGGTGGAACACCTGCCTGTTTAAGAAAATAAATTCACACAAGCAATTGTACTGTGCAGCAACATCCTTTTCACTAGAGCAGTGAATGGGAGAGCTATCAGCTGTCAGAGAGCATGTCCATTAGGAGCTCAGCAGGTGAGAGATGATGATATCTGGCAACTGCATAAGATCTATATCTGACATAGATCTGTGTAACTTAAAAGTATTTTAGCTTCACATGCAATCTTGAGTAACAGCTGCAGTGCAAGAGGAGAACATTTCCTCACTGGAGAAATGCAGTATACACAAGCTTTTTTATATGCATTTTAACAATCGCCTGTAAATAATGCCAATAGCAGGTGGATGGGTTAGTGGTACACATCCTTAATTAACACTGAGGCAAAGTACTTTCTCCAAAGTAAATTAATTAGGTGGGAAAATCAGCACTGATTCAGCTTGGCAGCAGGCTAAAATGAGAGTTACAGTACATCAGGTCGCTGACTGCACAGTAACAGAGGTCTCACCTAGCTCCCTGGCAGCACTGTTCAGAGCCGACTGCATGCTGCTCTCCAACTGGTCCATCTTCTCCCTCAGCTCACTCAGGTTGGGGTCAAAAGATGGCTTCACAAGGAACTCGTGGTGCTCCACCTGGTGAGAAGGACCGAAGTCAAACACAGACAAGCGCACAATCTATATTAGTAGCACAAGGCATCTCCATAACAGGGCTGTGCAGTGGCTCTGTGGCTAAGGGTCTGCGCCTGTGGCTGGCAGGTTGCCGGTTCGTATCCCACGCCCGGCAGAGGAATCCTACTCCGTTGGGCCCCTGAACAAGGCCCTTAACCCCAACTGCTCCAGGGGCGCCGTATAAACGGCTGACCCTGCGCTCTGACCCCGAGCTTCTCTTCCTGTCTGTGTGTCTCATGGAGAGCAAGCTGGGGTATGCGAAAAGACAAATTCCTAATACAAGAAATTGTATATGGCCAATAAAAGTGATCTTATCTTATATCTTATTCAAATGCAGCACTATAGGGGTTATATTTATAGTGGGTTTGGGTTTATAGGGGTTTTAGCCATACAGAGGCCCTGAAGTCTGTTACCTGTTCAGGGCTTCCAGCTATTAACCCTTAATTCTGCTGAAGTGAAGGCTGAGGACAGGATTTGGTTTCAGCGGGTGTTAAGGCTCACAAATAAAGAGATTCTAAAGGTATTTCTGAAGACTTCACGCACACATTAATAGAACTATCCCTGTGCAGACAGAAAAATAAACCCACCAAACCCCATACAGACACTCACTGATATGGAAGTGAGAGTCACAGAGGGCAGAAGGCAGCAACAGGACAGTCTAGCGACAGCTTTGAAAATGCAGCCTTTGATGGGCTAAGATGCAGGACCGCTGTGTAATTAACAGCTGATAGTATTAAGAAACCAGAACAGTAATAAGGTGTTATTGCTGATAAGGCCCTCCTCTGAAGCCAAAGATTGTGCCTCAGCAAGCAGAAAATGTCAGTCTGTCTCCTCCTAATCTAATGTGGCAGCAGGTTAAAAGAAAGGAAGATTAGCATGGTTAACAAGTAAAAAATGTCTTTCACATTTTACAGGGAATTAACAGCCCTTAAATGTCATCTGAGATTCTGCAGTGCAGTGATCTCTAATGACAGTTCTTCCTTGTCATCACCTTTTACAGTTCTATTCCCAAATGTGGTTTAACGATCCCAGCCCCTTTTAAGAGCCAAGAGCAAAAGCAGTGGTGGGACTTCTCAGATACATTTTTCTTAAAATAAGTAGTACAGAAATACAACCTTTGTTCCTGACACCATTGAAGAAGTAAACTAATCACTAAATTTGAAACAGATTTTCCCAAAGAGCCTTTTAGTGGGCTCAGTAAAGAAATCTAAATAATGTGGGATATATTTAATTTTATTCAAACTGGAATAAAATAAAATTAGGAAACAACATGTGCATGATTCCATTGTAATTGGGAACCTATTCAAGGCCAGGTTATGTACCAGGCAATACAAAGTCAGTTTATATCTATTAACTTCTTATGCAACAATATGATTTGTAGGTCCACAGGTATGTGGAACACTGCCCTCTTCTGTCAAGATTATTAAAAAAGATTTCCGTAAGTGCATCGGGCTACTTTATGTGTTCTTTCACTCCTTTACACTGCAGGTTATTCTGTTTCAGGTGTCTAGTTTTTAAACAGTGTTTTGCAGTGCAGTGTATACTGCAGGCTGAAAAAACACGGCCCATTGATGAGCTACAACACACTGTGCAGGCTTGAGAGGACACATCTCCATTGCTGCTCTCAGCTTTGAGCTTCTTATTCACTTTAAAGCCTGTGCAGAAAGTGTAATATGCCATAAACCATCATAACACGTTTCAAATGTAAGATGCATGAAAGCTGAAAATAAGCAACTGTATTTGATATAATTTAAAGCACCAGGCATAATGGACTTCCATAATAATACTGACACATTTTGTGACTTTAACTCCATTTGTCAGTTTCAGTGTTTCAGTGGAGCTACACGATGTTCATTAGTAAATTACTTTTGAGGTAAAAGGACATTTTAGGAAGCATTCTAAGAAAGTATTCTGACGCCTAGGAGAATGATTTCCTTCTACAGTACTGGTATACCTGGTTCATGTCCAATGTGGTTTCTATCATCTCCTGATACTTGGAGAAATCACTGGTAAGATCATTGAGAGAAGTGATGAAAACAGCATTTAGAAGTATCTGGTGCTTTCCTGCAAGACAAACAGGGTTAAAAAGTAAAAAGCAATTAGCAACAAAAACACTGAATGCTGTGAATTAAAAATGTAATTGAATATAAGGTATTTTAACAGAGAAAGAAATTGTGACCAGTAACAAACACTAAAGGTAGGCCTAAACCACAGATAAGAAGTCAAAGGGCCCAATATGAGCTTAGACCTTTTCTTGGATTTCTATATTTCTAATTCATCTCCCTTTTTACCCGCAACCCAGGTGATAAACATCCCAGCATACAAGGAAACAAACACTCTTACTATACAAAACGCTCTGACTCTTAAACAAAGACCACAGATAACTGCAATGTAAATTAAGCTGTGATGTTCGCAAGTTCATTGGCGTGCCAGAAGTAATAAAAAGAACAACGGTACACACATATTGAACATTATACATCTTCGGTTGCTCAATAGAATGTGAAGATTTTTTTCCTTCAGAATCAAATTGCATTTCGTTTTCATCTTCTAAAACTGAAACTGAAAATGTGCAATATGTGCCAATCAGGGCTGGTCAGATGTTCTTGTCAGCTGGTTTTATCTTGATTGCTCTTGGCCTGCCACTCCTGGATTTGTTTTCCTCTTGACAGCCTTATTAGCAGCTCACTTACTCTGTAGCCAGCTGTTCCCTTCTCTGCCCTTCAGCAGTTATTCCAAGTCATAGTTATTTAAAAATAACGTTTACAGAACATACACAGACAATGGGCAATTTGTAAAAACAACATTTAGCTTTTTACATTTTCAAGATCATCATCATATAAATGCAGACGCTCCCATAATACCTGACCCCCAGAAAAAAACAGCAATCCACTGACAAAATGTTTTAATGGGAAGTGTGGGAGTTGAGTGCATCACCATTTGCTGCTGTGATAACAGGTTTTACAGCCCTGATCAATACATACTCAGCTACTGCCATGAAATACTATTGAATCACCCAGGAATCTCACTCTAGATTGCAAATGCGAGCTGAAGATGTATTGCTGTACTTGGCCCACATTCAGGGAGGCTAAATACACACTATCACTGATACTTTGTAACCAGTACAGCTGAAAAATACATGCAGCGGTAGAATTAAGCTTTTTTTGCTATATTGCTTTTTTTAGTGAAGCAAAACAGTTTCGATTTCTGCTTCTTTAACAAAATACATTGTAGATTATTAGATTTAACTACCAGCAACCAAGGCGATAGATAAACCAGAAGGCCTCCTCTCAGTTCTAACCTTTCTGGTTCCTGATCAAACTGTAAGGCACTATGTGTCATATTGTCCATGTCAGGTCAAACAGTAATGAAAAAGATGTTTGCAGTAGCAGATCTGCATCTAGACTTCCACAGAGACCAGCGGACTGGACAATAACCATTAACAAGCCAAGGTTGCAGGCAAAGAGACTACCAGACAGACAGCAAGTGTGTAGAAAAAGCACTCAGTTTTAAACTGCACATCCTCAGGAATGACCTTCTCAGTCTGGCGGCCATTGTACCAGGGCCCTGTTCCACTCAGGTTCTCAACTCATGGTCTGTGATGTTATACACGGGGTCCACAAAAGAAATAGCACCAGCCACTTGATTAAGCCACTTAGCACACATACACACATACATGCACTGCTATATATTTGTAGAGGTAATGAATAAGAATGTCACAATTTAAGATGCGCACCTTAGAAATGTTTACTTACTACAGATTATTTCTTTATTAAATCAGTTTTTCTTGTATGATGCAGTATAGAAAAAACAGCAACATGTGGTGCTCAGCAAAATGTCCGGAAAAAACCAACCCTCGCACTCTGTGATATTCATTTCCCAAATGAGAAATTATTTGCAATCTGTAACAATTAGGTTGTAAACGCAAGCAAAGGAGAAAGTCAGGCTTTTTTGTCCAGAACTATTCTTCCCTAAGCCAGAAGAGCAGATGGACACTGCTTCCCCATTCTTTCTCTTAAATCTTTCTCAGTCCCTGAATTCAGCTGCTTAATGACCAGATCACACGTAGGAAAAAAGGATTTGAAACCGTTAAGTCCTGAAAGATATTATAACAACAAAGCAATCCCCACCAAGCTCCAAAGACTAAATATCTGATTTATTATCCTTATTCTTTCTGCCTCAATCAATACTTTTGCTGCTGGCCACAATTTATGACTTGTGTGGCTGAACAGAAAGCACAGGATTAGGGCAATGATAGCACGTACCTTGGGTGTCCTTCCAAAGGTCATGACCCTCCTCACTGTGGCATTCAGGCCCACAAAGCCAGCTATGGTCTTCACGTCTCCCAGATAATTAACTTAAAAATGGAGCTTGTCATAGTGACACAGAGGATTTAAAGATCGTCTTCAAGAGCAAAAAAAGAAAGTTAACTCTCCTTGCACTTGCTAACTGTGTGATTGGCCTTCACAATCATAAAACCCCAAATTACCTATAAATTGTCAAAACTTCAACATTGCTGGACCTAAACTTTTTTTAGACCCAAGTCTATAAAATAAACTAAGAAATACGTAAAAGGCTGCATACACCACAACCACCTTATCAAGATTGCTAAATAGGTTTATGACACATTTCCCCACATTTATATCTTTTGAGTATGAAATCCATTTCAATTGGTGATTTTACTATGACATTTTGCTCATTGCTTGCTCACATTCATGAAATAGACTGTGAGACTACGTGAAGGCTAGACGTTGACCACTCCACATCTGGCACCCCTGCACCCTAGTTGAGATAAATGTCCCGTATTAATGAAATTAAATGAGCTCCTTCCCTAGAGCAGAAGAGCACACAAAGAAGGTCTGCATCAGGGTTCCACTGCAAATGAGAACAACAACAAATTGGCGACACACATAAATCACCACATTATATCAGAGACAAGCCAGGAAAATCAACAAACATTTTGCCATTAATCCACATTCTCTCTCTAATCAAAGTGGACACAAGGAACCTCAGAGACAAATACTCTTCAAAGTCAGGTTCTCCTACGTAAGATTCTGACATTATAAAGTCTACTCTACATCAGAGTTGATAATAGTCTTGCCTGACTTTTGCAGTTTTTAATTATTCTCTGTTCTCCTTATTTTGAAGCAGCTGGTCACCTTCTCAGCTTTTTTTGTTTTTTTTTTTTTACAAGTGCTGGTACTCCTCGGTCACCCAAGACAAGTCTGAGCTCCTCTGAGGACCGGCAAATTGAAGGGTAGTTTTGTGTGATGATCACACGCACACTGAGCTACAGTTCAGCTCACAACACATTCCAGGAGGCTCCCATTGCGCTTGTAGCCTCTTTCTCATTCAAACTCCATGTTCTGACATTTACAGTATGACTCACCCTGAAAAACTGAGACAAAACTCTCTAACCTACACGAAGAAATTTGCACCAGCAGGATCACCTGGTGTACTTGATCAAATGACTAACATGTAATAAGGCGCCACAGAATGCACAGTTATCACCATACTTACAGGATACTGGTTTAATGGGATTAAAAACTCAAGTCCATCAGAATACTTTTGGAGTATTAAAGGAAAGGTTAAGAGAGGCATCGATTTGAGGTTAGAGGACAGGTTCCAGAGGCTGTAAACCAGCAATGACCACTTACTTTGCCCTTGAGAGATCCTGACTTCTGCATTTTTAATACACAAAGTAATACAACAGAAATTATTTGCAGCAGGCTGGAGTAATGACTGTAAAGCTGTGCCTTTCAAGAGGCACTTTAATATGGGCAATGCCTCGTGTCTTTATGAGCCATCTTTTATATGCTATAATCATAGCTATATAATGGTTTACTCTACAATATCAATCTAATAAAACAACCAAGCAGGTTCAAGTTTTAAGCTTAACGAGACTCATTCTCTTTTTGGTGTGCACTTTTCATAATCAACTTGATTTCCATTTGTCGTATCATATTTTATTCAGTAAATGACATAAAATTCCTAAAAAACTACACCCGTCTCCCACACCACTATTTTACCAGGATCAGATAGAGGAGCCAATAAGATATGCATACAAAAGCTTATGAATGAAATATGTTCATTATCTGTAATCCCCATTAGGTGGTCTTCTTGAAAAGAAACAAACCCCAGATACTTTAAATCTGGCTAGGGCTTATGTGGGCATAAAAACTGTGTGTGCATATGTTTTGACGGTTGTTACATCGGCTGTTTACATTCCCTTGCTTTTCAAACTCCTCTCTGACATTTTAAAACTGGAAGCAATGCTCACAAAAAACTAAGACAGCTGTTAAGTGCACATTTGTTGCTATACGCCGGTAAAACTAAAAGACTAAGTACACTCTAAACCTCAACAAAATTCAGGTCACTAAAACTACGCTAAGACTCCTGACCAAGGGACTCAATAAGCTGACTGACTAACAAACGCCAGACTGACACGGTGACTAATTTGCTCAAACACATGGAATGGGAGGCTGACAGCCTGGTGTTAATGGCAAACTTTACCCCTAATCTCAAGCCTTGAATTACACCCAGGGTCTAGAATAGAGCTTAAGGAAGGAAAGCACATAACCTTGTCCAGTGATGGCTAGCATTTTCAAACATTTCAAACTTATTGCTCTGGATTTGTGACAGAAGTGATTTCCTCTGGACATACACACACTTCTTGTGTGTCCATGACTAGAGCTTAATCCAGTTCACAGCTGCAGATCCACAGATACTGAATAAGGAAACAAGATTAACTGATCTGAACATAATGTTTTAAAAATATAAATCAGCTTTTATCTTTTATTTATTTTATTGCTGTTTAATGCCTTTTAAGTGCACAAAAGCAATGAATAGCATTAAAGTAACATGAGGGCTCTCCTTGAAGCCGAACAAATCACTTTTTAAATATGTATGTAAAAGAAAGGCAACATTAACATAAACGTGTCCTTTGAGTTGTGATGTTGAAGTCTCAGGGGCATTCTTTGATATTTTGTCTTTAACTGAATCTGAGGCAAGCCTTGAAATCAGTAAGGCCTGTACCTTAGAAATGACTGACAGGGAAACAATGACCTCATCAATCTTGGTTCACCTAACAATTTTTCAGCACTGCAGTGTACTCCACAAGAAGTGAACATGTTTCTTTATAATTTAGATAAAGTTGCGAGTGTTTTCCAAATACTTTGATCAAGAATGTTTCTGAACTCTAGCCCAAGATCACCCAGAATCTGGTGTAAAATGACACAAATGAGGAAGGTACACTCCAAACGTCAAAACTTATCTCTCTCCTTCAGTCATCAGCTATCACTTTTGGAAATACCAATATACCTGAGTAAGAGACTATGCACAAGATCCTGATAGATACTCTAACCATCACAGAAAAAAGATCTCAAGGATGTTGGCTGCTGTCTACTGCCAGAATTCCTCAAATTCAGTCCACAAATTTATGAGATTTCATTTGGTTAGTTGATCTAATTATTTACTTGAGTAAACTATTCACCTCTCTGGTCTACAGTTTGAAATGATTTTAACAGACCTGCATACCTTAATGGAATGTGGCTCATTCGTCTATGCATTGCATGTTGATGGACCAGAACTTAGGTGGAGATACCTTAAGCTCACAGATAACACCAAAAGATTCTTTGCACATACATAGCCCTGTCTGCAAACAAAATGCACAGGGTTTCTTATAAAAAGATCTTGCAGAAACTCAAAGCTGTGCACTGCACCAGCCTTCAGCTAGACAAATGCTTGTTAGAATAAATCTGCATTTTTATATAAAACATTCAAAAGCATTTGTATTTAAGGGATGCAGCAAAATCGAAAGCAAAGAGGGCAATAATCAAATACGCTCTTCTTTGCAGAAATAAACACTAACGAAGGCTGGTTCATGCAGTACACAATGAGAATAGGAAATGCTGTTTTGGGTTTCCTGGGTGTATAACTGCTTTGGTTGAAGCTTTGCTCTTTCTTGCTGTCTGGGATTACAAAGAAGTCCCTGTGTAATGATTTATGGAATTTGTAAGTACTCTTGACAGCTATACATAGCGGATCATATCATATAGGGATTGACATCATATTTATATGCAGTGCACAAACGCACATAATATGAATATTAAAATTCACAAGGGCGGCATGCTGGTGTAAAATAAATGTCGATCACTTTAATGATTTCAGTAAAATACAATATCAGGAAAGATCAGGTTGCCTGCAGCAGCTACACTTGTGACGATGCTTATTTGAACCTATACATGCACGGCAAACCCTTAACTAACAACTTCATTCACTTGCCATTCACTTGCTGAGCTCAGCATTTAGGTTGTTAATTGGTTACCAGTAAGGAGAGAGACCTATGCTGACAGAAAGGAGGAAAAACAATGATGAATAAGTTCAGAACATTGTCAGAGGGAGCTTGATTAATGAGACACATTCTCAGAGTCAAATCGATTCAAGAGTTATCTCACAAGTTTAGATCTACAGCTACATCTGGGTTCCTGCTTGGACACTGCTGTCACACTTTATGCTATTCACACATTATGCGGCACATCATAAAAACCACAAGGCAACACAATCTGCTAAACTTCTTAATTAAACCACCTGCTGCATTCTGTGCTGAGCTTAAACCAACTAATGATAAACTGACTTCCACACAGTACACCTGACAGAATTTTTCCAAAGGAATTGGTAATAGGAACCTAGAACATTCATATTGCTAAAGCTGAGCAATCATATTAAAGAACTATTCCAAATAAGCTTGAGGTCACAGTGATTTATCAACTGACGTGAAAAGCACTCAGGGTGGCACAGTTGTACAGTGGTTAGCATTGCTACCTTTCAGCACTGGGGTCCTGGGTTCAATTCCAGATTTGGGGGTGCTATCTGTGGGGTGTTTGTATGTTCTCTCTGCATTTGCATGAGCTTCCTCCAGGTGCTCCAGTTTCCTCCCACAGTCACACTGGGTAGGTCAATTGGGTAGTGGAAAAACCCTGGTGCGAGTGTGTGCCCTGCAATGTGGGTGCATACTGCCTTGCGCCCACTGCTTGTTGAGATGGGCTCCGGCTTCCCCATGACCCTGCACTGGAAACGCAGTTAGAAAAGTGATGAATGGATTAAATACCTTCACTTCCAGTGAATTATCATCTTCATTCCTAAGGAATTGCTGTAGAGTAATTACGTTTTATTTCCCACAGGGTGTGACTGAAAAAAGGGCTGCCCTACATCTATAAGATTATATTATGCTATATTGTACTTATATAAGCTAGGTTGCATAGCCAATAAGGAAAAGTAACTG
Source organism: Atractosteus spatula (assembly GCF_055471065.1). Lineage (NCBI taxonomy): Eukaryota > Metazoa > Chordata > Actinopteri > Semionotiformes > Lepisosteidae > Atractosteus > Atractosteus spatula. Next base: position 16,271,524 of record NC_142720.1, read on the forward strand.
ATCCCTTATAAACACGTAGACTCTCTGAGTAACATTCCACAATATTAACACTAATGCAAAGCTCTACATTTAACCCTGAACATGCATAGCATTAACACTCCTGAAAAATGCTTTAATGTAGATGCATTACTTCTAATTTTAGACAGGAAGTTTACTACAATATTGTAATCCAAAGAAAACCTACCATTGCATATATCTTTATATCACAAGATTTCCCACTCCAAACCAAACAACAATAACTTGAAATAAAAAAATGAGAACTTTCTATGGCCTGAATTAAGAGTCTTCTTCGCAGAAAAGGTTTTTTGACAGCCTTCCTGTCATTTCATGCAACAGTCTTTCCGGACCTGCAGGACTGGACAGACTTTCATTATCCTGCACAGAAACTGAAACAACACGTCTGGATGAGCAAGAGGCAGCAAATGGACAGTTTTTATCATGATGCATTATTTCCACAATGAACAGTAGGATTGTCAGTCCGCTCATTGCTTATTTTTGCTTTCTGTGTGGAGGAACAGCATGTTCCAAAGAGACAAAACAGGTCCTAGAGCTATTCGCACCCTGTCTGCATTCCTCTCTCAGTCTCATTTTCATGGTACCTTTTGAGGGGAGGCAGTCCCAAAGCTCATCAGTATTTATTGGTTCAGAATGTGTAAATGTCAAAGGATATTGGCTTTTTGACTTTTAAATCACTGGAAAATCCAATAAGAAGTGCTACATGTGCATTCTCATCATAACTCTATGTGACACTTAAATAATGAATTCCATAAGACTCTCCCGCAGCCCAGAGCTTGCAATCCTATTTGCAGCCTGGCTCCGCACCCCTGCACTGACATCACTGACATCACTGAACCCTCTGCAGCAACACGCACTTTCATCTGATGTCATTTGCCATTTCAGACACTGCAGCAGCCCCGTGACTCTCGACCACAATACCCGCGAGTTCACCAAAAAGGAATCTGGCTAAGGTTTAGCACAGGAAAACAGACAACAAAAATGAAAAGGAAACCTACACTCACCGACAACTATGAGTTGTTTTTAATTCTATAAAAGAAGTCACTACAGAGATTGAATCAAATACCACATCCAACATCACCAGTGCATGTTGCATACCCTTCCCATTGACTAATGTATCCTCACATTCCCTAGCTATCCGGCAGACTAACTCCTACAGAATTTATTGCTTGTTTCTGGGCTTTGAGGAGGAGAATGAAGAGATGACACCCTGTAATCCTTCTTGCTCTTCTTTCATGATAGCTACAGGACATAATATGAAGCAGATGACCGGACATACTGAACAACAGTGCAAGGAGCTGCAGGGAGTCTTAAGCATATTACCCCTCTAGATAACAACACTCTCTCATGAATAGGAATATCATCTTGCAAGCTCAGCTCCTCTCAGTTTTAGACTAACCGTGCTCTTTGAAGCAAAGCATCGGCACTTTGTTGTGACATGAAAAAATGTACTTGTGCGTTTCCAAATTTAAAAAATGATTTAAAGCGTAAAGAAAACTTAACAGGATACGAAGCCTTCTGGTTTGCTGCTATGATGCTCTGTGCACATTGCCACTGTAGACTACAGCACTCCTACAATGGCTCTGTAAGAGTAGAAGCAGTCATGTGCATAAAAAACTTTTAAATGCATTTAACTTTTTTAAAAAGAAGCCTTACGAAGTTGTCTTTGTTTAGTAAAAGCACCAGAACAATTTTTGATGAATCTGAACCCATGTTGAAACTAATTAGAAACACAGACAGCCCCAAGCTGCAAGCACCTGTGAGTCGTGCTCCTGAAGTGGTAACGAATAAAGATTAGGAGAGGGGTATGCCAGATGATTCAGTGAAGTAAATAGGTCATGAATGTGAGGAACAAAACAAACGCACTGAACAATTTGAATTTAATCAAGCCAACGCCCTATGGCTAATAACGGACAAAACTATTCTCGGCTGCACGACACGTAGAATGGTATGCTGCCTGCGTCAAGAGAAAACGTCAGGCATGAAACTGGCTAAAGAGTGGGTAACGTGCACTTTGACCTCCTCTGCTCCAGATGTGAAAGGCCAGAGAAGAGCACTGATGAAAAGGCTCGTGCAACATGTTGGAACCAGGGCTCCCTTGGCCATATCTGATATTGTGGAGAAAGCTAAAGGGGACACTTAGTGCAGATCACTGTGCAGCTCAACAAATATCCACCAAAGCCAGCTTCCTGCACAGCTAACAAAGAGGCTAAATGTCACAAACCCACTCATGGTTTTGAAGGGAAAACAGAAGATGGCTGACCCCAGGTGCTCCAGGCCTTACCGCTGTATCTCTGCAGTGCGAGCACCAGGTTGGGCAGCTGGCTCACAGCCTGGTACACACGGTAGCAGTCCTGCAGGGTGGCGGTCTGGCGCTGGAATTTCTTGGCCAGGCGGTTGAGGTCTGGGAAGCGGCGGAGCAGGTCCTCCTGACAGCTCTGTCGCAGCTCCACATCCTGAAAGAAAGACTCCACCAGGTCCAGCCTGCAGGGTAGAGAGCACACACACACACACAATGAGGGCACCATCATTTCAGACCCTGACCGTACAGGAGTGAGCACTCCCCTCCACCCCAAAGCACAGTGCAACCGTCTACATCACCCACATTTACTAATGGAAATATTAGGCTCCAACAGCAGGACTGCACAAGGCCAAGCTGACAGGTGCTGCTGTGATTGGTTCTGTTCTACTTTGCACTTCATGATTGCTTCTTTAATATATTATCTCTTCATGAAGGTTTCATATTTTTATGTGCCAGGGATATGTATAATTTACATTAATAAGCTAGATTTAATACCAATATAATTAATGACACAATAATTTGACGTCTTTATCCAAGACTACAGGGAAGGGCAGTAAGAATACTCAAGTGTCAGTGAAGTGAGCGCATCTCACACCAACAGGGTTAAAAACTCAAAAGATCCATCTTTGAAACCAGACTGTTATTCCTGTCATGTCCACCAAACAGGCAATAGATATGACAAAAATAAAGTGACAAACAAGATAAGGCAGCTAACTCTGTGGCTGAGATCACTATTAGAGATAAATGCAGACAAACAACTGTGAAGATGATGAACCTAACCATGTTTCTGAGTGAGGATAAGCAGAGACTCAGGTAGATATCTGCTTCTCCTGCTGACATCCCGCGGTACACTGCAAAAGTTACTTCCTGTTCAGGTCTGGAGCACAACAGACTTCAGGCATTTGGTTGTACACATTACCCCTATCACAAATTTGTAAGGACAAGAGCTACTATTCTATAATATTATAACTATCCATGACGTTATAAAATATACTTTTAAATTATCATCTTTTAGCTTGGAAATATTTATCAGACCTGTGCTGTTTGAAAAGAAACTGGAATATTCCAACTGAGAAGCTATACTAAACCACTTTGATTTGGAAGGGGAAAAAAAAATCTAGATTTTTCACACCATGCAAAATTCAACTGAAAATTCAAATATTCAAAGTTTCACAGAAGTGTGAGGACTAAAAAAAAAAATCAACAATTCCTGCAGCTGGCAATAGTAACAGAAGGATGGTTTCACCATGGCAATCCACCAGAGGGCCCACTTGCTCCCAGCCTTTTAGACAGCCACTGCAGAAGCATCCACTAGTAAGAGGGAAAAGTAAATATACGAAACGCTGTTAAACAGGATTTTAAATCCTATTTCTAAAATTGTGTACAACTGCCTATAAACTTACCTAAACCCATGAACTTCATTGCTCTGCAAGAAAAAAAAACTTTTGGACTTGATTTTAACATAAAAGCGACCTGCTCGTATTCCAGTTTTTAAAGCACGGGCTGTCTTCCTAGGGAATGAAATGAGAGCCATAGAGAGGCTGGACAAAGAATTTACTATGACAGAAAACCTGACCTGAAAATACTTTATTCACATGGAGAGCAGAGGAAGGAGGAACATGCTTACTGCTCTGTGCTCACAAAGATGAGCTCATCAACCTTTCTGGAATGGATCATCTTCAAGTCCCTGTTTCGAAGAGTCCACTGAGACTGATTCCCCGAGTGCTGGCCTTAGGGGCAATCTGCTAGGACGCTGCTCCACAGAGTGGAGAGCGGTAAAGAGCAGCGAGAGAGCAGGAAACTGAAAGCTCTGTTGCAGCCACGGCTGACAGACATGTATCACTCGAGCGATTCTGGAAAAATCCAGAACAATTATGCAGCCATACTGCAGTGTGGATACATGTAAATCCACACATAAGAACACAAAACAGATCTGGTAACAGTTTACCAATAAGCAATTGTTCATGATTAATTCATCAGAATGGGAGGAGTCATATGAATAGACCATGAGATCACTGTGACTTAAAGTGTACACTAAAGCCATTTGAAATTATCATCATATGTAATAACATTAAAAATACAAATACTGGAAAGTGTCACTGAAGAAGGGTTACAAATGAAAGATCCCGCATGGTTTGGTTGATCCAAAAATGCCATTTTCAAGGAGATATTTCATTGTTTTAGGCACCTCCCAGAAACAATTCTCTGAGGTACACCCGAACCCAGGATTAAGGATACCGCCATTAACCAGGTAGACATCCACACTCATTCAGTATAAATTCACCCTGATTTACTTCACTTTATAGAAAATTGAATGGTTCAAATAGCAGGGTGACATTGCACACAGGTTATGTTACTCATTTCCTCCTCTGACTCCTATATTGAGGTTATCTGTCTAAATCAGGGTCTGTTAACAAGGAAAGAACATAGCTTTGTCATTCTCTGGGGATGTGAGCTGTTCCCAATACTGGCAATCAGAGGCCGGATGTGGAAATCAGTGCATTGTAATGGGGAGATAGGGCCTCTGGGGCCAGCAATCAGAGTTAGTGGGTGGTTTTTGAATGTGTGACTTATCCACATCGCAGGACTACAGGGGGCAGAGCACCCTGTTAATAATAACACTCCTTAAATACCTGACAGTTCCAGTGTTCCACGTTTGCAAGGTTGTAATGTATAGAACAGCCACAAGGTGGCCTGCTAACCAACTAGTGACCTTGGTCAACACCCATGCTGTGTAGCTAGTGTGAAGCAGGAGAGTGCCAGGGAATGAGGTGCACATCGGATTGTGGTTCCCAGTCTAGAACCACCCATGTCAGGTACAGTACCTCTCTGTAAACCCAGGCCATCGTGGGATAACAGGGCATTCTCCCTCACTGTACTGTGTCTTGAAAACACTGCTTTGAGGAATAAGATCCTTAATGCAGCCATTGTTCACTCAGACACAATGAAGTTTAACTGTCTCAGATTCCAGTGGGAGGAGAAAGCACAGGTGACTGAGACAGCGATACATTTAAAGACGGTGATTCTGCATAGCACTTAAGAAGGAAGCTGGACAACATTCACCCCACTCATTCCTACACTCGTGCATCAGTCCATAACCCCTGAAATACTGTATGTTACTGTATACTTAGTATACTTAGATTGTGTCTAATTTCACACAAGCCTTAAGTCCAAAGAGAAATAACTGGAACCAAACCGGTTGTATTCAGTGATATTAATTTCTGCTTGAAAATGCTAGGTTGCAGCATTGGGATGTATTGTATAAAGTTACTTTTCCCCACTTAGAAGGATAAGCATTCTTTTTTTTTTCTTGGTTTCTTTTAACATTTTTTTTTATTCAATTAACCTCTCATTGCAACAACACAACACACAAGGTAGGTTTCTTTTTACCACACCAAAATGGCAATTCAGGGTGCTGACCAGACAGGTGCTGGGGTATTCCACTTCTTTAGACAATGGCACAGACAACAGACAGGATGAGCACATTGCTGTCATTGCATAAACTACTGTCATCCCTTCAGTACTCAACCAGCTAACCCACAAATCTGCTAACACCTAACCCAATAAAAACAACTCAGTTTTCAAAACCAGGGCTGCATTTATTAACCAAGTCACATGACAAATTAGTGAATAACAAACTGGTTATACCACTTCCTTGGCACCTGTTGCCATGGGGGTGTTACTGTTTAACATGTTACAACACACACATCTACTAGAAAATATCAGGCTTGCAAAGTATGTCACTTCACACGATCCACATACTTCCAAGGAAACACTAGGAACTAAAATTTGAAGATAATTTTTTTTTTGGCTTCTTGCTAAGAGAGGTACTATATATTGTGCAAGAAAAATACAAGTACTCTGTATGTCACACCACTAGGTGGCGTTTTTAGACACATTTTAGAGTGCTATTCTAGGTGTGTATTTTTCAACTTCCCCTCCCTTCCACTCTTATTTAAAAAATGTGAAAACTGTAGATGAACAGAAAATGTTGGTTTGACCTAAAACAGTCCAAACTTCAGTTTGTTCCAAGGGAAAGAACTATAATGTACACTAAGGTATACGTAATGTATACTAATATAATGTATAACTATATATATATGTACACAAGGCTATGCAATTCCTAAAGAAGGACTGAAGACACTAACCTTCAGTCCTAAACTATGTGGAATTAACAAATAATAAAACTCATTTTTATCTCTTCTTTAAAAAACTTTTCCCTCTTCAAATTTTTAAAATCTGCCATAGATCCATACTGACAAAATAGAGATAAACATTTTTTGAACAGACTGGATCAAGGTTGTCAACTTGTGCTTGACATTCTGCATTTCTAATATGCGTTTTCTTTTTTCATTGGCTTCACATTGATAGTTTGCATCAAGCTGGAACACCACTGAGTCTTTATACAACATGTAAACATAAGAAAGGAATGGCCATGCACGATATATTATCCAAGCTCTTTTACAAAAGTGCTGTAGACTGGTTTTAGACCAATAGTGACAGTACAGAAGTGTGGCATTTAAAGTTATTTATAAGAGCCTGTGAACATTTATAATCATTCTGGCTAACCTGTACCTCTCACCCCACATTGCTTGCTGACCTTGACTGGACAACAGAAGATCTCAACAAGAGAGCATTATACTGTCGTGTGGCATTTACCTAAAGAACCTGAAATTCTCATTCATGACAAAAGATCCGTCTTACTTTGAATCACATCTTTAGCAGGTGACCTCTTCATATCCTGGCTGTTTTGGTTGATACCGCATCGCAACCTGACTCATCCCTGTTCTGAACCTGGATATGTTTGTGGATGGGAAATGTGTTTTCATTAATACGCACACAAAGAGAATTTCACACCCCGGGGGAGTTTCAGGAAGGCAGATGTAACCAACATGGAACCAAAGATAACAGTCATCCGCTTTAGTGGAGTGAATAAGCAACAGACAACTGCAGAAAACATAAGCGCCAAAAGTGTTAACAGAAAACACTGAAATGGTAGTCATATGCCAATCTGGATTTTAGCATTCTGCAGGAGACCGTGGAACTCAGTTTCAGGGGTACTAGATCCCTTGTTTTAAATTCATGGGAGGTCACACACAGACCCCTGGCCCACGTTCACAATCAGCATTGTTGGAGTCCAAGAGTCAGGGCGTTATGGATATTTGCCATAGTAAAATAAAAAAATGTCTAGCTCACCCACCCAGGAAGACAGATTTATACGTATAGCTACATTCTGGAAGCATAAGCGCAACAACCTATATCACAATTCAGTTTTCACCACTGCAGCATGACTGCCAGGTCTTTTTACACTTTACAACAAGACTAGGATTAGCTCTATATTTCTCACAACTTAAACACTTAAAATATTAGCACTACAGGAGTAATAGCAGTAAGACGGCTTAGCAAGAAAAAACATCTTTGGAAATGAAAACGAGCTACATTGCTAAAAAAACTGGCTAATCATATGAATCCTGTGAGTACATCTGCTACAAGACCTACTTCATGAGCAAATATTCTTAAAGAAAGTTTGTTCTTGGTTCAATCTTCACAAGTTTGACTTATGACTAATTAATCATGAATTTATGAGCGAAAAACATTACAGCTCATCACATTTGTACTAATTTTGGTCTGTGGGTGTAAGGTAAACTGACAGGTTTGACCAAAAATTATGTCTAACAGCATGCCAAGGAATTATTATTTTTAGAACACCTCAATTAATTCAGACTACAGACCTCTCTTAATCCACTGCCTCACTATGTATTTTTCACAACCCTGTTCCTATTATTCCTATGACGGTAAAATGTTTCTAATTCCAATTCAGTTATGAGAAACCTATCTCTTGAAAGAATTTAAGACAAATGAAAAAAAAACCCTTCTGTTGTGCTGAAAGGAAAAAATGGAGTAGTTGGTAACCAGACTGAACCGCACCTGAATGTACTACTGCCACAAATTTACATCATTCCCTGCATTCCTGTCAGAGATGGCTTATTTCAACAGGATAGGAATCATTTGCTTTCCAGACCACATGAGGCATTTTCTCTAAACAATCCATGAGGTCTGCCTGTGTGTCACTTAATCACACTGACTCAATGGAAGATGTTCTGGTGTGGTAGAAGACACCACATTCTTATACCTTGGTGTTTCTAAATTTCTAAATAACTGCAAATGCAAGAAGAATATACCACGCCACACACGTGCCATGACCTAATTAACAGAGAGCGTAAAAGCTGACTGAAAGTCTAACTGCAGGTCTTCTGGAAAGGACATTAATCATCAATGAAATTCATACACAGGAATGCAAACTCATAGCTGAGACAAAATGCTGCTTACCAGAGGCCTGTAGAAATTCAACTAGAGCTACAGGCCTGGCTAGCCCTGCAATGTGCCATACAGATGACCTCACAGTGGAAAAGGCCTCTCATACAAGCCCAGTCACTGCACTGTTAAAATGGCTGCTCCTGAGGGGAGGGAAAGCTGACTCACAGCGACTTCTGATCCTTCTCACCTGAGCTAACATGGAACATGGAAGACAATGAACAGTCATTCAACACTGCCAAGTCATCTCAACTGCAAGGTTACATTCCCCTCCATTTTTTGCCGATTTGAAATTGTTTTCGTTCTTTCATTGCAAACGTTGAGTGAGAAGAAAAGCATCTTCCGACAATCTGAAACTTATTCAATCACAAGGAAGACCAACATTTTCACGAAACGTGCCAGATAGCTGTGCCCTTTGGTGCTGTAGCTACTGCAGCAGAATTTTCATATAAATAGACGCTTTGCTTTTACTTTTCTGTGCAACACATTGAATGAAATACCACACAGACACAGGGGATAGACATGAACCTGCAAAAATGGACTGTGAAGCTGTCTGTCTGAAGACACAATCCGGCTATCCAGTTCAGTTATTTTGACCTGAGTGGCACTTAAACAGTGACTCAAAATAAAGCAAAAGGCAGGAAATGTAAACTAAATTACATTCCCTTAACAGAATTTTCTGTGTTTGAATAGCTGCAGCCTTTCTCTTGCCAGCATCAACTGACAAATGAGAGTACAAATGACCTCACTTTCATTGAAATGTGACAATGGTGAAACGGCACTAAAATTAGGAAGTACCACAAAAAACTGTAGTTTTCTTAGTTGTGTAAACAAGGATAATTTAAACTTTTATTCTATTACTTGTAGAGGTATAAAGAAAGAAAAGAAAGCAAGTGGAGGTGTATTTACTGGATAATGACATTTTTCCCTTGCTTTTATCTATTCATACAGAGAAGGTACTCCACTAAGACTCTGAAATCCTCATTCCAATGGCTTGTATATTTTGAAGAAAAATACAGACAAAGCCACCACACGTTTTGGATTATTACGTCATATAAAGAAATTTCCAAGTGCTTTAAAAACAAGTTTATCCACACCCCAAAAAATCAATCACTGGAAGGGAACAATGTGAATAAAAACCAAACACACGAAGCAGAAATATTTTGATACTGCCATCTTATTTCCCTAATGTTCACTGCTACAGGCACCCAAACAGAACAAAAACAAAACAAGTTTTTTAGTGCATACTCTCTCCCTCACAGATACTGCCAGCTCAGGTTTCATCTCTATTCAAAAAAACTAGTCGCTAGTGGAACAGAAACTGACACACCCTCATTCCGCGGGGAGTCTCGGGAGGTATCAACAACTTGTCATGACTGGTTACAGCAGGAACTGTTGTCATGGAGCACTTTAAAACCCCAGGGTTCATCTCTTCTTTGAGAGAAAACCATCACAGCCCACAGGGAACTTCCTTTCTCTTCGCTTACGAGAACTCAGGATCCCCAGTCTGCCCCTGCACAGACGAAGACACCGGCCACTGGATCACCAACATTCAACATTTTTCTACTCACCCCTCCCCCATCTCTCAATCTTCTCTCCCTGTGTCGGGATTCTCCCCTGGGAGTGAGAACCAGCACTTTACCAGTAAATAATCAAACACACTGGGTGAAAAGGTTTCGAAGGCACTTTAGAGGACATGCAGATCTCAGACTAACAATTCCAAGACCCGTAGAAAACAATACTAAATATTTTGTGGCTGTCTTAAATATCAGCATCTCTTTATGTCCAAATTGTGAAATCTCACAGAAAAATAAATAATAAGTAAAGGTTTAATTCCAGTCTGAGAAGCCAGTTTTGTCTGTTGAACTCTCTCAACATACCAGGAGGAAGCTCACCAGCCAAAAAGCTGTGTATTTTCTTTCTATGCTTCAGTTTGCAGTTAACCTTTTCTTGTTTCTTTGTAGGCAACACAGTCTGACACGGCTTCCTACTCAAACATGATTCTACTTCATAGTAAAAAAAATAGTTTTTTTTACCATGCATTGGCTCTGCAGATTAGAGCAGAAAATAGAAAAACTTTTCTTTCGAGTCTAAAATTTACTTTGGCTTTGCCAAAGGTATTTGGTATTTTTCTTGTTTTCTTCAAACAGCTTTAAAGTATTTGTCCTATGACAGTAAATCAATTCTGGATTGTTCATGTTCTTTTCTTGAAAAATGAAAGTGTCACATTTAAACCAGCTGTTTCTTGCATTTTCATAAACACCTGGAAACTTAGTTCCTCGGACAATTTTCTTTATGAGCCAATTAATAAACATTAATAAAACAACATTACCACAACTTCCCCCAAATTCCCCCCATTCCTCCACCCCCTATACACCCCTGTTATTCCAAGCTGCTATGAAATACGATAGCTCTATAGGAGTACTTTCCCAAGCCAGAGGAGGAAGCTCCAGCATGTTCAATCCTGGGAGCATACCAACTCTACAAAGCTGAAACATACACAAGCACTAACATGTTCATTATTGTAGAGCTTCAGAGATTACAGGTACTTTGTAGTTTTCCAGAGCCTGAAACTCTCTCTACCGTTCATAATGAGAAATGCCACAAAAACACAAAATTATAAGGTGTTTCTCCACTAGAAAAACACCTTACAACTTTACAGCAGCAAAACAAATCATTGCTAGCATAACTAATTTAAAGATAGAGCAGAACACAAAAGTGTGGAAAGGAAGAGGATTTGTGGATTCTTTTCAAGTAATTTGAAACAGCCACATTCTTTATAGATAAGAGTAGCTATGTGTAGAGATCACAGCATGGCATAAAATACGACACTCACCACCATCTGCTTTCTTGCCAAAACTCAAGACTCATGCTGCATGTCTAGATCTTTAAGGCATTTAAAACAAAGTTTCAGGTTGTGAAATTGGGTAAATGGTCTAGAAAATTCTGCTCTGCACCTCCAAACCTTTCAGATCTCCACACAGCAGTAACACTACATCCAGTGGGCCCAGAATGGAAATCTTGATCAACACAGCTCTAGCACAAAAAAAATCATTTACAGACGGAATTATGCCTCTTGGAAGAAGCAGATTTACGAGCTACAGTATATTATTTTCCAGTAATAACCTCCAAAAAGTACAGCCTCCTGAACGATACTTTATGGCACTTTGTGTATAGATGCATTAGGTGAGGTCTTGAAACAATAATACCACTTTAGTGATAACCTCTGTTGTAACTACATTGGGGACAGTTGGAAGATGCACTGGGCATGTAATCCAGGATTAAACTGGCAGTTGTGCTTATGGAAATTGCACTGCAGTGCAGCAAATAATTGGGCAGTCCAATCCAGTTGCATTTTCACCTAAGTCAGTTCTGACTTAATATTCAGACAAGTCAATTCAACACTGTGCAAAGGGATTCCTTTAAATCAGCCTTACAGCTTTGTCTCTTCTCAGGGAGATGGCTACCCATGAAACATTCTACAAGATAGTGGCAGAATGAATGCAAGGGACTGCATGACACACAGCATTACTGTAATTACAAAAGGACACAAGTGGACATTTCAAGGAAGTGCACTATGGGCTGAGAACAGGAAACAAAAAAACATGAATATGATAAAAAAAATACAAATCACACTGCTGAAGTGGATTTACTGGGATTCTTTGAAAAATTCTTGATCAAAATGTTTTAATGAGCAAGATGGTTGGAATGACTTTCACTAATCAGCAGCCTGTGTTAAAATCGAAATCAACTCCCTTTGGGAACAGACAAGCATGTCACTGTACAGGGCACAGATCTGCAACACCTTCCTCAGTTGTATTCTAAACTCCTTATTAATGGCACAAAAATGAGCCAACACTACCAACAGTTTTCATTCACATTCCATTAAGCGTATCCCTTCATCAACTTTCAGCTCATGGAAATGAGGTAAAATTTCTCACCCCAGAAAACAGGATTTAACTGAAAGCCTTTTTTGTATTTCACAGAAACAACACAAAAAACAAGAAAAAATAAATTGGTTTGTAAGAGCAACAAATTGCTTACAAGCCCTCATGGAGGCTGCTCCAGATCGGAGACTGGCAGCTGGGAAGGTCTCTCAGCGCCCTGTTCTGACCAGGGAAGCCATTTCCTCTTGCCGTTACTCAATAACAGTGCACTGAGCCAGCGTGAGGGAGAAGCTGGCAGTGCAATGGCTCAGCGCAGGCCTGCTGAGTGGGCGTTCTTCCCAGTGCCCTGGGGGCCTGAGAACCATCACAAAAGGCAGAACTAAACCCGATTAACAAATACCCACTTATCAGAGCTAGACGCCTGGGGAAGCCAACAGTGTGTTTGCAACAGTACTGTAAAAAATTCCATGCATTCTATTTTATGTAGAACAAATAAAGACCTCTTCCAACTTGAATGATTTATATTATGTGGTGCTTTCGAAACTTTGGACTGATAGGAAAATATACACTTGCACATACAAAGGAACTGTTTGCCTTATACTCATTGCCTTTTATGTCTTTTCTTGCGTTTGTTACTTTTGGTCTACAAACATCGGCCTTTTATTTAGGCTTTAGGCTTGTTTTATTTACAAACTGGGGAGTCAGGCAGCTGTACTGAAGATGAAGTGGCAGTTAATGTGGTCTTTGTGAACAAAAGCATTATTGTGCAGGCGATACACTCACCTCTCCTCTATCTTGTTCTTGTCCATGAGGGGCTGTTTGATCCACTGGTTGACAAGCCTCTGCCCCTGGGGAGTCTTGCACTTGTTCAGCAAGCCAGCAAGGGAGTGGGACCCGCTGGTGTCATCTGGAGAGGCCTGCAGTCACACTGCTTTATTAAATGGCTGTCTGGATGCAGTCGCAGAGAAACAGAGGAGCTGGGGCAGCTCAGTGCTGAGGAGCGGGAGGTGTCAGGAACCAGCACAGCAGAAGTGGACAGGACTTCAGACCCCCATGTGCTCTCAAATCACATTTTCAACCTTCGCAGTCTTGTCACTGTCTGCTGCTCTGCAACTTGATTTCTAAGAGCAGCAGGGTGATGCTTTTTGAAAAGGTAGAACCTAAAGAACATTTCCTATTCTGTCCAACCTCAAAACACAAGTTCCGTTATGGACTAATACCCGTTAATTAAGTACAGGGGCAAAATAAAGTTATGTTCCTCAATAGAAAGAATCAAAGAGAGCCTCCAGACTTAAAATTCCCGCGAGAAAAAGGTATTTCTACAACGTGTCAGACTGAAATTGTCTACCTCGCTAAGGCAGAAAAGACCCTCTCTTTTTTAAACCTTTCCAGTCATTATTGCAGATTTATTAGTATAAACCCATCTTACAACACACTCTGCACTGCTCTTCCAAGAAGTTTGCTTCATTGGCTGAAATAGAGTGATGTTGTTGTTATAAGGTATACGAGAATATTTTCATATTCAAATACACAACAAAACTCCCATTGCCATCTCTCTTACAATGAACATTGATTCAGTCAAACCCCTCAGGTTACATTCAGACACAGCCCTTGAAAAGTCCTAGTTTATAGTCTGAACAACACTGGTTTCAGTTTCAAAGTTTTTAATGTTCCCGGATAAATGAAATCTTTACAAACACGATCTAAGCCAAGTGTAGAATGAGGAGAGAAACAGGGGTTCCCCCTCACCCTGAAGAAAGGGTGCAGTACGTGACATCTTGACTCTTACCTGAAAAAGGTTAAGGGCTCGCACTGCCGCGTTGTCCAGTCTCATATACTGACTCAAGTCTAAGGTTGTCATTTCAAAGGAGTTGAAGTTGGACTCATCAGACAGGAGCTCCAGGTATTTAATGACAGCTGCCACTGATGACATGGCGATCTGAAGAACAACAGCACATGACAGTCTTAGTGAAGGAACATCATCAGTCCAACACCAACATAGGTCTATAGGAAGACAACTCAAACAAAGCACTTTAGTGCAGAACATAACAGAACAGAAGTAAAGAAAACATTTCAAGCATAACATGCAAGTCATGTTATCCTACGCAGGACGAAGTATCTTTTTTTAATACTGTAGGCACCTAGGATTTTTTAGGATAATTTACATGATTTGTGAACTGTTACCCTCTATATGTTAACTTGTGTTAACATATTCCACCCTCTTCTTATTCAAACACTATACAAGACGAGTTCCTTGAATGGTAAATCAGTAACAGGATTGTGGTACTTGCAAACATACACTAAAATGTACTCTACTTAATTTCTTAAGGGGCTAGAAGAGAAATAAGTTACAGTGTTTAAAATGGGTGCAGTGTCCTGTGTTGATTTGCTTGCAGTGGGGATGGGGAGCACAGAGTTTTTAAAATGGGTGCAGTGTCCTGTGCTGATTTGCTTGCAGTGGGGATGGGGAGCACAGAGTTTGCAAGCTGCTGGGAGCCTCTTATTTGCGACTCCCTTACCTGCTTCTCCATCTCAGGCAGCGCGGCGCTGGACGCCTGCTCGCCCTTCTTGGTCCGGAGGAGGCGGTTCAGATCCTGGACAATGTCCTTGGTGCTGAACTCAGCTCTCTTCCTGTCCGACACCAGCATCCCCCCTTGCTGCACCACCTGAAACACACAGCCAATGAAACCTCTGCCACGCTCAAACACACCCACATGCAAAACAGCCACGCAGCCACATGCACATAACGCAGCCTGACCGGACGTCACACCTGCCTGCGCCGAACCACACTGAAACACAAGACCGGCATGCAAAACGTCAACAACAGGAAAGTACAGCAAATAAGAAAAGGGGAAAGGGAGACAATCTGACTCACTCGAGCGAAAACGAGAAGAGAGGACAGGCTGGAAGTCCTGTCGATTTTTATTTGAACTTTACAGTTGTGAAAACTTGAGAATGTCCAAAATCTGAGCTGAATAGTTTTAGGTGCACACAAGAGAAACTTGTAAGCAACGCAACTGTTTGCCGGTTTCAGAAACGTACCTGTCTGAGCCTGGCCATGTCCCCCTGAGTCTCCCCACTGGGCAGCACACACTCCTTCGGCCCGATCTGCACCAGCAGGGCCTCCAGGTTGGAGAACTGGTCGTTGTCAGGGAATTCGAGGACTCCCAGCCTCCGCAGCGTGGAGTCCACATATCCCACGCCCACCGTGCGCTGCCCGTCCCCTGAGCCCAGCCGAATGCCCACCACCCCTGCAGCCCCTTCGGGGGAGCTACTGCCGAACAGGATCTCCTCAAACTGCGTCAGGTTCCCTGGAGATGCCTGGGGCAGGACAGAAGAACAGGAGATGAGAGGTTTGATTCGTGTTCTAAAGCAGATTATAAGGGGAATAAAAATCAAAATTAATGTGTTTGTTGTAAATATAAAAAAAACACTTTCACATAAGAAACTTAATAAGTCATATTGTGCAATAAGTACACCCACTGGAAACTTTCTAAACATTGCATGCCACCATACTAAGGATCAGGTATTTGAGACCGTATTTGAAAACTCTTCTAAAAAGGTAATATAGCTTTTTACACATTCACCAGTTGTATTTATACAAAACCCTGATGTTCCTGATGTCCCCTCCTATACACAAAAAGCATTTTGGGATGAAAAGCTATATAACCTCTAGGAATTAATAGTAACACTCCACATACTAGACTTCTCCTTGCAATAGTGCTGTTTTCATCAAATGAAAAAAAATTGCTGCAGACACACACATTTCCTGTGTTTCAGCAGATTGCTTACCTTATGCACATGCAAATCAGTCCTGCTGTGAATGCAAAGGACTGAGCAAGCCTTCTGGCTTCACCCTGACCATAATACATCCGAGTCATGCAACTTTCCAATTTTTTTTTTGCTTTAGGTTTAATGTGATTGACAACAAGTAGTGTAAGTATACACAGGATACTGAAATCAACTTACTGACCTCATTTACTGATACCATTTGAGATGGAAACAATCTGAATTTTAAACAATTTGAGAACTGGCTTTCTTGTTTAAAAACTTTTACAATAAAGGACGGCTGAAATGCCTTGACATTTGGGTTTAATACTAAGAAAACAAGACTATGGCATGATATAAAAAAAAACCAAATGCATACGTAGGTGAATTACTACAAAGGACAAAGAGAACTGCTTTTCAGAACAGCAGCTGTGCTCTATTCACAGACAGCCACTCGCACTCTCCCAATCCCTTCCCAATTAGACGTAATGGCGCAATACTTCTAACTGCATCACTACACTGGCAACACCAGGCAGGTAAAACACTACTGAAGCATCTTAAACAGCTACTGTGGCTTCAGGTTATACAATGTATCCTAAAAGCTAGTTAGATAAATTACTAATCCCCCCTGTTGACTGGAAAGTGTTTTTTGCAGATGCAAATATGAAATAAATGACAGGGTATGGAACACTATTGTATCCTATTGAGCTCCCCAACAGCATTCTGTGCAATTACCATCCATTATAATAACTCATCTGAGCAGCACCTACATCTTCCACCCAGCAAGGGAAATGTGGCTGGCAGAGAATGAGGCCACTGCACATTTTGTAAAAGTGATGGTAAAATGCTGTGCTTGCTTTGCACTTAAAGCCTTTTCTTAAAATAAAAAAGCTATGCAGCAATCAGTATTTTTATATTATGCCCAAACTCTCAGATCAGGAGCCAGTGTTCCTGGACTTTGGGCTGCAGTCAGACCTCTCCTCTGCCCCCACTCTTCCTAGTTCCCCAGGCCCAAGCTTACCTTGCATGCCAGCTGCCAGTCATGGTCCTTGCCACTCTTGCTGCTGGCCTTGTTCCTGTACACTTCCACTCTGTACTGCCTCACCAACAGAAGGTCCCTCATGAACGACTCAAAGTTCATCTTACTGAGAACAACGCTCTCCAGTTTCCGGCTTCCTGAAATAAAAATTGAGCTCTCCGTGAATCATGACACTTCAGGATACTGACTAAAATAAATAAGAAAAAAAAACAGAGAGAAAGTGAAGTCTTGGGTCATTTTTGTCCCCATGTCCTGGTTGCACGTCTTGTTTTCCCCGTCACTGAGATGCTGTGTGAACAGGCAAGGACAAGGACACACTTCCACACTTAGCCAAGCCTGGGCGGCTTGATAGGATGGCTAAATATTATCCAAACAGAACTACAAGACAGGACCTTTAAAGTCTGAAACATTGCAGCTGCCGATCAAAACAAAAATTTGTGTTTGTGAATTGAATTAATGAGTACATCTCTGGAGTCTACTGAAAAGTGCACATAATTCAGTATTGGTGTATGTGTTGGGTTGATTTTTGCCTTAATGCAAATGTGAAAATCCACAGTATTTCACCATATTGATATATCCTACAGATTAGTATTGTGCACATTTGTCGCAACATAAAAAATATACAGTAAAAAGACAACACACAGCAGAAATGTAGAATGGACTGACTTAGAATTGCAGTTTTCTCTCGATAGTTCCTAGTCTAAACGACTGCGATATAGTACTGCTTCGATGCCAACAACATTCCGAAAAATACCAAAAGGCTCACACCACAGAACCTGCAATTGTTCATACAATGACTACACAAGCATAACAATCATCATCCCGGTGGAATCAAATTGATGCAAATAATGATAAGATCTACATCACTCACAGCCCACAGCCTCCTACCTGAGCCAAGATTTTTAATAACCCCATTTGTTTTGAAGACTTCTTTTGCTGCAAAAAGCGCATCTTTCCCATGCACAGTATAATATTCGTTGCGATCAAAGACTCGCACAGTAGTGTCTGGCTTTTCTGGCATGGAATAATAAAAATGGACAAATCCATTTTCTGCTGCACTATCCATAGACAGATTCTGTTTAGGTTGCACCGCCATGCTGGAATCTCCCGCCAGATGCAGCAGACGGGGTCAAAGGGTAAGGGGCTGTTACCAGGGAAACGGCGAAAAGAACGTAAGGTGTTACGTCATTACGTTCTCGGCGTAAAAGCCGTAAACCGAGCGGTTAGAATTACGATAGTTGGGTGATTTGGTATGTGCTATAAGCTCATACGGAAAGATTTTAATTGCGAAAAAAACAATCTAAGGCGTATTTCATTATTGACTTTTCAAGCATGTAATCTAAAAGTCAGGGTACTGTAATGAGAAGTAAAAAATGAGTGACCGAAGTTTAACAGGTACATAAAACTGACAAAAGTATTTTTTTGCTTGTATATATAGTAAAAATAATGAGGTTTAAGATAGATGTTTCCACTAACAGATAATTAAATTAAAAGCAGTTAACACTAAATTTATTTAGGTATTTTTGCGCTTTTAAGAAACCCTGGCGAAAAGCTACACATTTTGTATTTACATGTATCTACTGTGGTGGCGTAGTGGTTAGCATTTCTGAGTTTGTATTGTCTCCCCATGTTCACATGTTTTTTCTCTCGCAGTCCATGGTGCGAGCGTGTGTCTCTGTGTGTGCCTCGCTACAGCAGTCCTGTCCATAGAATTCCCTACCTTGCACCTATTGCTTGCCGAGATAGACCCCAGATACCCCACTACCCTAAATTGGGAGAAAGTGGTTATGAAATGGATTAATAAAATGATTCAAAACAATTTTAACACGTTTTTTTTTAATAAAGTTATGGAATTTGAACGTTGATAATATTTTCATGGGTGTCACAGAGGCACAGTGGGACCCTGGTTTCAATTCCATACCTGAGATGCTATCTGTACGGAGTCTGTATGTTCTTCTTCTGTTTGTGTGGGTTTCCACCAGGTGCTCCGGTTTCCTCTCATGGTCCAAAAACAGTGGTAGGTTAATGGGCTTCTGGGGAAATTGGCCCTGGTATGACTGTGTGTGTGTTTGTGTGTACCCTGTGCTGGGCCCTGTGCCCATTGCTTGCTAGGATAGGCTCCAGCTCTCCTGTGACCCTGATAAGTTATAAAATGGATGGATAAAATGTTTCTGGTGTCACTATGATTCATTGATCACTCAAGACTGTGATACATTTAAGTGACTGTTGCGTAAGTACTGTAGTGCTCTCGGGTTCACGCGGGTATGCACCCCCACCGCTGTGGACTCGAACCCAGGCCTCCGGTGTCACTCAACAGGGACCCAGCCAGTTGAGCTAAAGGGAAATCTCCCGTCAGCCCGACAGCTGCGGTCCCTGCTGTTCGCAGGGAAGGGTGGTGACGTCACCATGCTGGTAAGCCGGCTCGAACAACCTGTGA
The DNA here is from genome assembly GCF_055471065.1 of Atractosteus spatula. Classification (NCBI taxonomy): domain Eukaryota; kingdom Metazoa; phylum Chordata; class Actinopteri; order Semionotiformes; family Lepisosteidae; genus Atractosteus; species Atractosteus spatula. The sequence goes on from NC_142720.1 coordinate 16,291,287, forward strand.
TGTTGATTGATGCGTTACAGTACTAAATCATCTCAGTATGAGACTAGATTGGGTACAGGTGATTTAACTTGTCAAATGACAAGTCTGGTGAAAAGTAATAAAGAAATAAATATGCCATACTTATGAACATGCCACCTTTGTGCTATAGGCATGTTGAAGGCAGAGCTTAATCAATTCAGATGGACATGTCCACAGTGGGCCCAAGTTCTCTTTCGTAATAAATCAAGGTTTTGTGTAGACCATCCTGATGGACATCAGTGATTGTGGCAGAACAATATGCTAATTGTATACTTTTGTTTTAATATGATCCAATTCATACATGGAATTGCCCCAGAATAAAATATTAAACTTTTCCATGTCAGTGTAAAGCTACAGTAATCAGCTCTGTAGTAGTATTAATTGCAACATGGGCATTTACTGTGGAGTGAGCAGTTTCTAACTCCCTGCAGCTTAATTGCGTTCAATGAATATGCAGAAATTAAATTTCACGTTTGTGGTGGAAGTTGCCACTTCTTTCCATGCAAGTGGAACATAGAATATTCTGTGGGGCAGGGAATTTCCTGCTGCACACAATTTAAACAGATGGAAGAAAATATTTCACTGTTGAATAGAATGGTTTAAAAATGTAAATTTGGGTTAGTTTTTTAAACTGAACTACTGCATAAAGAGAAGTTAAACTGAAGTTCATCTGGAACTTAGTTGCTAGATTATGGATCTTTGCATCTGGAATAAAACATTGGATATTTCCTATAATTCCAGCAGTGTCACCATCACATATGAGAATACTGGTGCAGTTTTTACCATGACTTTCATAAATGATCTAAATTAATGTAAAAATCCAGTAATGGTCTCCTAATAATCCCCATCTGTGAACTGACAACTGATGTGTGGGGAGTGTACTGGTACACTATGGCTGCCGTGACATCATCCAAGTGGGTGCTACACATTGGCAGTAGAGTCCCCATTACCTCTCAAGTAGTGAAAGCAGAGCGTCCAGAACAAGGATGCATGTAGTCTAAGGATTGTTAGTCAGAAACGTATACCGTACATAGCAGGGGAGATAACACTTGTAGACCTTGCTTTTCAGTTCTTTTTGTAACTTTCCATCAAGAGAACCAAAACTCCTTTGAACCTCTGAAGTGGTGTACACATTTGTGAAGGGAAGAATCTGCAAACCTGGTTTAATCCTAGATTTGACTAAACTATTTTGCATCCATCAGGTACCCACCTTAAAATACTTAACACACAAGTTCACCATTGAGTTAGTCAAAAGACCAGATCCACAAGAAACCCAATAGAAATCTGACTGCATTGCACAAACATTTCATATTCCACAGCATTCATTAAGAGAATGCACATGTATTTCCCTTTTTCAGACATGGAGAAAAATAAAATAAAAGCACTGCTTGTTCCCAAACAGGGAACACTGAATCAAAATGCAAGTCACATTTTTATAACCTTTTATTGTTTTTTTAAAAAGTTTAAATCACACTTCATAAGACCCGATGGATTAATGCCTACACCTTTCCCCCCCCCCAACTGTACAATAACATCCCTTTAAAAAATTCAAGCCTAAACCTAATTGTTAACAGCAATTACAAATAGGGAATTTATATTACAAAAGTCTGTGAAGGCAGCCATTCACTTATTTAAAAACAAAATCCACTCTAAGGACAAATGTCACAACTTACAAGTCTAAAGCATATAAATAGTTTTTTAAAGTAACAGTACACCCAAAATGCATAGTACATAGTCTTGTTCCAATAAGTCCTCAAATAAAAAATTAAAAGGAATGTCCTTAGTGAGAATGTGTACAGAAGTGGATTTTCGGTATATGGTCATGTTTATACTCTTCTTTCTCCAGAGGCAAAGGACCAACTTATCAAGATCACGAGAGGGACTTCTGCATCTCATCCAATTCCCTGACCTGCAAAAGAATTACAAAAATTATACAGGAGCAGAAAGAAATTTAGAAGCCTCCCTTTCATTAATTCAAAACCAACCTGCATTTAAGTCAACACTTGTTCCCCCCTAATTTAAATCTCCATGTTAACTTGTAAACCAGAAGGCAATCTAGTCATTGGTGGATATAATAACCTGTTATGCACCATAACAAAGGAAAACACAGAAGACAGCTCACCTGAGTTTTCTGGTAGTTGGCACGCTCTCTCCTCCTGGCAAGGTACTATTAAGGAGTAGAAACAAATAAGCCCTCAATTAAATTCAGCAACCTTGGGAGACAAGTTTAAGGTTTGAGAGGTAGCACAGGAATCCCCCCCCCCAGAAAAACAATGAAATCCTCACAACACAATTAGGAATTGTTTGATTTATGGTTTTTACCCAAATGGATCCTATTCCTTCAAAAAGGAAAGTTTAGCATTTACTACAAAAGTAGGATTCGATTTGTATGGCTCCAACTACAGGTCAGGGCTACGCTTGCATGAAATCTGGGTGCACTTGCAAGACTTCACATCTCTAGGTAGATTTCCTTCATATACACTGCAATTATTGGAAGCTGCTCCAGGTTGCTTACCAGCACAACCAGCCCAGCAATTACTGCCAGAATGACCACTACAATGACAGCAATGACACCCCCGGTCAGCCTCTTCATTGTGAAGGTGGGAGGTTCACTATCAACATAGTAGATCAGGATGTTGGAAAAGTCCAGGCCCTGGTTTCCAACACTCGGTGTGAATTTGGATTCACTAGTGAACAGAGGCAGGATCTTGATCTGGAACCCCAGAAAAAAAAAAAACAGTTTAAGCCAGAGTGTCACCATATAATTGCCTTAGTAAATTGAGTAACCCACCCTTCCCCCACCAAACCACCATTCTTCCAGCAGACATTCACTGTAATGGTTTTTCTGGGCTCAGACAGGAGAAATAAGTGCCACACTGACATGTGACTTGACTTACATCTTTCTCCATGTAGTAAGCCACAGTAGCAAGGTCCTCCTTTCCATTTTTTTCCTTCTGCATGTCTACAACAATCGTTTTGCTGTCTTTGTCATACTACAAGAGCAAAAGACTTCAGGTCAGTTCAATAAAACATGCAGTTCCAAGCAGAGCACAGGTCAACCGCCCAAAGGAATATTAACTTGCCCCCTTTTTATTAATATCCAACACAAAATGAGGGGTAAGGTTCTGGAGTTTCAAAGAACATGGAAATATGATCAGTTCTATGAAAGGTACACGATATTTATTTTATTAAAGCAATCCTCCTTGCTCGATTTTTTATAAAGCCACTTACTTGAACATCCTTCACAAATTTCTTGTCCAGGTTATAACGCTTCTGAATGGCATCTGCGATGGCACTGTAGGATAGAATCACACATTAAAAACCCGGAGACAGCCTGGTTACAAACAAGGAAGTAAAAAGAAATATGCACCTACCTTTTCAGGATGTTGGCATCAAGATTAGCTTGCACATCTTTATGTTTGAGTTCAGCCCGTATCCAACTGGGGAAAAAAAGGTAGTTTTTTTAGAAAAGTTACATTAAGGTCGTTTCCAAGAATCAAATGGTAGCCCATTTTAGAATACGGTACATAAACTATACAGATTAATTTGCTTAGAACCAAAATAATTTCTACAGATCAGATAGCATTATCCAAAAAGGGTCACCCATGTTTCAGCAAGAAGGTAGTGTAAAATGTTACACAACTTTGATCGGAATGCAAAAAGTTTATACACCCGTTTTGAAGTGTTCCTCATCTCCCCCCCCCCCAACCTTAAAACTAAATTAAAAAAAATCACAGCCATACTTACTAAGTATCAACCAGCTTCGCGCACTTGAGGTTTTTATCTCCTTTGTCGGTTCTGCGCACACCTGCACTGTTGACACACCAGCATGTGTCAGTGTTGTTGCACTGCTTGGCTTTGAAGATGCCGGTGTTCTCACACTCAGGGTCATAGATTCCGTCATTATCCACAAAGGCGTGCTCAGTGGGCTTTCCGGAGATTGAGCGAGTGGACAACCCTTTCTTTGCCCGGTACGTCTCCGCCTTCATCAAAAAGCACTTGGGGATCACTGCAGGAACAGGAAGATTGAACGCTAAGAACACGGATGTCTCCCTGCAGCCTTCCACACCTATAACTTGCCTTATATGGGTTCACTGAAATGGTACCATAGAACTTGTGTGAAATAATGGCCACCCACTCTGAGCAAAGACTTACCACAGGATCCAGCAATTCTGTGAGCTCAGCATTTTCAAACTAGTCTAGCACGGATGTAAAGTGTTTATTTTACAGCCTACAGCAACTCTGCTCATGATCCACACCGTTCCGAATTTGATTAAAAGACTTCATTTGAATCACATGATTCAGGGCCACACAGATTCGTATAAAAAGTTCTAGAACAACCAGGGCCCATGTTACATTCTATTACAATTCAGTGTTTGTATTTCTGATGCTGAACTAGTTCTATTCAAGAAGGAGGGATTTTTTTATAGCACTACTAAACATGCTTGTGGAAACATTTTGTAACACGCATATTCTAACAAACCTAAACCCAGAAACTGATGCCCTGTGCTGTGTTCACAATACAGTTAAGAGGATCTGCTATTATTATCATTTTATATCATTATCTGTTGCCCCCAGAAGAATTAATATTTAATTTGTCCCTTAGCACAATAAGCCTGGAGATAAAGGCCAGGCAAGCAAAGGAGGGGTTACTTACAGACAGAACAGTTCACACTCTGCTTGACATTCTCTCCGACGAGCAAGGTGCAAGGACAGCCAGCGTCATCGCACAAAGCCCATTTCATTGTCGCACATGGCGGGCAATCTACAGGGGGAAAAAAAAAAAGAAGGAAGCTGTAAAAGACACGTTTAGAACATCCCTTCTGATTTTCAGTAGCTCCTCTGTAATACCTTGACTCCGAAAAATGTTACCGAGAAAGTAAATAAAATACTATAGAGCTCCTGTCTGTAGGGCAAGAGGACCCCTCTAAGCTTTCTAACACGTAAAGCTATTATTCCAGTGCAGTGACTGGGCGTTGGCTTGTTAAACGCTCAGGTAAGAAACATCCGGGAACTCTAGCTCTTCAGCAGTCCAGGGACCCACTGGGAAAATTGCAGATTCTTCCGTGAAAACAACCGGTTTTGGCCTGAGATTTTAACTCCTTGCATCTGGCTTAAACCCTTCCTACACCCTCGAGTCCATAGTGCGACTACGAACCTTTTAACCGAGAGTCGAAGTTTTAGGGTGAATTCCTTACATGCGATTAAAAAAAAAAAGTTGGCTCGAGTTAACTACACAATTACGACTAGTTGGACGTTTAAAGAGCTAAAGGTTTGAAAGCAATAAATCAACATCATACACCAACATCTTCACAAAACACCTTCTCAGATAAAATGTAAAAAAAAAAATTAACTCACCTTGCGCTAAGGCTGCTGCTATAAAAGACAGAACAAGCAATACCACCGATGAATGCATGTTCGTGAACCAACAAAAAAAAAGAAGATGCCCAAAGTTAAACCACTAGATTTCCAGAATCTGCTCTTCAAATGCCCTCCACGAAGAGCTCAAGTCAAAATGAAAGACTCTCCGTCGCACAGCCTCTCCTTTCTTTTTGCAGGTGCGGTCTTCCTGTCCAACCGGTTTGGGAAATAAAGATCGACCAGTCACCCACCGCCGCAAAGCGGAAGGCGGGCGAGTTTCAAATTACACCTGAAACCTGTATCGTAAATTCGCGCGAAGAAAATAAGATCCCAAAGGCTCAACACAAAAGCCAAGAAAAATCGTATTTTGTTAACAGTATGTATATTCTGTTAAGCAACAGAGGAGGCAAGCTTCTTACTCCACCACTCAGCACGTCTCCAACTCTTCCCCAAACTTACTGTGCTAACTTATATACTACCTGCTCTTTGACGTCAATCACTTCCTGGCTGAAACTAAAGGTGCGGCTTAAGGTATCATTACCTCATTTCTCACCTGTCCCTACCCCCTACGACCATATTCGTATCTTCCTCAAAAGGAACAAAAGGAAGAAAACGAAATTGTCAAAGCGTAAGATGGCTTAGAAAAAAATCAGTCACAGAAACTATTGGTCACGAACATATTTTGGAGACGTAGACTGAGGTTTCATGTTTTAGTTTCGCTTATTTGGTTTGGCTTTAATGAAAATGGGCAAACTTTATTGTTTTTTGAGGGATTTTACATAAAACACTGAATTGTGTAACCTTTTAGAAATATCGCTGCACTTTGATTAACAATATCAGACTACGAAGTATACGTTTCCAGTGTACAGCGTTGCATGTAATAGAAAAAAAAGTTTAAATATGTTTCTGCTCATGGAATTAATATTACTTTTCTTAATTTACCAAAGTAGACATTTTCAGTATATCTAGTATTTAACCATTAATTAATGGTAGAATGTCCATTAATGGTTAAAATGGTTGATATTAATACAAACCTACCGGTATCTAACAATGTTAAGATCATAAACAACTGCTCTCCGCTCCTATTCATATTTAATGTAAAGAATATTGTTTGAATCCTGAACTGCTTTGTACTCACAATGCAAACATTTAACAACATCTCAGACATTCCAGTTTATTCACTCCCCTGGAACAAAGCACTCGATGTTTTTAAAGGACTAATAATCAAGGTGTTCTGTCGTAGGTTGTGTTTTATTGATTTTTCAGTAACAGTTCTGGGTTTATAAAATTCCACCTAAAATTATTTATAACCTGTCTCTTATTAATAAAGATTTAATACAGCATCAGTAACCTAGTTCTAACTGGTTTCTTCCATTGATTAATTACATTTATAGACAAACATCATGGGTGGTGCGGTGGCTCTCTGGCTAAGGATCTGCGCCTGTGGCTGGCAGGTTGCCGGTTCGTATTTTGCTGCTGGCAGAGGAATCCTACTCTGTTGGGCCCCTGAGTAAGGCCCTTAACCCCATCTGCTCCAGGGGTGCTATATAAATGGCTGACCCTGTGCTCCGACCCCAAGCTTCTCTCTCTGTCTGTGTGTCTCATGGAGAGCCATTCCACCTTGCAATCCTAATTAAACAAGAGAGATGAGGTACATATGTGGCTGCCAGAGTACCTGGATCACATTCCTCTTTCTGGTGTGATTTTGTGATGAAAGAAGTAATTAGGACATATGGTAAAAGCAGTTATTATAACAGTCCTAGTTATACTTTATATCTAGTAACATTGTGTTTGTTGAAGTGTTTGTGTGTGAAATTACTGCTTTGGTTTCTTTTGGATATCACTAGATGAAAGATGGGAAAACAAAAGTCTTGCATAATTCGAACACGCAGAAAACTAATTAGAGAAACTCCAGTTCCCAACCTGAGCCCCCTTTCTTTCATGTTACAGCAGTGAGAGGAACAGAGCAACTGTCTTGCAGTGCTGAAGATGTGAGGCTTAACACTAGGGCAAATACAACCTCTTCTAGGAGATACGCAACAGGAATCATACAAAATAAAAAAACAAAACATTTTGCTGCAGTTTTTTAAATCTGTTTGTATTAGTGGAACCAAACAGAGCAAAGCTGCTTTGGGTCTAGACGTCTAGAGGATAAGAATAAAGTGAGAAATGGAAACAGAAATACGTTTCTGACAATATTTCTGACGGATGTGAGCATTGTTTACCAATATTCTGTATGTAGAGCTCTGTGCACTCTGGAGGTTTCACGGGGTAAAAGGCAGTAAAAGTAAAGGGCTGAGTGCGTTTGCCCCGGACACATCTGGCCAGTTTGCCTCAGCACTTTTCAAGCAACAGCAAGCTGGAAAGAGCTCTCTGAATGCTGTCAACCAAGATTAATTAAACTCTGGTGACAGGAACTAGGAGTGGCTGTAGTTTGTACCTCACCATAACCAAAAAAGTTATTTCTTAAGTTAAAATGTAATTGACATTGTACCTTATAGATTATTAATGTATTGTTATATCACTGTGTTAATGTATTATTAATGTATAATGTAATTGCTTACTATATATGCTATCGCGGAGGTTTGATAAACTCTGAGCTGTGAAGTGATCCATTTTGCCTAGAGAGGCTGTGCTGTAGATGCTCATTGAGCGGATATTAAACTCATTTAAATACTCATACTCTGTTAAACTCATAAAGCTTACTTGCATGCTTATTTATTTGTAGTTAATGGACATGTGGTTCAAGCTGTTCTTGGCAGATGAGAACTAGGACATGTAGAAAGTTGATATATGGTATAATGTACTGTAGTTCAGGTGGGGAGTTGCGTCAGCATGCGTAGGCTGTAAAGAAACAAGTAATAGGTTTATTCCATGGTGAAAAGAGAAGAAAGAAAACACAACGTTTCGGCCGTGGAGCCTTCTTCAGGTGTGAGGAAGGCTCTTTTCAGCATGGAATAAACCTATTACTTGTTCCTTTGCATAATATACTGTAGCTAACAAATAGCAATGAGTGTGACTGCCTCTTGGGTCCTGTTTGTATGTTTCTCCTGAGTTTGCTTGGCCATTTCAATCATTGTCTGATGCTTCAATTTTCTCCTAGCCTATAAAAACATGTTGGCTTGGTTGATTGGAGTCTCTCACTGTATGTGTGTCCACACTCTACAGGGGTCTCATCCTTCATACTGTGCTCCAACCTTCCAGTTCGTTGTGACCATCTTCACCATGATTAACAGGGTGTGTGATAATAGATTGGATGGAGGATTATTCTATATTAAAATGTAAAAGGTGAGTAAATTACACAATGTTTAAGCTATCAAGCCTCCTTCAGGTGTGTGAAGGAGAGAGGGAAAAAGCAAGAATGATATGAGATATGAGGCAAAAAAGGTACTTCTGTTCTCTCCCTCTACCACTGGCAGGAGAATTACTTACCTGAGCTGCACAGCTCCCTCAAGTACACATCTCTGCCTTCACATGCCAAAACAATGAAGAATGTAGAAATAATCCAGACCAACAAGTAGAACAGTGAAAAGTATTTTTGTTCCCATATTATGAGAAATATAAGTCATATAAAAGTCATAAAAGTCATATATTTTAAAATGGCCGCTTGTTTACGTGTATGTGATTTGCTCCTCCAAAACCAGATTTTCAACATAAGATCATAAGATGGGGTAATTAATGAGAGGACAGCATTCAGCCCATCCTTCTAGTCTGGTATTTAAGTAGGTAAGCGAAACTGAAATTTCATCCAGCCATATTTTGAAAGAGCCCAGAGTATGGGTTAGGAAGCTTGTTACTGGCACCCACAGCTGTTTGTGTGAAGAAGTATTTCTTATTCTCTGTCCTAACTGAATTCCCTTTTAGTTTGCAATTGTCACAAAAGTCCGTGTTTCATTAACGATATACTGTAGTGAAATAGTTCCCTGTGTTGACCCTATCTAAAGCGCCTTTGGATTTGAACCTGTCCATATATGACAACCCCTGAAACCAGGAATTGATCTTGGAGCTATAATATTCCTTTTATGGTATAGTAGCCACAGAACTTAACACAATAGACTCAATGAGGTGCTTTACTAGTGCTTTGTAAGGCCCTACCATTCAGTCCCTGGATTTAAATTCCGTGCATCTTGCTATTTCCAACATTCTGCTTTTGTATTGCTTCCTAACATTGCATTGACAAGGAAGGAGAACAATCACCCACATGAAATACAGAGCATATGCTGTTACTGTGTGCTTCGCTATGCTCTTAAATTGAATTTTTCATGTTTCTACCAACGATAAGCGTTTGTGTAATTCTTCTGTTGCCATTTCTGTTTGCCACTCCCCCTGAGATTGCATCATCTGCAAATTTAGTTTCCTAACTATACCAGAACCTAGATCATTTTCAAAGTCGGTTCTTCTGAATAATGTGTGTATCTTGCTCTGTCAAATACTGTATAGGCAAATTGCTGTAAAGAACAGTTAAAGTGCATTTCATAATATTTGTTTCTCCGAACATAAATTCCATTCTCGTCAGAGAAGTATTGTTATCACGCTTTATCTACTTACAGATCATGTTCTGAGTTCTGCCATTTGCAGGGTTCCTCATTAACAGGGAAAGAGAGGAACCAGTTAATTTGTTTGAGGAAGACTGAAGAATTACGTATCAGCTAAAGATAAAAGAAAAAATACAAAACACAAAACAACCAGCTGTAGCTTAGGTAGGGTAGTATACGTTTTCTCAGGAGGGTGCAGACCGCAGAAGATGATTATAATGTAGACCTGGGGAATCTCACCATAATGTTTGATTATGTAATTTCGGTGACGCGCTCATGGGAAACACGACTATTTTCACATACAAAGGATTTTAATCACATGGGTGTTAACAGTTAATACCTGCTGTGGTTTCTGGTACAATACAAGTCTTCAAGACAGGATCTTGAGGGCGCCCAGGCTACCTGTGAATCTTTTCCAATGCAGCAGAAATTGGCTATAGAAAACAGTAGTTACATACTGCTTAGACAGCATGGCTGCCTGCTAAAGCAGTGTCTGACTAAGACACACATGCACTGGAGTATTCGAAAGTGTTCTAGATGTTGCACCCACACTGTTTGAGTGAGTCTGAAACAAAATAAAGTCCTCCAATACTGTTACAATATAACAAATGTAGGTTAAGATGCCTCTATGTCCATAACTGCAAACAATTAGTGAAAATCAATGAAAACCATACACCTCTAAAGAAAACAACTTAAATCTAAAATGTTTGTATTCTTTGCTGAAGAATTGAATTTCAAGGTGTGCTGTAAGTTTCCCCTTGCGCAACGTAGGCTTTGTGGCAACTTGTGGAAAATGAATAATATATTTCCCAACCATGTGTGTGTGTTAAGTTCCCATAACAACTGCGAATAGCTGTTAGAAGTAATTAAAAATCGTCTTTGATTACAATTTTTTTCACAAATCTTGTTTTTCTACGCATTCCACAGATTTTCCACAAACAATTTTATTTGACAATAATGTAGAATGATATAAAGGGAGTGCTCTTTTCTATTATTGCAGTTAAGATTCTAAAATTTAAGTTACGAATGTTATTATCAACAGTGGTGAGAGTTATCGCCGTCGCGCTGCGGGTCTGAACTGGGAGAAGATGGTACATCCACTGTGTACCGGGGAAAGCCGCACGCCCCTGTCTTGATTCACACCGCCCCCGTGCGGTAGGATGAGTAATTACTTGTCTCATCTGAGTACTGAACACTTGGACGGTGAGTGTTCAGTCACTATACAGGGCTGTGTGAGATCCTTCAATCCCAGTATGATTACAACAGCGTGCATTTATGTTTTCAGCTCTTTTTTTTATCCAATATATGCACATATTTAGGGAGCTGATAACTCTTTCAGTGTTAAATTGTTTCTTCAACAAATAAAAAGTTAAAATAAAAATCCAGTTTCTTTGAATAGAATCTTTATACAGATTAAAAAACAGAATAAGTGTCTTTAAATAACCTTGTTATCTAATATTTCCCAGTGACAAGAAAGAAAAGTTACTTTGTCCAGCAGGCATAGTCCAATCCAATCTCTGCCTCTGAAACTGGGAAAAGAATCAGGGTGTTCCCCTTTTGTGAGACAATGGTTTAACATATCACTTTTCTAAACCAGTGTCTGTGATTCCCAGGAATCGTAGCAGTATTGTATACGTAATGGTACAGTTACAGAACAAGACATTAAACTGTATATAAAAGTGTAGAATATAGGAATAGTTTTAATCATTTCTGTTCTAAGGCGGAATGAGTCCCTCTTAGTCTCAGACTTAAAGATGAGGTACGTATACTTTATTTTAAACTGTTTTAATTTTAATAGCTAGTAGAGTTCCGAAGTGGAAAGGAGATATCTGTCGGTTTTGAAAAATACAATCTGAATTCATTTAGGAGAATAACATTTTAATAATTGATAATAACTGGATTCCTACTATTGTTTTACAATACAGAAACAAGGAGAAAGGGAAAATATTTGATTCGTGTTAAATATAGGGAATGTAACACTAAAATGTAAGGAGATATTGTATTTTATAAAGTTCAAGAAATGTATGGGATTTATAGCTTAAAATGCCGTACATATTTATTTTTCTTTTACGTAAGAAAGTTCAATAGGTTTTTTTCTATGAAATACATGCACTGTACATTAACTATATTGGTAAAAAATCATTTGTTCTTGTTTACAAATAGGAAAGATAAGACCTCTTTGTGTTCACTTATTTCTCAAGGTGGCATATATTAGTAAAAACAAGTGGCAAAAATAAGTAAAACTCACATTCAAATACTTACTGTTGTGTTTATAGCAAAAACAATTCTGCAAACACAGCTGAAAAAGATATTATAATTGCCAAGAGAGAGATAGAGAAGACTATTGCACTGGAGGCTTAAATTATTGTGTACATTTTCATAGTGTTTAAAGAATTTAAACATTTTTTTAAATAAACATCTTTAAATGTTTAAACCTGTTTAAACATTTAAAGAACTGAAAAAAGTTAAGTAAATAGTTTGTGACATCATAAGGGTTTTATACCTGAAAATGAAAAAAAAATAAATGTTCTCAGTGAACATTTTGGGCAGTGTTTTTTACAGATGAATATATCAATAACATGCCCACATTAAAGAAATACTTCCATCAGGAATGAGTGATTTAGGATAAATGACACTGGGGTAATACTGAAAGTGAGACAGTTTAAACTTATAGGTTCATTCTTAATAAAACAAGTAATGTTGTTAAAAAAATCTTTTTTAGATCAAAGTATTTCATAAACCTTGGATTGATGGCAAACAATCAGTCATTTGTCCAACACTGTAAGTTTATCTAGGTATCGGAATATATGGCAGAAAAGTAGAAAAATTATAATCAAAGTGTTAACATTTTTGTGCCTTTTCTCTTGATTTTATAGTGGAGTTTAGAATGGTGGATACCTTATTATCCACAGCTGTGCAAATTTGTCCTTGGTTTCTCCCATAAAGTACATCAAACATTAAACACACACAAAACAAAACCAAAAAAATCACTTAACTTACATAAAATCACATCCAGATGCGTAAAGACATAACAATGGTACATAACATAATAAATAAGTAAATAAACTAGAAGAAGGGCAAAACATTAATACCATCATTAAGCAGTTTGATTGCACAGGGAGCACAAAACGTCTTATAAACACTTTTACTCGACTTTGGTTCCCTGAACTGTCTCCCTGATGACAGGGTGAAATCAACAGATAAAATACAAGTACAGTATATCAGTAATAACTGAAATGCTGATAGTTGTAAGCATGAATAAATACTGAAACAGATAATATGGGAATAGAACTAAACTTTTTTTTTAAACGATCTCAAGTAATAAAACTGGGATGTTTCTTTGAAAATATCCTTTCGCAGTTACCCTGAAAAACCTGGCTCTTTGCCTCCTGGATGTGAATGGAAAGTAACTGATACTGTTGCTCGGGGGCTGTAGCAGTATCTGAATGTGATCCAGTATGTAATACTCTTTTCAAAAGATACCTCCAGTTTGTTTTTAGAACAGGGATATGTTCAGTGGTATACAATGGTGAAGTAAGCCTTGGGGCTGTCCTAACATTTAAAAAGAAACTTTAAACCTTTTAAGAGTAACCTTAAAATGTAACCAGAATCATGGGCAATATTTAGATAATAGAATATGACCAAGTTACATTTTCAAGATTCCTTACAGTATTCCTTTATTTATTTAACAATGTGGTGTTCTAAGCACGATACCCAAGGAAGAATGAAAAGCTTCAATACTTATTTCCGTTTAATAACTGTGAGTCTGTTTATGTTTAGGGTGCTTACAATGTTAATTGATCTATTCAGACAATTTCCATTATAAGCACTTGGATTAACAACAGAGCACCCTAGTCCTGTTTCTAGAGTGAGAGTGCACAGTTCAATCCCAGGCTCAAGTCTCATAGACACCACTGATGCTAGTGCCTTCTGTCGAGTCCTCTCTGCACACGATGTGTTTCCCAAGGTCCTAATTGTACCAAATTGAACTGCTTCAATTTTCACTTTACAGTTTCACAATATAGTGGTTTGAATGAGTCGGTTAACATTGTAAGCACCCCATACAGTACGTATATACTGTTTTTCTCCATCCATGTACTGTATCAGTTCATCTGTGCTTGTATAGATCTGTTTATCTATACCCACATGATGGAAACAGTGATTAAAAAAGAGATTAAGTAGACTGATAAGTGTCAGGCCTGGATGGCAAAGAGTGAGAGAGGTGACAGAACACTTTGTGGAAAATTGATAGATTAGCCAACATTAAAGTACTGAGGTGTGGCTTTCACCAGTAACGAGCCACAGGAAGCGTGGCACTGAGCTGGAAGGGGTCATCTGTTAAATCTTCAACAAGCTGGGGTTTCAGGAGTTTTATCGATGTGGACCTCATTTACTTTTTTTTCCTATAGCAGCTTCAGTACCCCATTTTTTCAGGAACATGTTTAATTTTGTCACTGTGCCCTATATGGCTTGTTGTATACAACACATTCCATCTTCTCTCAGCCCTGACTGGTAATGAACCAACCTAGGCAGTCAGAAACCCCCATCAAAACATTTGTGTCTGAAGATGTTATGTTCTATGTTGGAATAGGTTACAAAGTCATATCTTCTATTACATGTTTTGCTATTCTAGAAACAGGATTTGTGTATAAATATAAGAGATTAAGTAAAAGTTAATTGAAGTAATTGCAGAAAGGAAACAAATACAGTGCACTTGATGAAGTGTCTTACATGTGCTATTTTGTCAACTTCAGAACAGATTGATACTATATTCAACCTGCATGTCAAAGCATGTGCTCTGTGTCCCCTGACCCTTCCCTGTCTTTCAGAATCCTGCTGTGCGTGACCTCACTGGTGGTGACACTTTGCTCCTCGTTAGCTGGTGAGTGACTGCAGGAAAGAGTGAATCCCCTTCTAATTTCCGTTGCAACCCAGATGAATTATGGGGTTTTCAGTCTGAAGTATCCCAGAATATATTTCTTTTAACCCTTTACTTCACCTGGGTATGAACTCTGTATTGTATTGAGTAGAATCTAGCATCATTTTGCCGTTTTCTGCCGTACTCTTATCACAATATGCTCAAGGCAGGTACAGACATAACTGTGATTGTATGTTTACTTTTTTTTTGCAGCTGAACTGAGCGACTGTCTCAATGTCGGCCAGAAATGCCACAGCGATGCGCAGTGCATGAACACGATGGCAGGGGGCGTGGTGTGTGTGTGCAAGATAGGGTACAATGGGAATGGAATCCAGTGTGCTGACGTGGATGAGTGTGCCATGGGCTTGCATTCATGCCACAGCAAGGCCACCTGTGTCAACACACCAGGTAGCTACAGATGTCTGTGCCAGTCGGGGTACACTGGGAATGGGGTCGAGTGTGAGGATGTCAATGAGTGTCAGGTTGACAATGGCGGGTGTGACACTAATGCCATCTGCACCAACACGGCAGGGAGCAGGAGCTGCCTGTGTATGACTGGCTTCACTGGAAACGGATTCACGTGCACTGATGTGAACGAGTGCACGAGACGGGGGATTTGCCATTGGAATGCCACCTGTACTAACAACCCCGGCTCTTACACCTGCACGTGCAACAGTGGATATAAGGGCAATGGGAACTACTTATGCTTAGACATTGACGAATGTTCTGAGACCCCAGGAGTGTGCTCTTCCTCATTTGGGTACAAAGGATGTAAGAACCTCCCTGGTACTTACCAGTGTATGTGCGACAGGGGCTATGAGAACAATGGCAAGACATGCTCAGACATCAATGAGTGTGCCAGCAGTTTCTGCAGCCCTTTTGCCATCTGTATCAACACACCAGGCTCTTACAGCTGCACATGTAGCTCTGGCTTCACCGGAAATGGCTTAACCTGTGTGGATGTCAATGAGTGTGCCATTCCCAGTAGCTGTGATCCCAACGCCAACTGCATCAATGTCCTGGGTGGCTACAATTGCTCTTGCAGAACTGGCTATGAAGGTGGAGGAAAGTTGTGCACTGATATTGATGAATGCTCCACTCCTAACATCTGTCCAGCCAGTGCCACTTGTGTGAACACAGGAGGATCCTTTAGATGTGACTGTAGCTCAGGGTTTGCCTTCAATGGCACTGTGTGCAAAGACATAGATGAATGTGCGCTAAACCTCTGCAGCCAGCATGCCACGTGTGAAAATGTTCCAGGTTCCTTTTCATGTAAATGCAGAGCTGGCTATAACGGCAATGGTACTGTATGCGTGGACATTGACGAGTGTTCACAAAGCAGCACACTGTGCCACACGGATGCTCTTTGTGCCAACCAGCCTGGTTCCTACAGCTGCAGTTGCAAAGTGGGCTACTCTGGTGACGGGGTCACACGATGTCAAGATATAGACGAGTGCAAAGTTCAGAATGGTGGTTGCCTCTACAATGCCACTTGCATAAACAGTAAGGGCTCTTTCTTTTGTCAGTGTAGCCGTGGATTTCAGCTTATCAATGGAACCATTTGCCAAGACATCGATGAATGTCAGATAAGCCCAGGGCCTTGCCAGTCTAATGAACAATGTGTTAACTCGCAGGGTTCTTACCAGTGCCTCTGTGAAAAGGGTTTCTCTAAGTCAAGTGGTGGAATTGTTTGCACTGACATTGATGAATGCCTTAGTAACCCATGCCATACCAATGCCACTTGCCTCAACACTTTCGGTTCGTTTGTCTGCACTTGCAAAGCTGGGTTCACAGGGAATGGATCCCTGTGTGATGATGTCAATGAATGCTCCCCAGTGGGTGTCTGTCACACCAGTGCCTCATGTACTAATTTCCCTGGGGGTTTCTTCTGCCAGTGTTTGGAGGGCTTTGATGGAGATGGCTATTCCTGTGAGGATCAGAATGAATGCACCATGTCAAATAGCACTTGCCCCCTTGGTACTGTTTGCATCAATTCTCCAGGGTCCCATGTTTGTTCCTGCTTAAATGGCACCATTGCATATAATGACACTTGTGCACCTCCCATACTGAAGTGCAATCCCATATGCGATCCTAAGGGATTGTGCCATTTGGCTGCAAACAAATACCAGTGTGTATGTGATGTTGGGTTTGAAGGGGATGGATTGAGCTGTGCTGATATTGATGAATGTGAGGAACATGTTTGTCCAGAAAATGAGACAGAATGTGTCAACACACCCGGATCTTTCACCTGCATCTGCAAAACAGGATACAGACAAAATGGAACATCATGCATTGGTAAGTAAAAACACGTCTAGAGCATTTCCAGGTCTTACAAAATACAAAGGCTGTGATGTGCTAAAAAAGACATATTAGTCTTGAAGTCTGAGGAGGATTTCTTTCAGTGTCTTACATTGAGTTTAATTTTTTCAGGTTAAATAATAGAAAAGGTAACCAGAGTCTTGAAAAATTCTATTAAACTGCATTTTTAACATCTTCAGAGCATTTAAATAAAAAAAAAGATTTATGATGCCAGCTGTCTTATATAATTTTTTATACTTGTCATAAAAACAGACCACCTTCATGGAAATATCTCTGGTTAATTAGGAGAGAAGTGGTTAAGACTTTAGTCATGTAACTGGAAGGTAGTGGTTTCAAATCCTCAGTGCGACACTACTATTGTATCCTAGAGTAAAGTCTTGCACTCAGATTGTTATACAGTATATAAGTGCATATATAAGATATATAAGTGCATATAACTGCATATTCCTTGGAATAAGTGCTTTCTGGTATAAAAAAAAGATTGGTATAATCAGACACTTAAACTAAACTGAATCAAAGCTAATTGACAAGCCTCAGTTTTAATTTACTTGACACCACAATGTGTAGTTTGGGTTTCTGTTTCCATTCACGCTTCTGTTCATGTTTTACCCTTGAACAATCATACCCCAGACGTGGAGGAGTGTGTGGATGGCAGGCAGGAGTGCAGCGAGTTCGCACAGTGCGTCAACACCCTGGGGAGTTACTTCTGCAAGTGCCTGAGTGGCTTCACTGGAGAGGGAAAGAACTGCTCTGGTAAGGCTCAGCCCCTCCCCGATTAAACCTCGGTTGTTTTTCTGTGTTTTCATTTATGGATAGATTACTTTGAGATGTAAACTCGAACCTTTCTGGACATATTCCCTGACACTTTACATTTTGGTGATGAATTATAGACGTTGATGAATGCCAAACCCAAAATGGAGGATGCTTCCCTTCCGCCAACTGCACTAACATACCTGGAGCCTTCCGCTGCACCTGTCCCACAGGCATGGTGGGCTCAGGATTTGAGTGTCACGATCTGGATGAATGTGCACACGGCTCGTCTCACAGCTGCAGCAAGGATGCCCTCTGCCTCAACTCGGAAGGGTCCTACAGCTGCCAGTGTCTGACGGGCTTCCAGGGCAACGGCTTCAGCTGTGCCGATGTGGACGAATGTGACTCGCCGTCTGCCTGTGAAAGCAATAAAGAGTGCAGAAACACACTGGGTTCTTACCTGTGCTCCTGCACGGAGGGTTTCTTCTACAGTGAAGGCACGTGCGTGAACATCGATGACTGCCAGAATGGCAGCTCGGTCTGCCATCAGCACGCCGACTGTGTGGATCTGCTGGGTTCCTTCTACTGCCGCTGCCAGCCAGGGTTCACGGGCAATGGCACCCACTGCAGTGACCTGGACGAATGTGCCTCAGGCCTGGCGCGGTGTCCCCACAGGGCCAGTTGTCAAAACAGCATGGGGTCATTCCACTGCGGTTGCTGGGACGGCTTTCAGGCCAACGCTACGCACTGCAACGATATCGACGAGTGTCTTGACAATGCAACATGCCCTCCCGACAGCTCGTGTGTCAACTCGGAAGGGGGCTACTTTTGTCAGTGCCAGGCAGGCTTCACAGGCAACGGGTCCCTGTGTGAAGATATAAATGAGTGCTCTGCGCCTGGACATAGCCTGCTGTGTGGTAACGGGTCGTGCATCAACACCCCCGGATCCTATGAATGCTTGTGCAACGACGGGTTCCAAGTCAATGAAACTGACTGCATTGATATTGACGAATGCTCTCTGAATTCTACAGACTGCGGCATCTACTCCAGCTGCTTCAACGGAGTAGGTTCTTATGAGTGCCTGTGTAATAGTGGCTTGATTCTCCACGAGACGAGCTGCATCGATGTTGATGAGTGCAACGAAACAGCGAATGCATGTCCCGAGGAAGCGCTCTGTTGGAACACTGCGGGTTCCTTCCTCTGCCAGTGCAGCAGTGGCTACGAAGGGGAGGGACAAGTCTGCAGGGACATTAACGAATGCCTGAACAGCAACCCCTGCTCCAGAGGCCAGATCTGCATCAACACGCCTGGCTCTTTCGAGTGCTCTTGTCCAGATGGATTTAAAAACAATGGAAGCTCTTGCACTGATGTGGATGAATGCCTGAATAAGACGGACGTCTGCCATCCATCTGCCAAGTGCATCAACCAGCCTGGATCATACCGCTGTGAGTGCCTCACAGGTCACTCTGGGGATGGGGTACAGTGCGATGATGTGGATGAGTGCTCTATTCTGCAGTCGCCTTGCCACAAGCAGGCCCAGTGCGTCAACACCCCAGGCTCCTACATGTGTGTGTGCGCTGCTGGGTTCTTTGCAAGTGGCACTATCTGTTCAGACGTTGACGAATGCGAGATGGACAGGGGACCGTGCCATGCCCATGCCACTTGTGTTAACACAGTGGGGAGCTTCTCCTGCCAGTGTAATCCAGGCTGGACAAGGAATGGGAGCACCTGCTTTGACATCAATGAGTGTGATTCTGCGCTCTCCTGCCCAGCCCACAGTAGTTGCGAGAACTTACCAGGCTCCTATAGCTGCACCTGTTCGGCCTACAGCACCTTCTGTGATCACATGGCAGTGAAGGGTGTGTTGCTTTTTTTGTCGTCTCGTACTGAATTAAACCATGCATGTGAATATATATTTGTAAATATCCTTAGATATACATCCTAAACTACTGTTTCATTGTTGCATTAACAGCAGTAATAATAACTGTACATTTGTATAACTCTGCAGGATTTATGGCTAACATGTTTAAAGATTTCTGCAAACATGCTGCAACACGCCCTTAGGAATAGTTTTTTCATCTGTGGAGGATTAATTACATAATTAGAGGTATCCATATTTATACTAGGCCCAAAACCTTGCAGGATTTTTTAAGCCTGTATGATAACACAGTGAAAGTTTTTAAAGGATCTGCTTCAAACTATGGTGCCCATCTCACAGTTTTAATAAAGTTAATTTCATCTGCGACTTAATCTGTCTTCCTCTTAAACAAATTACCTGAAAATGTTTGCCATTGATTTAAAGAAGCCATTAGAGGTTGGAGAACTGTGACATTTTCTGCACCTAATACAATTTCAAAATAATGCCTATAAGACACACTATCTTTGCTCTATTTGAATATATTACTCCAGTACCCAAACATATTCTTGTAAATACTCAGTAAAATGAACTTGTTTACTCAAAATCTATATGCAATATTTGAGCTAAAAATGTTTATATTCAATATTTTACAGACAGTGCTAGTCTCTTTTCAAATAAGACTTATCAAATCCTGGACGTTTGGGCCTGGTATAAATATACAGTAGATACCTACAATTATGCACAGGAATCCTCCACAGAGGAAAAAAAAAATATTCTTAATGGTATCCTGTCTGCAGGAATCTTTAAGGATTTTAGTCATACATCCAGCAGGATTTCTACTTTGGTTAAACAGAATGATTTTCTGGAATTGTGCGTAGATTTGTTTGTAGAATGAATAGTAAGAAGAGTATAAAGTATGAAGAGGGAAAGTTTTCATTTCAGTTAAAGGTGCCAAAGATATATTGCGCACGTGAAGGCTGTGTGTACAGTATGTGACTGGTAACTGTCTCCTGGGCAGAGAGTGTGCTTTACCCTTATGGAGAGACTGTGGGGGACAGGACAGTGCAGGCAGCAGGAGCAGATGTCACCTCCCCCTATATTGTTCCACCAATGGGTTTCCCTTTCCTGGGATCACTGTGGGACAGGTTGTATGTAAGTAGCAAATGGCCATTATTGTCAATGTTCCAGAACTTTTTCCAAATCTTCCTTTCATTGTCTGTCAGGCCAAAATGATATACAGTATACATTATATATAAAGGTAAAATACATAGAAGGGATTATTTAGATTTATTTTTGTGCAAAGTGTATAAAATGTATTGTTTCCACGATAACATGATGAAACATAAATTGCGTGTTTTTTCTTCAGAATAAATACTTTGTTCCGCCATAAAACATACATATCTGTGCAGCTGTGACCTGACAAAAACATGCCTTCAGTGTTCACAGCTGCTGATAGAGGAAAGAAAAAGAATCAAGGTCTTCCGTCTGTCTTGTGCTAGTTTTCAGACAATGGCTTGATTCAGTTCCAGTCTGTGGATACCAATGAGAAGTACCTTTTTCCCAGCCCGTACCAGGATGGATTCAGTGGCAATGAAACCATTCCCATGTTGGCTGTGTTCTGGAATGATGCCGATCTCACCCTAGGAGGAGGCAAACTGTTTTATCAGGTAGGCCAGTGCTAGTGGACTAGTAATGCAAGTTCCTAGTTTAAGTTTTCAAAAGATTTGCTATCAGTGGTGCTGTGGTTATCATTGCTGCTTTGCAGTGCTGGGGTCCTGGATTCAATCCCAGAGCTGTGGTGCTATCTGTGTGGAGTTTGTGTGTTCTCCATGTGTTCATGTGGGTTTCCGCCATATGCACCGGTCTCCACACACGGTCTAAAAACATACTAGTAAGTAAATTAGCTTCTAGGAAAATTGACCGTGGCGTGAGTGAGTGCTTGTCTGTGTCTGTGTGCCCTATAATGAACTGGTGTCCCATCCAGGGTTAACCCCACCAGCTCCCCAGTGACCCTGAATTGGAAAAGCAATTAGAAAATAGATGGAGAGAAGATGATATACATTTTTTTCTGTTCTAAATGACAGAACGCTCCGACTTTTTCCTTTTGTGTCACTAGGAATACAGCCAGTCAAGCACCTTGGATGTTTATTCCCAGACGGTGTTGAATCGAACTGCAGCGGATGTGAGCAGATATTTACAGCATAAGGGGGATTCAACATTCACACCAACATGGATCCTGAAAATCACATGGGATCATGTGCTGCCTGTGTCCTATCAGAAAGTCAACTTGTCTGAGGTACAGTAGTATGAGTAGCTCTTGTAAAGAAACCTTTTAAACCTCCCTAGAGTTCACACTTCAACTAAAGGTACACTGAGTAGTTAAAGGCTCCGATGGGCTGCTTTTGAAAATTACCACGTTCTTCAAATCCAGCTCATGATTCAGGGGTATGTCAAATCTGCTACAAAATGCTAATATCATCTGTATGTCGTATAGCACAATTCCCAGATCCGTACCACTAGAGATTTTTAAGGTATATACACTATCAGCTCAAACAACAGCTTGCTAAACAATATGCAAAGTGTGTAGAAATAAGGTTTTTTTTTAGACATTCGAGTCTAAAAATATACAAAGTCCATGCAGATAGCACCCCTTGGTCCAGAATTGAACCCAGGGCCCTCAGAAAGGATTATGTGGATGATCCTTTTGAATCTGTCACTTGACCATGCAGGATTACCCCTTCCAATAGCTCCAGCTTCAGTTTGATCTACTTTTTAAAAGCAGAGGAAGCTCTTTAGATTGAACAGCTCATTTCAGGATCTGGGTTGTAACCTAATGAGATCAGCAAGACAATGATGACTATTGTATTCAATATTGTATATCACTGAAACATAGAAAGGTAGCAACATGACAGGTTTGTGCTGTTCAGAGCTACAAACATTATGGTTTGATGTCAGCATGTGTTCACATGATGTTCTGTTAACAGAACACTGCAAATTCATATAACAGTATAACTCCGTGTGTAACTATGAGCTCATAAAAGACCCAAAGCCATCTAGTAGATGCTGCCATCTACTGTCCTTTTTGATTCCTGACAGCAGTTGGCTAGTTTCCATTATGTTACATCCATTTAGGAAAATGGAATGATGTAATGCATCAGTTAATTCTTTGATTTCTCTAATTCTGTGTAACTGTTCTTGTTGTAAACAAGATTAAAGTAACCAGAATTAGATGATCTACTTCTGGAAGTGTTTTTATGTAACATTTAATTCCACCCCAATGTGACCCTTGAAAGGAAGAGATATAAGAACTCTTCCTCTCCACTGTCTCCCAGTTCATTAAAACAGAAATTCACTTTGCTCCCTGGATATACTTAACAGAGGAAATATAATTTGTATAGAGTATGCAGCCAGTTATGCTGACAAACTGACAGAGACATTAGACAAATCCTCTTTCATCTCATTTGAAAAGTGTCAAGTTGCAGTCATGAATTCTGTTTTTCTTTTTAAAGAAGCAAATGCATCCTTGCCAAGAAGCTAACCTAGATATTGGATATCTCTGGTACAAGACATTTGTGAAAGACAAGGAAAGAAACCAAATAACTGTGTAGAGGGCATTCACCATCTTACTGTTTGTGTACCACACATCCTCTCAATAACTATGCTTAAATGAAAATATGAAAGAGGAATTACTAGAAAGTATAATGTTTTAACCTGTGCTTTTGTGGTTTTCCCAGACCAACACATTCCAGTGTATCCTGACCATGGATGGCTATCAGTCCTTTGCACTCCTGAAGTTTGGGGACATGAACTGGGGTCCCGGGCAGAGGCTGTTTCACAGAGCACTCAGAGGATACACTGACGGGAAGGATGTTTACTACAATGAGCCTCATTCCCAGCAGAACAATACCTATGGGCCAGGGGGCAGCCACAGACCCCACCAGGCACTAGGGAACACGGGGCAGTTGGGCCAGTGGGTGTATGAGCTGAGCAGACCTGCTGTAGAAAAGGAGACAGAGCCCCACAGGAAGTGCCAGCTTTGGGCCCAAAGAGAACCACCCCCTTCATCCTGGACTGAAGGCATTCCTGCTTGTCCCTGTCACAAGGCCCAGGCTACAGAGGACCAGAGTTTCATCCTGGAAACTCTGCCTTCAAAGCAAGCGCCTATTGTGCAGCAGCTACGTGGTCTGCGTGCCTCTGGGCTCGTCTACCAGTCTCTTCTGGCCAACCGCCATGGCGCTGGACAGAAGTGTGTGTATGACACCGAGGGCTATCTGGTGGCAGGATACAGTGAGCGCTACTTCACAGTCTCCAGTGTGCAGGATTACATTGGTAAAAAGGCTCTTTTTGTCTTCAGTTCAAGTGCTTTAAAATATATGCATATTTTTTGGAAGCCCTATAAATCACCTACACCCTGTCTGTCCTAATTGCCCTATTCAAACCACCCACAATCCCACTTGAGGGTAACAGTTTGGGAGATTGAAGTCTGTTGAGCTTTCTCTCCTTGCATAAGGTGAAATGATCCTCTGATCAGGCAACAGACTCAACAATGAGCTGTGAACATGAACTCCACCCAGTCTTCCCAGTTGCCTTCTGATGATGTCAGCTAAACCAATAGGAGCCTTCCACCCTATTGGTACAAAGTACAGATACAGATATACAGTATGTATTTCCACTAATTCACTGCAGTCAAGTGCCCAATCAGCAGTATTCACAGTTTACAGATCACTATGCAATCCCGCATTCTTAAGATACTTATCATGAGCATTCTTTCTACTGGGTCACTTTGAAACCTCACATCAAGAAGGCTGATGAATGCTCAGATCTGTGACGTGTCTGTTCAAGTTTGTGAATTCACCAATCTTTGTCTCACTTGCAGAGAAGGACCTTCTGCCATTCCAGTGGTGCTGTGTGCAGTCCCCTCTCTGCCAGCTGTACTACAGCAAGAGGCCAGCAGACCGCTGTGAACAGTATGCACATGGGGCCATTGGTGAGAGCTGGTGCGCAGCTAGGACACAGGCACCCTTTTGTGTGTTCAACAAAGTGTCCTTTTGATAAATTCATCACTGCCAGTATCTGGTTATTAAAGCGCTGTTATTAACCCTTCCTTGAGGGTTCCTGTTTTTAGCTGTCAAATGAAGTGGGGCTTGCAAGAGAGGCATTTTGGAAAGCTTTGGCTCAAGCTGCATTATTTCAGTGTCAGACCAGATTAATCACACCCTTTTGAAAGTAGTCTGAAGGTTTCTACAGAAATGCTCCCATTCTCTACAAAAGCATATACTGTACGTTTCATTAGGGTATACAAATAATTGCTTTAATTCTGGCTCTGTAAAGAAACTCATGCAGGATATGTAATTCATGGCTATATTTATGTGTTATGAACTTAAAACCTAACCATTTATGACTGATTAAGAATGCTACATGAAACAGGGCCTCTGGGCAAATACTTAAGATCTGTTGAGATCCTGTACTTGATAGGAATGTTACTGCACTGCCATTACCATCATGGAAATTTCTTCATGTTATCTGATGTTCTTATCTGTGCAAACTACACAGGAATGCAGCGTAAAGGTATTTTTTTTAAAAATCAAACAAGTTTCAACAAAACTATTTTAAGATTAAGGAAAAGGTCAGCTTAGTTTAAAATTGATGCCTGAATTATTACAAAATCTAAACCAGCAGATGTCAGTATAGACACAGATATACACCTCCTTTCCCTGTGAAAGTGTGAGCCCTCAACTAAACATCAAGCAAACATCAGGGCCACAGCCAGAAATATCTGGAGTTTCTATTTTTCTCCAACATTAAGTACATTTTTAAAGTAGAAAATATTTTGCAAAGCAATGGAAATAGACAACTTCCCGAGTGCATGAAAGGCAGCATGCATGAGATTTCTGAAGTTAAAGCTTTATGATTTTCATTCCTGAGTAGGGGCTTAATGTATTGCAAAGTACAATCAGGTGATCAGCTCATAGAGTGTCATACACAGTGTTTTTGTTTCATGACTCTAAAACACTGTTGGTAATAAATAGCTTCTGCTCTTCTCAGGGCTGGTGTATGGAAGTCTGCACTTCAAGACCTTTGATGGGACAGAGTACTCCTTCAAAGGGCTAGGGGAATTTGTCCTCACCAGACTGTCCTCCAGCAACGGCGCCAACACGTTCACCCTGCAGGCACAGACAGACCTGGTCACAACTGTAGGACAGACTTCTAGAGTCACCGCTGTGGTGCGGCTGGCAGCCTTCTACCAGGGGATCGGCAAAGTGAGTGACCCCTTTTTCCAGAAACGCTTTGGTGTTTAAGAGATCACAAAACAGAGACAAAGACCTTGAACTGGGATTGACTTTGACATTCTAGTTCTATTCAGCAGGACGCTTCTTTAAGTCAGCGACAATGACTTGATCGATGAATGAGATACAACCACTTACACGCTCAGAACAAAAGCAATTCCTTTATATCTTAATTCCTGCTGCAACGCTACATTGCTAACAGGTATGCTGTATACGTCTTTCTTTTGTTAACAGGTGGAGTGGCAACGCACTGATGCGGGAGACGGGCTTGCTGTGCTGGTGGATGATAGACAAGTTGATGTATCAGCTGGTAAGACTGAAAAACAAGTCAGCAAACTGCAGCTCAACAGATTTTTTAAAGAGTTTATCATTCTGATAATGTTTTATCACCTCGGGCAGCTCGACATAAACCTTCCTGCCACAGCAGGAGCTTGAAATTTATATGTTTAGCACTTGATTTTCTCAAGCCTGTGCCCAGAACCTGAGCAGGGTAGGAGAGACGACCTGCCTTGACAGAAACAGGGCTGTAGTTCTCATTACAAGGATTTGCCAAGAAAGAGAATTTGGGATGTGAAGCAGAAGAATGAACAGAGAAAGTTTGCAATTACATTTTTATATTTAAAGCACTTTGTGGTCCCTTTGGATGGAAAGCACTTCATATACAGTATACAATAAATTTGATATAGTTAATAAAGATACTGGAACTTCATAAAAGTGTTTCTAGCGTATATATATTGACTGGCCTGTTGCTTTGCAGGAGGAAAGTTCTTCAGCCAGCAGGGCTTTGCGGTGCGGTGTGCGACTGTGAAGCAGTGTGCTGTGGTCTACCCAGAAGGGCTGTGGGTCACAGTGTCCCGGGGCAGGACAGGGTACCTGAGTGTTGTGGTGGACGTGCCCCAGTCCTTCTACAGCCGCACCGTGGGGCTGCTGGGGCTGTGGAGCAGCAAACGCACTGATGATTTCCTGATGTCCAATGGACAGCGGCTGGCATTTTACCATGGCAACCCTCCGTCTGAGGATGAGTTATACACCTTCGGCCTCTCCTGTGAGCACTCCTGCGTCTCGGCATTCGCAACAAACCGCTGCAAGTCAGAGAAAGAGGGCTGTGGACAGAGCCTCATATTTGTGGTCTCATACCAGGGTTTTTAAAGGTTCTAGAAAGTGCGGAACAAATAGTTATTATCTTATGTGCCATTTCTCTTTTCTGCCTTCACTACTTGACGGTCTTGTTTTCTCATGATGTCTAAGCACTCATTTCAATACTAAACCCATTTACTGTATATCCAGAGATAATTCCTTTTTTTTTCACTGTGATTATTTCCCCCGGGCATACATGGTACAGGAGCTACCACTCAGCTCCAGGCCACCAAAATAATGTCAATCTAGCCATTAATGAGCAGCTCCAGGAGAGTCAGGTAAATGAGGTTAGAGCTCCCATCTACATCTGGATAGAAAACCTACAGAGTTTGGTTTAGCAACCAAACTAACAGGACTAAGGACTAACAGGACACAGACTTAAAAAATGTCTAAATTACCTGCAGCAGCAGATTTTTTTGAAAGTACAGTATATTTGATTAGACTAATTAAATACGTTATACTTTTTGCTAAAAGATTTGAAGATTTAAAGGAATGAAAAAAAGTTTTATATGTGGAGCTCAGTATTGGCTGCTTTTGCTTGTATAACATTTATTTCCATCCAGAAAATAGATTTAGCAGGCTTGGTGACAAAAGTTGTGTTCTTCTGCTAGAGATTAGAGAACACAGTACATATTAAAATAGAGTTCTGCAAAGTAAAAGGGCATGAGAGCTGAAAATGTAGGTGGAAAGTGTAATATAAGTAGGGCTTCTGGTTTATGGTGTTTATTTTTGGTAACCTGACACCCCTTTAAACTTATTTTGAGCCTCACATGTACTGCTGAGTATTTTGTCCTGCAACTGGAATGCAGCACCCAAACCTGTTTGATTTATAGTTCGTACCTTCAATAACCTAATTTAGACTCCAATTTATTTTGTGTTTTATAATTGCGTATTGATCTTTCAACATTTGCAGAACATGACATCTGCTGCATAAACCCTACTGCTGCATAAAATAGACATACCACGGTATATAGTCTGGAAATACAAATTCAGCATATAAAATTATGATTTGAAGAAAGCATCCAAAAGCAGACTGTACTTGCTACTTTTCTATTAACCGGGATGCATCACTTAAATACCAGTAATTATGGTTTAAAAGGGAGATTTATGTTGTTGGGGAAAGGCCAACAATATATGCCCTAAGTTCTAAATATATAATATTTTGTATTATATGTCTAAAATGACATTTAAGGTCAAAACAAGCTGGCACTTCAGTTCTTGTGGTGTATTATTTAGCAGAACAGATTAATACTGTCTCTCAGGTCAAACAATAGCTGGTAGTGTCCATGAAGTGGATTGAGGCTCTGATATTCTACAACTAAACACAACATGATGTCACTCATTCCTGCACCACCCAAGTGTAGTGTGAAACTATAGAAAACCTTCTGCAGTATCAGAGTTATGTTTTCTCCATAGCTTTTGCAAAAACTGATTGTGGAGGTAATGCCAGAAAGAGTTTAATGGTTTCGGACTGGGATGAAGTTTCTGTGATGTGTGTGTGTGTCTGACAGGGGCTGTTCCAATACCAGAAAGTCTCCTGCAATCAGCTCCACCCCAGGCATTCTACCCAGTCTCCACAGAAGAGCTGCTATCGGTCAGTCCCCAGCACCTGGGGGACCTGAGGGAACGTTGTCTAGGCAACACACAGTGTGTCCATGACATCCTGGCCACCAACAACACCAGCTTGGGCCTGGAGACTGCACAGTACAAGGAGAGATATGAACAGCTGGCAATCATTTTTGGTGAGTCCTGTCCAAGGTAACAACTCATCTTCCACCGGCAAAAGAAACAGAACCAATCTTTACCTTTCTCATTTTGCACAGCATTACATTGCTCTGTTTGTCTGCCTGTGATACGTGTTCTTCAGGAAACATGCCTCCCATACTGACTGACCCCACAGTGATCCAGTGCAAAGTGAACGTCACAGTCAAGGTTCCCTTCACAGCTCGGGATTCAAACAACGACTCTGTGAGCTTCTCCCTGCTCCCTCCCCGTCCTCCTGGAGCTACTATTAGTAAGAACCACCACCCTTTCTGTTTCAGTTCATAAGAAGGATAACAGTATTTTAAAACAATCATAAAGGTGCTGTGTTTCTCAATTATTAGAATCTCCCGGTGAATGATAAGCTTCCTGTTTGTTATTCCCCTAGCTGCTGGTGTGCTCACCTGGACTCCTTTCAGCATTAAGCCAGTGGTTCTTACTGTGAAGGCCAATGACCAGCTGTCTGGCTCCATTCTCAGCCCTGTCATTCAGATGTGTAGCTGTTTTAATGGAGGGACATGCCAGTACAAGAGCATTGTAGAAAGTCATCTTGGAGGGAAATTCCAGGTAAATTCCTGGTAGAGAGACTACCAAACACGTGATCTTCACTTAAGGTCTCCAATGTCCTGATGCAGATTTGGAGAGCTCTTTTCTATAAACCATGGCAGTTGTTACATCAGTGTTCGCCTGTAGTGGTCACAGGCGGTCTTCTTATTTGGTTATATAAAGAATTTCAGCTGGAGAAAGCACATGCTTTCCAACTAGTCTGCTTAACAGCTACACTCACATTTTTGTCGTCGACCCACTAAAGTCCCAACCCCAAAATAAAATAAGCTTTCCAGAACCACTTTTGCTTTTATCTTCAGTCTGCTCACGGAGAGGAATGCCAAGAAGTAAATAAATCAGAAGAAAACAGGAGGAGAGGAGAGTTTTAAGATGTAATTTGCAAAGAATGCTCTCTGGATGTGTCCAGGGGCATGCCAGAGAATAAAGAGAAATGTCTTGTTAAAGAAAACTAAAGATAAATACACACATCTCGTATTAACAAACTGTTAAAATGTCTGGCTTGAATACATAGTGAAGAGGGTATGTGGTCTGTCTTTAGAAACAAACAATATGGCACTGTTCCACGGCAACGTGGCCTTTATTGTTTACATATATAGACAAGAATCTTTTCCTGTGTGTGGATATCACTTTCCTTGTGAATTAGTACTTGTGGCCTTGCAGACATCAATGACTAGGTCAGAGTCAGCACCGTAACATACTGTACAGTGGTTCAGCCATCTCTTTTGGTAATGTGTTGCCCCAGGTGGTGGGGTGCTTGTGTCCTAAGGGCTATGCTGGGAGGTTCTGCTCTGACACCACTAACGCCTGCAAGGGCCAACCATGTTTCCCTGGGGTGTCCTGCACCAACCGTCCTTCACCAGATCTCTTCTCCTGTGGCCAGTGCCCGCCACGAACCGTGCACCAAGACAAGGAGGGCTATAAGTGTTTTGAGAACGGTAAGGAGAAATCCTTCTCACATAAGCACTAAGGGTGCCTTAAAAAAGCAACTAAAGGACGTTTAGGCTGGGCTTCAATGTTCCACTGCCTGAGCAGAATTCAGGAGAAGTCACGATGTTTTTTTTCCCCCAGGGTCTTAGAAAATATGCCTAGTCTATAAAATGTCTTTATAGCTCATAATCTCATACCCTCAGTTACAAGTCCACCTGTCGTATTTCCTCCTAGACTTCTGCCTCCCCCCTTTCCCTTTCCCCTGCCACAGAATGGCAGAGTGCTACAGCACTGGGCACAACTACACCTGCCGCTGCAAGCCTGGCTTCACTGGAGACGGATTCAATTGCACAGGTTGGTCAAACCAGGACTGTCCGACCAACAGCGTAGAACAGTTCACAAAAGCCCAATCGAAACTAACAGAGCCTGGTCTTCCTATCAGGCGATTGACTTGATTCTCAGGCATATATGATGTGTCAATGACAAGCTATAGATAAGCTGCGGAAAGGTAAACCATTATTTAATGATAACTCTTACCCTGCAGTTGGTCCTTAGGTGGTTATTGGGATTTGCAAATGCTGCCATTCCTACCTTACAGTTGTGCTCTCCCCCTGCAGACATCAATGAATGCTTGGTCCCTTCAGCCTGCCCCAGTGCCAAGTTTGAGTGTGTCAACACCATTGGCTCTGTGAAGTGCTACTGCAGGTATCAGGACACTCAAGACTCAGACAGCTGTGGTACGTGAGTGAGCTCATACGTTATTTTTTGTAGCTCCTAACTTATATTATCATACTCATATTTATCAAGACAATCACACATTAAAGTAAGGTACTCAAAAATCACATAGAAGGTGCCACTAGCATGGAAGTAGCTCACAGACTAAGTCTTATTCTTAAAGAAAAAGAAACTATAAAATGCCTACACCGAATTTTGAAAGTTATCCTGCTTGTGAAAACATAATTCAAATGCATTCATATAAAAACTTCCTCTCTCTCCATCTTGCAGGTGATTCAGCGAATCCACCAGGTAAAGTTAGTAAAATGGTTTATTTAACAGAAATTCCCTCAAGAAAACATTCTCGAGCAAAGCGAAGCAGTTCATATTAGATTTTTGCAAAATAAACCATGGCGTAACCTTAATTAATTTATCAGATAACTTACTATTCTGCAGTCCCATGGGTTTACAGTGCTATTAAATATAAAGTAAAAAGATTTTTGCAGAGTAAACTAAGGCCTACCTTAGTCTCAATGATTTATTATTGCGTAGTATACTAATATAGGTAGTCTTAACAGAATGGATTAATTTACTTTTTTAATAGAATAGATGATTCTGTTGTCCCCATTGAGGAAAGTCTGTCACTAGATATCTAGAAATGCTGTTTTATTCTGTTATGTCTTTCCATCCCAGTTAAACAGTCATTCCTTTCTTGCCAGGATGGAATATTTTCATCTGCTCTCTCAAATGGAATACGCTTCTGAGTTCACCCAACCACCGTGTTGATGAAGTAAGGGCTGCAGATTGTGCTGGTGGTGAGACTGAATGAAGGGTTGCTCCTACTACAGTACATTTACCCACCTACAGACAGTAAGAATAATTAAGGACACACAGGATAATCCCAGATGACAAGTGGGGAATAAAAGTCAGTTTTCTCTTTCCTGTTACCTTTTGGCTTGACAAAGAGAAAATCCAGAGCCTACCACCATGTCAGGGGATAAATAGGCAGCTGAAGATGTCTTGGTTTTAAAGCTTCACTTTGTAGCAGTGGTAATAAGTATTAAACCAGGTTCTCAACTTTTGATTTTCTTCTTTTATACCCTCCCGGTTTGTAATTGCCCTCTCTTGATTTAGTCTGATTTAATGATATAACCTCTGCCCATGCACATGTGCAACACACCTGCTTGTCACAACCATTTGTCATTTCTTATGCTTCAGGCACCACAGTGCCTTGCTGAAGAGCTGGCTCTTACTATATGCTCTACAAGGCACCTAGGAACTTGAAGAGTTGTGTTACAACTCAAGATTATCCACATCTAATCAAGCTTACTCAATCCTGGTAACTCTTGGCAATTTGTGTATCATTGCTAGGGAAATCCTGGTGACAGTCAGTTTATGAAATAGCCCGGTCTGGAACTGGCGAAATCTCGACCATACAGCTCATTCCGTGTTCTGAGCAAGAGCTGTTACTGGTTGAGTAACTTGGTTTTTCCCAGAGACTGGTATCAGTTCTGCTGCTCTTTCCCTCTTGCAGCTCAGCAGTATTCTGTCCACGGGCTTCCAGAACAAGTTCTACAATGCCAGCTGGAAGAGACAGTCAGCCAGCAGCTCCACAGATGAGTACCGGATCAATGTATCCACTGACACACCTCACTGGTATGTGAGAGACTACCTCACACGGGTCAGCCAATTCTATAACATCCACTCTGGAACCATTTCAGTTGGAGGTACTGGACTGTTCTGATCTTTTAAATTGTATCAACCACTTACTATTAAAACATATTGTTAAATGCACTTCTGTCACTATTATTATATTAATCAAGATAACCTTTTTGTCTAAGCATTCTCTAGCTGACAGTGTCATCATAGTTATTTTATTAATAATAGGTATAATGAAATTCTGTAGTGAAGCCAGCTTTATTCTTCTGTAGTATACAGACACAGGCCATTATCTATAGAAACTTCATAAACTGTTAAGACATTAGTCATGATGGCCAACACTATTTACCATCCATTGTTAACGGAAAGAAACTAAAATAAAAATCAACAAAAGAGTTAAAACATAGAAACTGAATTGTGCATCTTGCAGGACCTGTTCACCAGTATTTACACATTCTGTGATTCACAATAAAATGCAAATGTTTGTTCGCAGCAGCAGATAGCTTAGTCAGTGTTTGCATGTGCCTCTTCAGTGATGATGTCTCATGCAAATGTAGGGGATTCAATGTTTTTCAAAATATCAAACGAATTACACATATTACCATGGTCAAAGATGAGTCAAGGCAAAACACACTAAGCCATAGCACAGATGGTTAGCTAAGGTACCATAGTTCAAGGTTGGAAACAACAGCATCAATTTACAAAGGTCTGTTTTTCTAATATGCATGTTGGTGCAAGAGCGTTTTGGTTTATTGTGCTTTTTAAATACAGTATTATGTTTGTTGTTGTGCTATTTCTGTCACAGGTTGTTCTTCATGCTCTCTACTCTAGCCAAATATAGCCTCTCAACAGGCTACTGAGAGGGGAACAAGAGGAAGTGAGATAGGGAAGTACTGGTGTTACGAAAGTAAAGAAATAATGCCTACAGAGCTTGGTGCAATGTTAAATCATTTTTGCCAAGTGCATTCCAGGAACTACCTTTAAAAATTCTTAAGCAAAAGCAGTTTCACTAGACTAGAGACTCAGCCTTATTAAACAAGAGACCCAGCTGCACATACTGCATATAATAAGAAATGGAATAGTAGGAGGAAGCACAGGGGCATGGTGGTTAACACTGCTGCCTCACAGCTTCTAGTATAGTTCAGGACTGGGACTTCTTCTGCATGTGCAGAAGCAGGGGCTCCAGTTGCTTATTAGAAACTCATTTTGCTGAAATGAGTAGATAACATGATAAACAACAACCTGTGTAGAAAGTGCAGTATAGGTTAAGCAACAAATAAGGAACAGCATAAGTACAAGTAAGGTACAAATGAGGATTCCTCTGAAAACTGCATTTTCCTGTGTTTTGGGTCCAGACCTGGATGAATGTCAGTCTGGGGAGGCAGTGTGTGCTGAACCTGCATTGTGCAGAAACACTTATGGTGGCTACAGGTGTATCTGTAATGGGACAGCAGATATTGAGTCAAAATCCTGCACGTTAGGTAAGAGTGGGTCAAAGCCCTTAAGTCACATAGTCCTGCAAAGCACAGCGGCTAAGTTGAGTGTGGATGAAGCATAAGCATTTTTTAAAAGAGTACTTTTAAACAGACAACAATGAAATACAGCTGCACACTCTATTGTTACTGAGAAGCTGTAATTATTTAGTAAAATAAAATTAAACATGGCAAGAGATGCTACATAGAAGGGGGAAAGTATTTTACATTTACTTATTTAGTTCCATATAAGTATTGGAGCATTGGAGCATATTGGAGTATTGGAGCATTTTCTTGTATTCTGGCTGTACTCCCTATGGGTTTAGTACAGTTTGACAATATTAGCCAGTGATCGTCTGCTATCATACTGTAATCTAATCACAGAAATGAATTTGTTGTTTTCAGAGCGTGGATCAGATAATAAAACTGTAGTTGTGGAGGTGGCCACCCTCAAGAACAATGACTCACTGATCTTGGGGCTGGTACTGGGCATCGGGATTCCACTGTTACTACTGCTTCTTCTTACTGTGCTGGCCTGCTTATTTTGCACAAGAAAGAAAGCTGCTGGGGGAGGGTAAGTGTTTCACCATATATCGAAATACTGGAATAGTTCAGCTTACGATATCCCATAACAGTGACTTCTGCCTGCTATTAAAACCACACTAACTCTGAATATTGTTTTCTTGAAAGAGCCATATGAAGCTTGTTTCACTGCTCAGGATACGATTATACTCTGTTTGTGACCCCTAATAAGTTTTGTGTTGACAAGCAGAATTAAATCCCCATGTAGAAGTTTCTGCTTCCTAGAATTGTGATACACGTCTGGCTAACTAATATTAATATATCCCATAACGATTTATAATAGCCAGTTTGCTCTCTGCAGTCAGGGATGCAAAGGCAAAGGCACTGGGTCCCTTGACTCACAAACAAGGATGTTACAGGTTCACAAAAGGGTCAGACCCCAATGTTGTAATGTAAGCATTCTTTCCGGACCCTATGCAGACGACACAATCCGGGTAAGTGAGGAAAACAGGGGGCGTGTCCATGGTGCGCTGGTGTTCGGGGGAGGTGTGGCCGAGGCCAACAATCCAGAGCTTAGTCCAAAAGGGGAATCCAAGATGGAGCAAGTCCAAAGCCAGGTGATCTATCCAAGACAGACGAGATAAAACAAGAACCGGGTCGGGACCGGCACGGGAATGGGAACTGAAACTAAAACCCTGACGGGACCAGGCGCTACCAGGTCCCGGACTCGCCTGGTATGGGAACCAATGCAGAGCCCAGAAGAGAGTGAGCACCTGGCTTTTAAAGGACGAGGGGCAGGAACCGGAGGCAGGTGCAGAGAATGAGTACTAAACAAGGAAGGGCTGCAGTGTCCTTAAGAGGAGGGGTTTACAATCGGGACAAATGTGAAGAGCTTAGTAGAGTTTTTCTCCTTTTGGATCACCTACAGTACATTCACCACAGATTCTTTCCACCAGAGGTAACCTCCCTGCAAGACATGAGAGTTCAGACACACACAAGGTAGAATACCCATCCATTCTGCGGACATCCTCAGTGGGATTTCATCTTTTTTGTATGAAAGATAATGTCACACTGCTCAGACGTACCGTAAGCTGTTTCAGAATAGGCCTGTTCCTATCAGCAATAGCGGGTAGATGGATGGAGAAGGAACAGAGCAGTAACTTTTCCCTTATTTGCTTGTGACTTAATCCTCTCTGATGTGGCTTTTCCACAGGATTCCTCCAGTGACAACGGACTACATCCCAGAGCATGTGAACCCTCCTCCTTTTAACTACTTGGACCCAGCTCTGCAGTACAAAGTGCACTACACTCCCAGAATCCTAGACATACAGTACTGATCCTCATTAACTGAAGAACATAATTACCTCTAAAGCAATTTAATTTAAAAATACAATCAGATTATGCAGTAATGGTTTAAATGCATTGGCTCATGAAGAACAGCATTGGTGTGATATTTTGTAGAGCTATTGTTTTTTACATGGAATGGACAGTAAAACAGGTACATGTTATAAACACTTCTTTAAATGTTTTCTGTTTCTCCAAATTTGTCGTGTCAATAAAATGACCTGCAGCCCAGTGCTGGGCATCAGAATCCCACTTCTCCTGGAGCCACTCCTCACCTCACTGGCCCAAGCCATTTCACTCCTCATTGGTTTCAAAGGGAATGATTCCTGGTCTTGAGTGATTGTCATATACTGACAGGCTAAAGGAACTAAGACTCTTTGGAATATGAGCATCCAGTTCTGAAGAAGTCTGTCTTCAGGTTTTCATTTCATCCCAGTCTACAGACAGTGTCTCTGTGCTCTACAGACACTGGTGCTTTAAGGATGTCAAGACACAGTGGCCCTCCAGGAAACACATCTGAGAAGTCTAGGCTAGAATAAAGAACAATGAGAGGAAAATGGCTTTAATTATATAAAATTGTAAAGGGCACTGATAATAGCCAGAATGACGTTTTCTTACAGAACATAAGACTGGAAGAATGGTTGTATCAACTGATGTTCCAATCTTGATCTGCTAGTGCCCAAGCTCCTGGCATTTAATATAAACTCTGGCTGGTCTTGAGCAAGTGGAATTACTTAAGACTCGGCAGTACAACAAAGACCTAGAATTGAAATTGCTACCATATTTTGGATGGAGAATAGGAAATCCTTCTTGACACAGTGAACTGAGGGTATCTGGAATGGATGTCCTAGAAAGATAGCCGAGGTCCTAACTGGGGTCCTTCGGGAAACAGATAGATTAGTTTGAATTTACGAAGCTCCTGACTATCAAACTTGAAAGATGGGCTGAGTGACCTCCTTTATTTGGCAACTTTTCTTATGTTTCCATTGTAAATTGACAGAGGGGGTGGTTGAGGTGGAGAAGCAGCACAGCTCTTAGAATCTCCTGCTCCTGTGTTCTTTGATCCCATCTGACTCAGACACTATGATTCACTTGATAATCAGAATGCCAGTGGATTTGCATATGGTGAGCCACTTCAGGTTTAAATGAAGGCACATTATTATGCTTCTTTGGAGGTCAGATTGATATTTATTTAATCCAATATTCCCCAGAGACAATAAAAATTCTAATTTAAGTAAGGTGTATTTCATGCACTAGACCATAAATCTGAGAGGTCAAGAGCTTATCATTTGTCTGTTGTTTGCTGTTACAGAAAGGGCAGTTTACAGTATGTTTCCTCCTGAGCACTGCTTGATTGCAAAGCAATACAGGAAATATGAGGAAATAGAACACCAGCACTGAGACAACGTTGAATGTGCTTGCAGTTCTGTAAAGGCTTAACTCCAAATCCATTGTGTGGTCATGTGAAGGCTTTCCTTTTAAATATTCTCTTATAAACTGGAAAGATAAATCATACGCCAACAAAAACTAACTGAAATGCAATACTGTATGTTGCCACTAGATAGCATGAGCCGGCCATAAAGCAGGAAAACCAGTGAAAACATCAATAACACTGTGCTCTTCGGGCATGGCACTCATCTGGGGCTTTATTAAAGATACTTTCTTTACATAACATGTACAATAGCTTTATGCTCCAGGGCTGGGAGCTCTGTAAATTAAGGAGCTATGATTGATTGGATAAAGTATTATCAGTGAGCGATATATCAGATCTCAGCAGATTGTGTGCTGCCCAGAGCAGATGAGATCTCTGCAATTGCGTGACCTTGCAGGTGTGCAATTCCACAATGTCGCTCCCAGATTCAGAGCGGCTCAAGGACAGGCCAAAGCCTTCGCGTGCATCCACCTCTCTCTTGCTTTGACAAGCCAGCAGCTCTGAAAAATATTGCAAAACCCCCGATTTTTTTACTTTAACAGGTAACTTGTATTAACACGATCAAGAAGAACTGATTAAATGTTCCGTCGCGCTTTGCCATTGGGCGGTGATCCTTGCAAGAGACAGATTGCAGTCCATATACTGTATACTTCTCACATTCATATGCCGGGTAGATAAGAGGAGGGCTTAAAGCCTAAGCACATTTGAACATGTAGACATTTTCAACAGATGTGTCAGGCGATTTGTAACTTGATCTAGCAGACAAAATGACTGTCTCATCACAAATGAAAAAAAAATAAAGTGTCACATGCCAGATGTCGCTTTCCATTATAAAATCGAGTCGTGTGAAAGAGAATGTCAGAACCGCAGTGCAACAAGTTGTCCGTGCATCCTTTTCAGGAGCGCTGAATCCCCACGTACTCTGGTAACTGACCCTCCACGGGTAGAGCTCATCCTCTGGAGACCGTGAAGAAGCTACAACCTACAGGCGCGGTTTCCCGGGTCAGACGCAATCAGGAACTATGCTTTTCACCCTTTTTTATCTGGCTTTATTTAAACAGGTTAGGGCCCACGGAGACATCAATTCCCTTTCACAGATGATACCTGTAGGCGGACAGCAAGCAGCCTCACATCTCGAAACAGCTGAGGAATGACATGAAACAACACAACGAAGCAAAATCTCATTCCTCCTTAACAAGACTAGCTCAGGGGTAGAATTACCTTGATCGTTCTCTTCCTCTGATGAGTGTGAATTATATTCAGAATAGGGTTCATGGCTACCTGCGGGTATTACGCAGCAGGTAGCAGATACAGCCGAGTGATATTACAGTATTCTTGCGATTTATTTTAAGTAACTATTTGGCACTTTATATTAACGTCCTTCGGACCACGTGTAAGTGAAGGTTTTTGCTGCGTGCTACGCAAGGATTAATGCCGTATTTTTGCATTGAGCTGAGGTATTTGAATCACTATTTCACAAATAAATCCCTCATACCACTGTAACACCAATGCACAAGCCCTTGGTTTTATTTACAGCACTGGAAGGAAAAAATAGGTTTTCCTCAAAACGAGTTATACTTCAAGTGTAAACAGTAGCAACATAGCCTCTATCCTGAAAAGGAAATGTACGGTATTACAGAACCCTTTCAAATTTCTAGCTCACGTATTATTAAAAACTTGACATGACCCAAATTAAGTTTATCATTAGTTCTATTATTAAAAAATATATTTTAAATTTAAATCAACATAATGCTGTCTTAAATAAGGATTTGAACTTCATATAGATTAGTAAATAACCCTCTTTTTTCACTGCAGACTGTATTCTTGCCTCAAAGAAGGAAGTGCAAGCTTATTGCTGTAGGCTAAAGATGTTTTCTTCAATGCAATAACTTACGCATTGCTTCTGTTTAGTTAATACAGTAGGGTGCAAGCTTAAAATGAATGTCATTACACAGAGGATTGTGCGACTCAGGGAAATTGACGTTTAAAAGCTCCTCTGTCAGCTTTCCTTGGTCTTTTATTAAGCACAAGGTCTTGGCCATGTCATTCTGGCCCGTTGCCCAGTATAGTGCAGACCACACTGCACTGTGCCCACTCTGCCATCTTTCAGAACCGTGCTTTAAAAATGTCACCCACCACAGCCGTGGAGTACACGGTTTAAAATGAGCAACACCTGGTTAGAAACTATGGCACTGACCAGAATGAATTGTCAGCAGTAAGCTGTATGTAACTAGTAAAATATTAAGAGCAGAAGTCTATTTTTAAGATAAAGAGAACACTAATACTAACTAAAACTGTTAATACTAACAATGTTATTAAATAATAACCAAGCAAAACATGTCTACACTAGGGAAAATGTAAGCATTAGAAAGCCTTTGCACTTTCACAGCAGAAAGATATAACTAAGCAGCTTGAATTGCTGAATTTATATTTTACTGCGTGCCTTAAATAGATAAGGAACACCTGGTCACTATCACTGCATAATCTAAACAAACCCACAGTTGCATTTTATTTCATTAGAACAACTTGCAGCTCCATCGGATTTCCCTGTCCTGTTTCCTATAAATCACAGATCTTATTAAAGCTCTAAATGCTAGATGTGAACTTTGATGTTTTAAAACAATAAAACAATAAAGATCATGGGGACTGTGTAGGCTACTTTTAAAGCTGCAGCAGTTAAGGTTGTAGCCTCCTAATACATCATTGACGTTTCTTAAATTTCAGTTGCACTATGCCCAACATTGTGAAACTGCAAAAATGCAGTTGAGCAACTTCTGGGAAAGTCACAATTTCACATCCATTGTGTGAAAATATCGACATTCTTAATTTAATCTGACATACGATGTACAATAAAAATAACAAGTAGCATTTTTTCCATGACAAAGTTTTCAATTGATTAACATTTTTAAAATCCACATAGAAGAATAAATAAATATCTGATTCCCTATGGACAACATGGTGTCAAAGTGGTTATCATTGCTGCCTTGCAGCCCTGGGGCCCTGGGACCCTGTCCTTGATTCTGGATGTGGGGTGCTATCGGTGCAGGGTTTTTATGTGCGCCCCATGTTCCTGTGGTTTTTTTGCCGGATGCTCCGCTTTCCTCCCTGTAGTTCAAAGACATACTGGTAGGATTAAATGGCTTTTGGGGCAATTGGTCCTGGTATGAGTGTGTTCATCTGTCTCTGTGTGCCTCGTGATGGACTGGCATCCCAGCCCAATTCTTCATATATAAGCACATCCATCAACTGAGAAAAAGGTGCATTAACAATGACAACCCTATGGTACTCTCTGATTTTCTAAACCAGTACATTTACTAACGCTGCTATGAGTAAAGTGCTTTGTTCACAGGCAGAACAGCAGCTTCCCATTCGGGATTTGATCTCCTGGCCTGGAGTCCACTACCCTAATTACCACAGCTCCACGATGTTGCCCTTCATTCACATTCCTGAGCTGAGATTTTATACTAAAAGAACTAACCCATTTTTTAAAATAAATATTACACTGATTTCCCTCATGTCAATGACATAAACCTCCCTGCTCATGCTTACAGTATGTCAGATCAAATTACAAGACAGGCTTTCATTATCTAAGGCTGCGGTTCCCGACCCGGGTTCTGGTGACCACACACCTGCTGGTTTTCATTCCAGCCCACCTTCATTAGGTCACTAAAGCCTGACTTGATCGAAGAAGTTGCTTTTCAGTTTCAAATTTGCATTTTGTTTCTAGTCACAAGTTTGGGATTTTATTTCACTTACTAGATACAAACGTTCAAATTTTCATATGTTCAGGAGCTGGGAGCAAACAGTTCAAAATATATTTTTTTTTATTCAGAAGTCAATGAAGGGTTTGATTGTATAACTGAGGGCTTGGCTGGAACACAAGCCAACATGTGTGTGGGTCACCAAGACCAGAATAGGGAACCACTTATCTCAGGCTAAAGAAAACCTCATTTGGCTGCATGGGGCTGCATTCAGTTCCTAACAACTAAATAATCAGGTTGACACTATTCTAGGACACTGCCTTTCTAAAGCGAGAAGGAGAGTCTCAGGGCCTCCTCCTGCCATTTCTTGTCCTCCTTGGCTGGAATACTTTGATTGCTGGTGATGAAATACTAAACCTAATCTTTAATTTGCAGGTTTCTTGTTTGTAACTTGTTAACAAAAATAATGCAGCACGGTTACACTTTGCAGTAAAGGTCTGGCAAGTCGTGACTTGAAAATGTGGCCTGAAAGAAATTGCTCTGTAGCACAAATTAGGACTTAATAATAGTAGAAAGAGCCCTCCGACATCTGCCCTCAGACTGGAAACAAAACTAGTTCGCCGACAAGCCTTTTCAGAGGTTGATACAGTCACCTGGGTATAGACTGTTCTGACAACATCAGTCAAACCACAAGGAAGGTGGAAGGAGAACGTGCACACACACCCATCACACACAGGCCTTTTTATTGTTGTACAGAGCAGAAATACTGCAGCAGTTACAATCCAGTTAGAAAAGACTGGATTGTACTCAGCCTCACGCTTTCAGTCATATTTTCTATTTACTGGAGCAAAGAAAGAAAACACTAAAATCCTCATTTCTGAGAGTAAAACATCGAAAGGCAAGTGCCAAAGTTTGACCTCAGTGAATTAAATAAGTTGTACACTATTATTCCAACACAGCAGAGAATCCATTAGCTCTGTCTTCCTGCTGATCTTTACTTGGGGAGAAATAAAGATCAGCTTTAAATGGCACCAGCACCACAGGTTACAATTAAATAACTTACATAAGCTGTTCTGGAGGTTAACATTTAGATGTTTTGTCAGCCAAAAAAGTAGAAAATTTACAGGAAATACATCTTTCAAATATACAAATATTTCCTGTATTTGCATTTTACAGGAATGAAGTTGCATTACTTAAGTAAAAAGTATATACTGCAAAATGCAGAGTTCTCAAAAGAGGAAGAAGGAAGGCGAGGGATAACTGGAAGTCAAAATTGTTCTCTAGAATTTAAACAAATTGTTACTGCAGTGGATAAGTCCCCCTTGGCTGCTCTCAGATAAATAGAAATGGGAAGGATGTTGAATATAAGAATAAATATACTCCACGTGCCAACTGTGAGCCACTTTAATAAACTGCTGCAAAACTGGGCTGTGGGTATATTCCATCAGCTGCTGCTTGTCTGACATCCACTGCACCAGCGACCTCAATTCTTAAATCTAGCAGAAATGTTAAATATTAAACAATTTTAATCTTTCACAGTTTTTTTGTATGAGAGACATGGCAATATATCATATAAATTATAAATGATCATCTTTGTAATCCATGGAGCTTCTATATATC
Source organism: Atractosteus spatula (assembly GCF_055471065.1). NCBI lineage: Eukaryota > Metazoa > Chordata > Actinopteri > Semionotiformes > Lepisosteidae > Atractosteus > Atractosteus spatula. The sequence goes on from NC_142720.1 coordinate 16,334,189, forward strand.
ATCATGAACTTATTAGCAACATCAATTTTCATTTTATTGTGATGCAAGAGGTCATTATCATTTTTCTGAAAGGTGCAACACATACAGTACGTCTTAGAACTGTCATACAACATCTCTTAATTGGTATTATGTGATGTAAAGCACATGGCTATGCAATTGACTTAATTTTTGTAAAGAGCCAGCTGTAGGAGGTTCTAGGTCAGTAGCCTGATTAATTTGAACTATTTATTCATTTTGATGGAGTTCACAAAAGCACAGACCCGAGATATTGACAAGAGCAGTATATATTTATAAATAACTAGAACTGCCAAATATTCTTTAAAATATATACTTTTAAAAATATAAACTTTAAAATATTTTTCAGCCCTTCATTGAAAATAATCCCAAATTTATATGAAACCCGTAAGAATTAATGTCGAGCTCAATATACATAGATGTGACTTATTTGTCTTTTTGGCTCTACTAGGAGCAGGATTGTTTGATAAACAGCACTCTCAAGAGAAGGTGACTGTCCAAGAAAACTGCAAATCCCTGTATTTATTTTGTCCTGTGGTATGCAGACTAGTTTGAATGATTCTCTTTTAACATTTGCATGAACTATTACAAAAAAGCCCTGGCCTTCTTCCATTTCCATGCCTGTGCTAACCTGTTTTGCACAAACACAATTCATCTTATGTTAAATGTATTGCCATTTAAGCAGAATATATGGAGTCAATATTGACTGATCATTGGCGCTGTGGCAGCTTCATAATATTAGCTGACATTGTAGTAAGCATGCATTACTTTACGACTGATAATTCCTCAGATCAAGAGCAAGTCTTTTCCAGTACTTCCTCTGCGTTTACTGCCTGAAGATGTGATAAGACTGTGGAACAGACAGCAGTAACGTTCCATAGCAGTATGACAGAACAGCCTGAGAAGACAACTTCCAATAGCTGCAAACTTCCTTTGGACAGCTGGTACAGTATCTCTGATGAGGGCCTCATTTCTTGTCAGATTGTAAAGCAGAAGTCAGTTCAAGTGTTTATGGCAGGGACCTGTCTGATTCATCAGGGTGATCATAGACACGGTGTTTTACTGTAAATATGAGTCCTCACCTCTACTCTGCCAGTTCACATGAAACAGTTTTCAATGCATTCACAACAGTGTTCCATTCCTCTCATATCAATTGAACAACCAGGCTAGTGTATAAAATATCTCCCTTTTTGCTTCACATGCACTGTAAAAATGAGTACAATTCAACATGTACCATTAGATATAACATGAATTTAGTTTATTTCTGCACTAAGTTTGATATCTGTGTGCTTTGGCAAACAAGTGTCAGCTGTTGGCTTTGTTTATTCAATCAGCTCAATGCAAGAACAAAACCTAAGACTGCAGCATGTAAGGATGTGCACAGATCACTCAATCAAAGGCAGCACTTCAATAGAAAGCTCAGCAAGTAGAGATGAAGAATAACTCTTCTTTAATTAATCGCTCAATACATAGTGGATTATCCTTTGGTCATTGAAGAAAGGAATGACTCTTCCTGTTTGTCAAGTTTCTCTCAATGTCTATGAGAAGTGAAAGGTCGTTACTTCCAGTAAAAGTCCCTATTTTATCTAACTTGTTGCGTGGCCTTAGTTGATAAATAATGAACCTTTCAAAATCTGAATTCCTTGAAACTATCAGGCCAGTCAAGCCAACCACTGGATTCTCCAGCATTTAGAAACCAGCTGGGACCAGGGAGTTTCCCATAAATCTGGAAAATGATGCAAGTAATACGTAATGAATTAGCCACATGCTCTGTAATAGCAACAGTAGATCTGCCTAAATTCTGTATTTCAATTGCTTCTGAAAAATACTATACACTATATATCGTTTCAAAAGGCATGGCTCCAGACTGGAATTTTCTTTCTGAGAATCATATAAGCATTTTATTCAATTCTTAACTTTGGTACTTATCTAGTTCCATTCCAACATCATTCTATTTTTGAAAGAATCAAAGCTAATTATCTGGGTTAACTTAATTTGCTATAAAATTGGCATATAATTCCAGCTAATAAGCAAGCTAGATATGATTCACATTATTAATGTCAACACATACACTGCTGAGGCATCTTGGTCAATCAGGACTTATAATATTAGGGGTGTATTTATGAACGATTTACTGAAAGTCTCCGAAAGTACTGTTATATCAGTTTTGACTGCTATTAATGCAGCTTGGTTTGGGTGAGCAGAAACAAACTTGTCATTTATCAGTCTTCTATTCATATTGATTAGACTCACAACAAATCAAGGTAAATTATCAGCAGCACACATGAAGTGTTGCAGTCGCTAATCCATTGCAATCAAATCTAATTGACTCATTGGGAGATGAGTCTTATCATTAATGTCACTTGTTCCTGTCTGCACATCCATAAAGCTAAAAGGCTACATTTCTGTACAACAAAACTCAGCTCTATAAAGTAAAAGATTCCAATGGAATTGTGCTTCTGCATAAAGACAGAAAGTGATTTAGTGAAAAGAGTTGAACAATGCAAAAACAATGCGATGAAAGTCTTAAACAATTAAGACTGTCATACAGTAGTGTAGTTACCATTTTAGCATTATTTGCATTGCCTTGTATAATTGACAATATACACCACTTTTATGAGCTGTCGGCTGTGAGGGGTACAGACACCTCTCCAATACTGAGCAATACTGCAATACAGCAATACTGTTCACATGTTTCACTGACAATGCTGGTTATCTTAATTTTTGCACCTAAAATAACTGATGAATCCACTTTTTAAGCCGATTTACAACACCATTATACGTCATACACCATGAAGAGTGCTTAGATCTCGCATAATTAGAAAACAAAACTCTTTTTAGACCATCTGAATGACTAACTGCATGCTGCACCTTTGATTCAGGAATTGATTTTGATTTTACACTATATCATCCATGTGATGTCATGCATACCACCACGTCCATATCATGCATACTCTTCCCAAGATTTCCCTGCTCTCTAAATTAAATCTTTTTGATGGGAGCATGTGTTACATGGCAGAAAGTTGACTACATGCTAACGTCTGTGAAAACCAAAAGCAGGTGATAGAAAAGCAGCCCCTGAATCCCTTTGTGACTCCAGATGGTCAGAAACGTGCGGTAATTTCCTAAGACACCACATGTTGACCAAAGTGAAACACAATCCCTTCTATTAAGGAATTGTACTCTGAGGTGCAGTACAAAGCCATGAACACATCAAAAATAAATGAAGCTCCAGTTACATACAACCCAAGCAATACCCTCACTCAACTGGTAATCATGATACGAGAGATTATTGAACAGTTCCTTGTGTTTTCATAATACTCACTATAACTATGAAAGACTCATCTAATATCTCTTATTCCCGATGTGATGTGTATTAGTAAGTAGGCTAAATTAACAAGAATCACTCTTCAGAATCTCTTAGCAGGAGTATTGAAAAGAGTATAAAACTATGGTGCTTGAATGAGGCAGACACAGATTCATCACCACTCCCTTCCCTCCTCCCCAATCTCTGGACTTTGCTTTTTACTAGTGCTATGACACTAAAATGGAATATAGACTCAGATAAAGTCTAATTCTGAGGCATCTGCATTAACAGCTCACATGCTACTAATGCCAATACAGCCACAGAACTATACAGAGGCCAGGACTTCTGATATGGGTCATTTTCAGCTTGTTTTCCACCTGTCTGTTAATCTCCCGTGCTTGCTCAGTCACAGCAGCCCTCTTAAATGTGTCTCATGCCTGGCTGGAGGACTCCACTATCAGAAGAGGCCTATTAGCAATGCACAGGGAAACATTTTGTAACACTCTGAAGGATCAGATAAGACATTATCCTGGGAAAATGATTAATTTATACAGGCTTGTAAAGTGGAGTCAGAAAAGGTGTTAAGCTGTGAACAGATCTATGGTGTGATGGAAGGGTGAGTCAGACTGGAACTGTCAGTAAAAGAGCTGCCAGTTCTTCAGCATGGCCCCTGTACACTGCAGACAAGGTGAAGGACATGCAGAAGCTAACTACCAGCCTGACCAGACCTATCACCATTGTTACAAGTCTGACAACTGCAGAGAATAGCTCACATACAATAATCAAGGCCTGGTAATTTTTCCCCAAAATATATAAGTTTTTTTTTTCATCTAGGCACTTTTCCTTCTCCCCCTTTACCCACCTTGTGCATTAAAAATAAGTTTTCCTTGAAGAAGGAATAGATTTAGATTAAATGCAGTTGAAACAAGGAAACAAAGTGATTATTTGCTCTTCCCATTAACTCTACCTTAGCCCACTGTGCTTTCATGCTGTCCACAACTCAAGTACATTTATGTAACTTATTATGTGCATAAGAACCCATGCCACAAATATTTAATTTGTGTGGAGGCGATGGTAGAAAACAAAAACAATGATCCAGACTGGAGTCCCATGATGATATGTAATCTAAATTAATACATGATTCATTCTGGACGAGATTCAAGAATATATAAAAGGAGGTAGTTGTCCCTGCACCTAGAAATGAGCTTGTCCCTTCCAACATGACTTTGATTGGGTTGAAGAGCAGAAGGACAGTACTGCCTGCCAGGTATTACCTGACAATGAAGATGAATATTTGCCAAAACATTTGCTTTCCAGACCCCTATTCAACTAAACCACTGAAAAGATAAAAGACACCTGTCTTTGTTTACTTTACAAATAATAGGGTCTTTGTGTATTGAGGTTGTGAAAGGCAACATCCTCTCCAGCTTTTTTTTTCATCCTTTTTTCACATCCTAAAACATATTAGGTTGTTTTGCACTCCAGCACGCCTGGTTTCAATGATTTGCAATGGGCCTTCTGGTTTGTTTTAGCATTGCTGTAGCTCCATTAAACAATGCAGTTTAATTTCATCAGAAATCAGCTTTGTCAAAGCAGCAGCTGCAGTAGCAGAGCTCCTGTCCTCCCTCTGCTCAGCGGGTGGAGAGGGCCTGTGCTTTCCACAAGCCACCCAGCCCAAGCAGCAGGGACGCAAGGTGAAACGTGATAAGAGCTGGGTCTGTGAAGGAGGGCTGGGGTGATAAGAAAACTGGACAAAGAGCATTCAAGTGACATTACTAAATGCAAACTATGTCGTCTGGCAAGCTACAGCAGTGGGGGTTGGGATGCTTTGCCAAAGTGTGCTAAGTCAACCGTAAAACCTCAGCCTTGACAGACCTGAGAAACGCAAAGCAATCAGACACTCCATGTCCTGTCCATTTTGCACAGGCTTACATGTTTTCCACGAAAAAAGATGTAGTGCTCAGGCTGCAGTGCAGCGTTTATTCAGAGGCATGATCTCACTGCTGAGCAGCACAGGGGGCCTTGATCTGCTCTGTTTCAGACCTGGGCTGTTTCACCCCTCCTTAAGCAGCCTGGTGGTCCTGGAGTCCCCCAGGAGCACCATATCCATACAGGGCCGCAGCTCAGAGCTCCTGAGCAATCCACCAGCTTCAGACTCTTATTAGCCTGGATTACAGGCTTTCACCATGGGTTTTTGTATGTAACTACCGTGGAAGCCTCTCAAAACCTCTCCCTTTCACCACTCCCAAGACATAAGGGCCCCAGGCTCTTCTTGCGCAGGTACTTTTCTGCTGGGTGTGTGCCGAACCATCCCATTCAAACACTAGCTCCTCAACATGTTCTGAATCTGGCTCAAAACAAGGCGGTCCGTGGGCAGGGTTATTGATTTTCTTCATTACATTTGCGCATTAACATCGTGTTTCAGCACTGTTTGAGAAAGACAAACGATCTGGGATGCAGGGAGTTGAAACAGAGTAAAATCACAACCTTGGGGCCCTGAAGGAGCTTTTAGTTTCTCTGTAGGCAGAAGATGTATTCAGGCAAAGATGGAATATTCTATTGGCAAGTTGAGGACAGATTGGATATTTATAGGAACTAATCTGACCAAACATATTTAAATAAGTGAATAAATACTGAAGACAACTTATAATAAATCACTAGCTTCACATGAAATGAAAGGGGAAAAAAAAGAAATGCTTCTGCTTGAATTTACTTTCTGTTTTTAAGCGCAGCCAGTTATGATTCACCGTTTCCTCTAGTTACAGATTTGTGTACTGATGGGACTCCACCTAAACCAGGCTTTTCTATTCTTGGGGATGTGCTAGGAGATGATGGCTTTTATAAAAATGCCAGCCTGATCTCCTTGAGAAGCATGTTTCAACACACGTAAAATGATTAAGGCACTGTGACACAAACTGCACGTAGATGCTATTACACTTCAGTCCCAAATCCTTAACACACCAATACCCAGTCATTGTTCCCGCTGCCCATTTCCTTTCTGAGCCACTCGCAACAGGTGGCAGGTAGAAAATAAAAGGAGCACTGAAGCATAACAGAAACCTGCCCGGCTATCAAATATACACCATCAGCACAAATTAATCTTGGGATTCCAACTCAGATGATTTCCATTTCACTGTTCTTCAGTGCAGATCTTAAATTAATTTCTGTTGTATTTCTCTACCTGTCCACATGTGTGGTATATGTCAGACCCAAGAGAACAGAATAGAAATATGAAGAAAAGACATGATGGCTTGACCAAAGGTAATTGTAATTTTCAGAATTAAGTAGATTCCTGTTGTACCATCCAACAGGACACCTGGAGGAGTTCCTAAAAGTAGTACATAAAATGGGATGGAGCTCACCAGTATACAGAACTGACACTTCTTAATTAAAAAAAAAATTGTATACTGGTATAACGTCACATTCTGCTCCTTCCCTGCATAATGATGATAAGCAGGATTTGGCATGACACTTGCACTTTTCACTTTCAAATGGATTTCAAGACCTGTACAAATCTTGAAGAATTCCTAACCGCATTAACTCGCGCAGTGGACAACTATGTGGGTTCTGATGATGTATGTCTATACTAAATAATAAGCCTATCCTTTTGTTGCTTGCTATTTATTGTCTGAAGCTATCAGAGCTGAACCTTCACCCGGGTCATGTGACCTTTGTTCTTAAAGTAGAGAAGAATTTGAATTGCAGGACACAATCTCCACATCTGACATGGCCAATATATGAGCCAGCCATTGTAACTGTGATGTCTTTTGCTCTTTCAGAAGAATGGGGTGTGTGGTATGGTACATGTGATGCAGTAACTGCTAACATGATTGTGCAGGTCACAGCCTATGTCCAGGAATAAAGAGAAAAGGGAAAACTGTTTCAATTCATCTCACACTATACCACAGGAGGACAGGAAATTTGGACTGGAAAATACTTTGTTTCTCATTAGTCACATATCTTTAAGAGTGTGGTTTCTAATTTTGTATATTCATACTCCATGAAAATACAGCTTACAAAACCGATATGAATAGTGTAACCTACAAATGTAGTACTGTCGTGTTGAGTCCCTGCTACAGTAACTACTTTTTCATGAATGTTTTAAAGTGTGTTTTAAATATTGAAAAAAGATAATGAATTGGGAAATATTTTGTTACTCAATGAAAACTTGTACAATCATTCTATCTAAATGTCAAACTGTGTCAACTAGAGAAGGACGTATTTGCCTTTTTGTGTGATGCAAAACAAACCAATCCAGCCACAAAAACATGTTTTCACCACAAACACTACAGCACTGACAGGTCCCTGCAGTAACCACAGGTGTGCCACAGCAGGTGTGCTGTTTGGTGTGTTGGTGTCGCCCTTACTGTGGAGGAAGGGAGGCGATGGGAGATGGGAGTCTCGTGAGGAGGGCAGCACACCCCACTGAGTGTTTATTCCAAAAACAAGCACAGAATGCTCTTAAGGATCCTCCCAATGTAACAATTTTCCAATTACGAGAAATGAGGTACAGGCATACACCTTGAGTGTAGATGTCTGTCTTAAATTAACTGTCTTGAAATATAGATAAAAATGTTTTTTTTAAAGGGTGCGACACATGACAGTATTTTGTTGTGCTCTGAGTGATCGCATCTGGTCTTCATAAGCTGTGTGTGAACCTACAGGAGGCCTACATTATTGTCGCACAAATGGGCTAGATTCAGTTTTATTAACATACATCGAACACAAAAAAAAAACCCTCCAGGAATACACTGTAAATTGCATTTGCAGAAACATGCGCCTTTGTTAAAGTCACAATCATTCTGAGGAATGAATGAGCACTATATGGGCACACCAATGGATTAATGAATGGGCACTATCGCTCTCACTCCACCATGCTTCCACAACGCCATAATCGCTCTTTGTATTCTTCGCACTGCCTCCGGGCCGTTCATGTGCAGTCTGGCGCTAGAGTGCATGTCCAAGGGAGTGACGCATTGCAGGTACAAACGCACCAATCAGAAACGGCCTTTCCCTTCCTACTCCATCCTATACGGCACTAGAACGCATAACAAGCCCGCAGCACATAGCCCTCCGCACTATCAGTTAGTCCCTGGGCTACTATCCTGCTTTTACCGCAGTTATTATTCATAGACGAAATATAGGAATATTCATTTGTTGATGTTAAACAGTAAAGTATTTAAAACTACAGTTACAGTTACAGCTGCTTTTGTTCTTCAATACGTTTAGTGATTTGGGTAGAGGGAAGCTGGCGGAATGATACAAGCAGGGGGAGGTGTTTATGAACAACCGTTAAAGGCGCGTCAGGGTCAGTCTGCTTTCATCTGCTGGAGTGCGAACTTGGGAGTGTAGCTGTAGTAGCAGTCGAAAGCGATTTAGACTATCAAAATGGTGAGTATGCTCAACGTTTACTGTAGTAGGGTGTAGGAAGGCGCGCCTCAATTAAGGAATTTAAGCATTTACAGTAAAAGCGGCTTGATGGGATTAAATTCTTCTCTGATTTTTTTTCCGGGGATGGGCAGCGCGCTCAGTCCCGCCGCTTTGCGCCGGTATTGCGACTCGCAAAATGTGGAGCCTAGTCAAAGATGAGTTGCGTAATTTCACGGGCACTGGAGAGGGTTTTAAGATCTCTGTAATTTTGACTTAAGTGTTTTTGCCGGAGAAATGCGGAACGAATGCAGGTAGCGTACTGCAATAAAACGTTTTTTTTTTCCCTTCTTCTGGAGATTGACGAGTGGCCTTTGCGCTTACTTCATAGGTTAGATTTCGGTTGTGCTGCAGTGTGTATCAGATCTGGAATGGATTGAAACTTGGTATTTTATTGCCTTCGGACAGTGACACTGTTTTATGAAAAATATTACTCGCATGTCTGTGATGACTTTCTTTTGGTCATTAACCCCCGAGCTATTCCTGTTTGCGCAACCCTGAGCCACCTATATTGCTGCAAAAGGTACTCGTTGTAGGAAAAATGTTGTTTTATTACGAAAACGTGGCTGGCTAGCTCCCGTTAGCCTTGACGTTTGAGTTCGCAGTCCTTTTTTTTTAAAACGTTGGGTAAGCTTGTACGCTACAAACCGGAAAAGACTTCCTCAACCACACCTAGTTCTGCTGTTAATGAGATGTTAAGTTATGATGCAATGCTCGACTTGTTTCCTTTCACGTTGCGAAGCTTTAATTCAAGCCGACGGGAGCTGGTTAAAACGTGGCGTTGATCGTGCAGCGAGCGTGGCTCAGTCAGGGGTCTGTCGCGCTGGGAATCGATGTTGATGCGTCATTTTCATTTCCATGACACGTACTTGATTATAATCGCACTGGGGCTTTTGTTTTACGGCGATTTCTTTTTTTTTTTTTCCCCCGTTTGCAAGATGAGCAGTTGTAGTCTGCATGCCCTGCTGTGTGTGTCTTTGACTTTCTGTAGTCTTGATTGGCGCTCTCAAAGCAAGTCTTTCAAGTATGCATCCTAGCATGTCGACCGAAGGGTTTCTGTCTCGGGAGATCCTGTTCTATTGCACCTTCGCAGATAATGACGGGGAAGCGGCTTTGTCCGCAGACGGGCTCAGGTGCGTTTTTCTTTAACATTGCGGCCGCCGCTCAAGAGGGGTAGGGGGAGCACCGGGAAAACGTGGTTTATCCGGGGTGATTGGTGTGTGAAAGGCAGGCGATAAGAGCACGTCTAGGTGGGAGACAGAGCCTGCTCTGTTGAAAGGGTTATCAGTCAATATTTCTAGTTTGACACCCTTTCAAGAATTTTATCTCTAAAATGAGACTATGTATAAACCCTTGGGTTACATTTATTGGTATGTTTAATATTGAATATGCGACTTGTGAATGTGGGAATACTATTATAACCAGTTCTTTTTTTTTTGTACAGGCTGATCAACTGACAGAAGAGCAGATTGCTGGTAAGCCCTTTTTTGCATGTGGTGTGTGGCCTGGTTTCTAGACGCTCTAACCGATTCATAGTCTTCCCTTGCAGCTTGGGTTAGTTATTCTTTGCCTTTTAAGGCAGACCCTGGGTCATGTTACGCATCAAGTCCTTTAGAGAGACTCTGTGTATGCGGTTTATACACAGACTTGAGTACCAGGAGAATACTTTCTGCCAAACTAGCAGGAATTTTAAAAATGAATCGTAGCCTTTTTTTTTGGTAAAGAGGTATTGTAGACACATTACAAACTTATCTAGATGTAATTAGTAAATGTCTCTTAATCATTCACTAAAATGTTATCCCTCCTTCCCCTCATAATTAAGGTGGCTTTATAATCATAACTGGGTTTCTAAAGTACTTGTGTGTAGGTGGTGTGAAGTTAATGTTCAGGTTGATGAGTAAGCACATGGTATGACACTTCAGCTACAGCAGGATAGAGATTGGATAAAAGCTTTTACAAAAATACACTTAAGTGTATTCCAAATTCAGCTTTATGCAGGACACTGAAGGTGGTGTGCTTTATGTAGCACATGGCATCTTTCACCTGTCCATTCAAAGTGCACATGAATCGATTTCTTGCCAGGCCTGTTGTCTTCCAGAACCTTTAGTCACATGTACTACAGCACTGGGGTTTACCTATGTAATGTTCATGCAGATTGCATAAACATCTGCATTAAAACTATTTTAGTCACAGCTCTGTATCTCTTCCAAGGTTTAGGCTTTAGCTCTTTAAAGCTTCAGGAAATTGTTTTGCATTTGTTTCTGGTTCTATGTTCCTGAATAGCACAACCTTTACCTTCTTCAGAAGGTATTTCATTTTGCATCAAAATGTTGCACATAAAATTGGTATTGGTACACGATGAGAGTATTGTATTTGTGCTGTGTCCTTTAGATGCAGTTACAAGTACAGTCAGTGTAACATTCATCCTGTTACTGAAACATGAAGGTTTGCTATAGGTGATACTAGATTTTTTTGTACAGACACCAAGGCCATCTGGCCCAACTAAGGTTATAGTCTTAATCCTGAAAATCTTATTGTTTTACTATTCTCCAAAGTTGTTTGTGTAGAGCCATGGACAGTTTAGGACAACTTTTAACAGACATCCAAGATGACCAAAAGTGAGAAAAAGACTTCCTTAAGTTCCAGTGTCAGATGTCATGTATTAGCTCTTTGGTTTTGAAGTGAAATACTTCATGTATTGTGGTTGCTTGAATATCTGTCATTGAAAGATCCATCCTTTGAATTATTGGCAACTTTAATTTCTTTACTCTGAAACTTAGCTTGTACAACATGAAAATGTAGCAGTTTAATTAATAAACCTGTCATTAGTCAGCCTGGGAACTTCTTATCTAATGACCTAAATGCACTTAAGTTTAATTGTAGATTATCTAAAGCAGTGGTATACTGACTCTTAACCTGGACTGGTGCTGTTTTTTTTTGCATAACCATTAATAAACAAATTTAGTGAGTGAATTAAATCTAAATATCCAAGTTGCCTTGGATTACTTGTGTAAATTATCAATACCTTTCAGTTTCCAATCTTTAGGAAATGCTTTAGGGTGGCCAATAATGCTTAATGGATTGGAGCTCAGCAGTAAAAAGTGGTCCAACCTGTAGTATAATGTTGGACCTATTTAGTTTCCATTGGTAAATACCTTCAAAAGAAAAAGTTTCATGGAGTCTTGCACGTTAATGGCTGGAGAAATAGTGTGGAAAGAACATCACTATACTGTTAGTGCATGTATAGAATAGTGTTGAAAGTAAGGTCAGGCTGTTTTCCTATGCTGCTGACTGCATTAGCTCAGTACAGTGTTACAGTGATAGTAATGATTGTTGTAAGCCTGAAATGGTTCAGGATAGGTCATCAACCAGATAAGTTGGTTCACAGTTGCACGTCAGTGTGAAACTCCAAACCACAGTCATGTTTATTGTAATTTCACTACTGGGAAGTGAAAATATAGAGAGACCAATGGCCTGTGGTGGGGGAAAAGCACTAGAAACTGTTCACGCTGTGGACTGTTCTTCCTGATGGAGGTCAAATCTTGTGCTGCATTTGATAAAAGGCATTGTAGCTGTAACCTGTGCTACAGGTGTTGCTGGGCGGAGATTGCCGAATATTTGTTTTACTGACAAACCTAGTTCAGTTCACCATGCTGGGATGTCTCAGGCTAGCCCTGCAGCAAACATGGTTTACATTGTACAGGATTCAGAAAGTGCCTTTCAGGCTCTGTCAATACATTTATAGTTTATTATAGTGTTGTAATAAGTCTCCTTGTGCCTCATGAAAGAAAGGAAAAAAGTGGTTCCTAGTAGATCTGGAAATGTAGTTTCTCACTTAAACACAGTGCAAAGATTTACTTTCAGCCATGTAGAAAGCCCTTTATGCTTGAAAGTGGAACCATTAGAATCAAAATGTATTAATTTGTGTAGGCAGTTGGGTATATAGCAGGTGGCTCTTTTATAGTCTTGGCAGTTTTAAAAACATTTCCACTTTTGTAATCTTTCCCTCTTAGAATTCAAAGAGGCATTTTCACTATTTGATAAGGATGGAGATGGAACTATCACAACAAAAGAGCTGGGAACAGTCATGAGGTCACTGGGTCAGAACCCTACAGAAGCAGAGTTACAGGATATGATCAATGAAGTTGATGCTGATGGTGAGTTTTTCTTCTTTTTATTACAAGTTTTATTTGCTTATTCTTGAGCTGAAATGTTTCATTTCTGTTCTTGTTGCTGCAGGTAATGGAACAATAGACTTCCCTGAGTTTCTCACTATGATGGCAAGGAAAATGAAAGACACAGACAGTGAAGAGGAAATCAGAGAAGCATTCCGTGTTTTTGACAAGGTACTTGTCTTCTAGCAATAAGGTGGCACCCCAAGCTTATCAGCAATATCAAACTGGGGACTTGGAGTAAGTTCAAGCTTAGTTAATTAAAAATGTGCTTGTTCTAAAGCATTAGAATGATGAACTATCTGTGTTCATTTTTTGGGACTTTCTTTGCAAGAGTTTAGACCCCACACCCACACAGCACATAATTGGAAAGTTCTGAAATCAGATTATTGGAACAGTCAACTTTGTGATATCTGCGTTCCAGGATGGTAATGGGTATATCAGTGCTGCTGAGTTGCGCCATGTGATGACAAACCTGGGGGAGAAGCTAACAGATGAAGAAGTTGATGAAATGATCAGGGAAGCAGATATTGATGGAGACGGTCAAGTCAACTACGAAGGTAGGTGTATATCCTCCATGCACCCTTTGTGCTGCTTTTGAGGTAAAATAAGGAGACTTTGAGAGACTTAAACCTGACTTGATTTGTTCAAATGGTCAGTGGAGATCATGATTTTAGTAAAGGAATGTTACAATTCATTTCCATCTTTTATGAAAGCTTGTTCCTTCATTAACTTTGAGGGCAAAATAGTAGCAATTGGTTTACAGGTAATTGGCGTTTTTCTGTTTTGATATTAACTGGTTATTTAAAAGGACTGTTGTATTCCTTTCTGTATTGGGGGAAAAATCAAGCATTTATGGAATTTAGGTGAAGATCACTCCAAAATATAGAAATGCTCTACCTTTAGGCTTATTGTAGTGCTTGTACAGTCAAGCACTGGTTTAAAGTACCAGAGATGACAATTTAAAGTGAATAACTAGGATGAGAGAAAGCAAACGGTCAGTCAATTTTCAGTGTCTGCAAGCAAGGTTTAAAGAAATTAGTAAGAGGGTAAAAATCTCGATGGACGAATTGTCAGCTGATCTTATAGAGCAGTTGTATTAAAATTGCTGTAAAAGCATAATGTGTAGAATGTCTTGACCCTGTATTTTTTATCTTTTTGCAGAGTTTGTACAAATGATGACAGCGAAGTGAAGGCCTTGTACAGAATTTTTTTTCTTGTATAAAATTTGCCTTTTCTTTGTTTGTAATTTATCTGTAAAATGTTTATTCCCCCTGCTGTCCAAAGGAACTGCATGTAAACTATTTAGGATTCAAGTCCTCATGTCCCTTTTTATTTTGCTGTCATCGTATTTTGAGTCAAGATGCGGTCAAGTTAACAGGTGTTGCATGTGACTTGAAATGGAGTGCATCTGAATCTGCACAATGAACTACCACAGCTTGAAGCAAGACATCATCTTGGTCCACCTGTTGAAGTTGGATGTCACTTGGCAACAATGTTGGCATGTAAACATTTTAATGTGGAGTAGTTACTCTGCATGGACTATGGACAAAGTATATATGAATTTTTCTCAGCATTGCACTATTGCAAAACGGGTGTATCATCCAGGTACTCGTACACTAACTCTTTTTGTATTTGCTGTTCTGTACCAGAGAACTCTTGTTCTATTCTTACTATGCTTTTTAAAGTTTTAGTCACTTGTTTTTTTTCTTTTTTTTAACTGCTTATGGCACAAACATGCCTCAAAGAATCCATTCCAAGTTGTATATTTTTGTTTTCCAATAAAATTTACAATTTACCCAACTTTAAGTGTGTTTATTTAGGTACTTTTGTTTTAATGACCTTCAATAAAAGTCTCAAGTAACCTCAACCTTGGTTCTAGTTTTTGGAGTGATCAGCTTCATCCTTGGCAACGTTGATTTGTAGTGGGCAACAGATAAGATGGAAGTCATTCTCAGTTCTGATCCATTGTAGGCATTGTCCTTTTTTTCTGCCTGTGATATCTGTATACATAAAATGGCAGCAGCAACCTCCCCAACTTTCTTCAGCAATTTCAATTCTTGTGAGCTGCTGGTAATTAAGAACATCTTACAATTGCAGATCTCTGTAACCATATTAATGTGTAGTAAGTAAGTGCAGAGACAATGCTGAACATTAGTTCTGCCAAAAATAAATCCTTGTTGCTGAATTCACTAACCAGAAGTAAGAGGAAAGTACTAATTTGGGCCTTTTAAGGGTTAGGCCTGGGATTACTTCCAGCATTTGCAAAGCCTATTCTTTAATGGTACATGGATCGGTTTTGAAACTTCACACTTGCATGTATGCTTTTTAACCTTACAGCATTCAGCTGTTTGTCCTCAACATCCATAGCCCTAGTCCTACCCCTGCTGGTGCATTTCTAAAAATTCAAGAAAATGAGGTCACTGAACAAAATCATTTTTACAACAGTAACTGTCCATTAGGTTGAAAGGTTTAAAGTCCAAAGAGCATAGCAATTACAACAAATGTTCATAGGTACTTGTTTGAATTTTGTATATTGCAGCAGTGAGGGTTTTTTTTCAGGCTATTGGAAGCATTTCTGTCCCTGTAACACTGGTCTTTTATGAGGAAGTAATAGCATTTTTTCATTTGTGCATTACTTTATAAGATATGGAAAGGAGAATGTAATATCAATACTCCTTACTAAAAAGCAATAACAATTCTCAGTAGAAGTTTCAGTTTATTCATACCCTGTAAATGTTGAAAGAAAACATATTTAGGTTTCTTAACATTTAGTCATCTGGTAGGTAGCTTTACAAAGTCCTGGTTTCTAGAGGCTTTTAGAAGTCATTTTAGTTGACAAGGAGCTTTACTGTAAAGTCTCGAGACTTTTTCCCAAAGATCAGGTGACTGCAATTCTAGGAACAACTATATAAAAAAAATTACAACCCCATGTCAAATTTGGAAGCCATCATCAAGACGATTAAGGCTAAAGGCACTAGGAAGAGCTGGTGACTGTATGCCCCAGAAAATCTGTCAGCAGTACAGTAAAACATGCATGAATGCAGAATAGCTCTGTGCAACGCCTCTACTAAGATTTGCAGGTTGTTTTTAATTGGCACCGTATTATTATTCCTCTTGTATGAGAAGCAAATTCTGTTGTTTCTATGAAAGGTTTACAGAAAATCCTACCATTGTTCCTTATAGGCAGAATAGGGGATTCTACAAGTGCGTGAAAAAAGTAGGGGCTACACCCAGCGAGACCGTAAAGGAATTCTTATCCTGAATGTGTTCTTTATGTAACTGTAGAAAAAGGTAATGAAGAACTTGTAATATTTAATTCCTTACTGTTGTATAGAGCTTTTCTGGACATACCACAAAGCGCTTTACAGGTAATGGGGACTCCCCTCCACCACCACTAATATGTAGCCCCACCTGGATGATGCAACAGCAGCCAGTACACTCACCCCACATCAGCTCTCAGTGGGGAGGAGAACAGTCATAATGCCAATTCATAGTTGGGGATTACTAGGAGGCCATGGTTTTTAAAGGCCATTGGGAAATTTGTTCAGGACACTAGTGGAGAACAGAATTTGAAAGCATGTAGCCATCCTCCTCACAAATTAGTTGGGGTGACCATATTTTGGTTTTCAAAAAAGGGGGGGAATAATCAAAACTCAACACATGACTCTAAAGAAATGGCTCTTTAAATTACTTTTTTGATTTAGAAAAAAGTAATAAACGAGTTATTAAACTTCTTAGTAAACTTTTAAAAAGGTGCAGGGTTGCTATTTCTCTTCCATAATGGCAAACAATGGGGGGGGGGAAACACAAGTCTTAACATCTGAGGAAAAAATGAAGACATCATAACTTAGGAGAAGTCCTCATTGGTTGCAAAAATGAGGAAGTTTAACGAAATATTTTGAAATATAATGAAACCAGCTAAACATGGTTATTTCTTATGGCCATAAAAACCCTTTTAAAGCTACGCTGCGTTTAAGTTCAAAACATCTACCGGCAATGCATGGAAGGAACGAAAATATGTACTGTAGGCCTGTTTGTTTACACAGTCTGAGTAACGAGGAAAACAAAATCCCGGACAATTTTTGGAATTTTATAAATCCCGGTCGGACCGGTATTTTAGGTCTCAAAAAGAGGACATGTCCGGGAAAAAACAGGACGTCTGGTCACCTATCTGGAGCGCACACATTTTCACCACAGATTTTACTGAGCTACTGTATACTCCCCCTACTTTTTATTATAAGTAACTTGCTACACTTTCGCAACATTTTCCTCCGGTAAATGGTTATGACCAATTATACCTTTAAACTTCAAAGTTTACACCAACAACTTACAAGAAGTAATTCATAATGACGGAGTACGACCTTTCAGGTTTTTTTCTATTTAAAGTTATACCCCGCCACGTTTATTCATATCTAGGTAATTCAAGGCACATAATTGATCTATTTCTCTAGTAAAGGAAACAGTTTTTCCAAGAGCTGCACTGTTACTAATAGAACAACATGTTTCTATGCAGGAGAGCGCCTTGCTAGGTAACGATATACCTGATCCTCCCTAAAACTTCCTACTTCTATTGAACTCGAACACCATGTACTGTAACACAAAGCCACTGGATACTGAAGACGCAAAGAAGAAAAGAGACATGACCGCTGGTCAAGCAGGAGACACTGTAAATACAAAAGAGAGACGGGCACTTATTGACAAATCTCGGGACAAGGTAAGCACGCTAAAGTGCGCCCAAAAGCAAACTATTTTGATACTTGTATACTAATGAAATACGCAGATGTTGTCTTGAATTTGTCAGTACGCTTATTCTCAGCCCTCCTGCACTACATCCTTACGTTAAGTGTTTAAGGTCATATATATTTCATACAATACATTCAGATAAAAGACGCTACGTAAGTTCAGTCAGTATTGTACACAAGACAGGAAGTAAAAGGAGCCGTTTAAAATACACAGAACATAGTATAATTCTGTGAATAATTTAGCTCCAGCTCTTACGGTAGGTACTGAGGAACAAGACAGACTGATCACACGAAAAAAGTGACACTGCTCACGGGTATGCAGCAACGTCTCAGCTCTGCCTAGAAAGAATAAAAACACTTAAGATTTCATGTTTGAAAGGAAAGGATCGTTTCCTCACAATTGTCAAACTGTAAAATCTAAGTGCTGCACTTACAAAGGAAAATGGTTGTGTGGCAAGCCTTCATACTAAACTGTGGAATCTCCGAATTGGCTGCTTCATTCTCGTCTGTTGCCAAAAAAAGCAATTAATTTTTATTTCATCTGGAATGATGGAAGTCAGCTGGGGAATTAAGCCGTGCTGCTCTGCATTATACCAGTGAGCAAACTTTGCCTGGATGTTAGGGAGGCTTTGTAAATTTTGAAAATAAGGGTGTATATAATCAGTCTGCCTGAGAGAACAATACAACACTGCATGTGATGTTATATGCATGTTAAAAGCTTCTTGTACCATTTTCTCTACATCGTGTATCATTTTCTTGTATCATGCCTTTGCTCCTCAACCCTGCAGTGCAAAACATCAGTCAGGAGCATGCAGGGCATGTGGTAGCATCTTTCTAAAATGTAGAGGGTATTATGTAAGAGTGCTGATCTAGCTGCATCTACTTTGGAGATTTAGGTCTTCCTTGAAGTGGGAAATGTAGAGTGCTGCACAATAAAAACAAATGTAGTACAAGGAAAAAGTGTTGAAAACTAAAGTTGTTGGAAAGTACTAAAAAAGTACTAAAGTACTGTTGGAAAGGTTAGGGCTTTGTGGTGCAATGTGAATGGTAAATTCGTATCCTTAACTGAAGGAATCACTTCTGAAAAATTGCTTCTTGGACTTTGAGAAGTGAGCATTAATATGTGGCTGAAAAAAAGTGATGATTTAGTTTCCATTTTCTACAGAACGGTGAGAGGAAGGAGCTGTCAGAGCGGGATGGCTGGTGGAGAAGCAACATTAAAGTGAGGGTCTTTCTCAAGGGGATATCCTGAGGAGGAAGAGCGCTCAGTTAAAGACAAGTCCAGCCTCTGCTTTATTACACTGGAAGAAAAGGCAGAAAGGAACATCTGGATAAGCAAGAAAATAAAATCGCAAATGTGAAATTCAATTTAATGGTTTAACTGTTATGTAAAAAATCTTTGCTACAATATAATGGCTGTTTTTGTGACTTTTCCTCTTAGGTGTGCCATTCTTATGACTAAAATACATAGTCTGCAACATCAAGTTGATAAATGGAGTTCGTGTAAATTCGTGGCCAAAAATATTGGCACCCTTACACTTTTTTCAAATCTCACCATTTTCTCTAAAATGAAGTTGAAATTGACCAAAGTATTTATATAATATATATATACACACACACATTACAGAACATTTGTTTTTGATTCAGAATTTAATACATGTATATCCTTTTAAATCAGAAAAGAAAAAGAAATGGCATTGACAATTATTGACAGATCTATAGGTTCCGTAATATTAACAGTGAAATAAAGAATTGTGGGGATCAAATAGTTAGGTCAATTTCAACTTCTTTTTAGAGTTATTTGCAAAACGTGCAAGGGTGCCAATATTTTTGGCCATGACTGTATACACTTGAATTTTTTGTACTTATTTAAGTACGATCAGTCCCTCAAATATTGCTGTTGATGAGAATATCCATTTTATAAATAATTCAAACAATTTTAAAAGGGCATTATGAAGGACGCTATCGAAGAGAGACGCTGCTGGGTGCTCAGTGTTGACATCTCTGCATCATACCTCTACGGTTTGACCCATGATGCTATCTGTTTTGCATCTTCTGACAGCTAGCACTTTCCTTACATTAGAAGCAGAGATTGATGTGGAAGACTGCTCTTGAAAGGCCATTTTTCCTGTTTGTTAACTTGTTTTACTGCCCTGCCTACATTTTGCATTAATCTCCTTTTATTCATAAAAAAAATAACAAAATAAAATTTCCAAAGGCTTTGCTCTAAATATCAGTCATATCTCCCTGTGGAGACTTCCTGGTGTTGTGATTAGAGAGAGCTTTCAGTCTGAATAAAACATCACAGAAATCAAACAGCGAGGAGCAGTAAGAACCCTGCTGCAGTTAAGGAAAAAGGACTTCATTCATGCACCGGGCAATGAGCTCCTGTCATTATGAGAATCAGAAACTGGCACCGATTGCAGGATAGCCTCGAGGGTCGGCCAACACCCTGCCCTTCTCACCAGCAAAACACACAATTGAGCTAATGCGGAAAAAAAAAAACCAAGTGCAAAGAGCCAAGCATCAAGTTTGTATCTCCTGTAGTAACAATGTCCCTAATGTCACAATGCCTAAACCAACAAAGCCACATCAATGAAAGGACAGTGGCTTTGTAATATTGAGTAAACTGACTTTGCCATTTTGTCTTCACAGGACTCTCCAAACCCTGGGAGCTATCACATCAAGGACTTCATTGAAGAATCCCGGCTGAATCCTGTCAAAATAACATACAGCTTCAAAGGTAGTGGCAGGAAGTATCCCGTGGGTGTGGTGCGTAAGGGAGACTTCCTGTTACCAGGAGCCTACAGCCTTACCAACTTTGTGCAGCAGGCCGAGAAACGGCAAGCCAGTTACGGCTTCAAAAACAGTCCCAGACCCAACAATTTCACACTGGGGATCAGAGACAAGGTGGGATATGGACTTAAGTGTGATGTGCAAGCTGATGAGACAGATCAATAATCTGCAAAATAGACTGAATGGTCTGAGAGCACCAGTTTATCCATCTTAATACTGTACATCTGTTTCAGGATATAGATATCTCACCGTGTCACTACAATGTAACAGAAAAACCTGTAGTAAAGTTACCCTGCAAGTAAGTAGAATGAATATTTGTGAAGCATAATGATTTCACTCGGTTTCTGAGACTCTTTGATTTTGTAACTGCTGCCCCTCGCTCTCCTTTAGTCATGTGATGTTCCGATCTGCTGTTCAGCGATTGACCTTTATTCCTGTAAGTATTCACTTTATTCTACTAAATATGCTACCACTTTTCTAATTTGAGATCTCCCATGAGTCCTGATCTGTCAAATATAAAAGTAATTGCGTTGCCTGTCCCTGAGCTCTAACTGGGTGTCTGTAAGTGATGACTGGAAGAGGGGAAGGAGTTATGCTTCAGGGATGGTTTGAGCTATGAGTATTTTCAAGATTGTGCTGGGTCCAGCTACGAGGACAAAAATAAGGGTGCGAAGTCCATTGATGTTTCTTACAATGCACCCCTTCTGTTCTATCCCATAGTTCGCCATCAAGCAAGACTCCTTTAAACTGCTGGTGCCACGTTTAAAATCTCATGTACCTATCCCTAGAGACGGGACCCATCTGTGTCTGACATCTACTTAAACTCAATTAAACCATGCTGGATGCAAATCATAAAATTACTGAAAAGCTACTCTTTTGAATGGGTTACATATGACTCAGACTCCAACAGACAGACAATTCAACAATACCATATTCCAAACAAAGTTATTAAATGGACAATAAAGGGTATCTGACTGAAATCAAACTAGTTCATCAACCATCCAAGTTTGCAGTGCTAAGAAAGTTTATGAAAAATCCTACGTTGGTTGGTATTCATTTATTTTAGACCTAAAATGTAATTCAGTTAATTCTTCATAAACATTTTATTAAAATATGAAGATATGTTTAATCATGCTAACACTAATACATAAGATATGTTTTGTGTTATTTATGTAATTAACAAAGTATTCCAACAATAAAGGTTTCTACTTACTGTATAGAGAAGACAAAATTCCTAAAGCTTCTGACCTTTATATAAGGCTGAGCTGCCTTATAGTCCTTGATTATTTGTTTTTTATTGTGATTTGTTCATCACATGATTCTTATCTCCTTAAATGTGCTAAGTAAGATGTTCACTTAATTCTTATAATTATATTGTTGCTTCCCAGACTTTTTTAGCACTGTACCTCGGTCTCAAAAGTTCAAATACCTTATCAACAAACAGAAATTCCTTTGTTTAGTTTTTCAGCCTAACTGAAACTGCAGAAGTTTCTCTTTGATCTTGACAGTCTGGGAATAATAAAAAGGCTCTACCAGTTGCTTTACAAGTCCCCTCCCAATTTTATGAGTTAAACATAACAGGCAACTTTATTAACCGATGTTTTGCCATCATTTGTAAATATTTCCATGACACATAACCAAAACAGGGGAAACAGTTCTCATAGTAGGAAATACTGGATGTGACGCTTTTTGTCATTGGGAACTACTGCAATTAGCACATGAAACCAAAACAAAACTCTACCACTACTCCATCTAGTACACTGCTGCTTTAATTTTAACATGAATAAAAAATAAACTTGCATTTTGAATGTTTATACAGGGATACCTGTAGGTGTAGGCACATTACTGATAAACATGACTAATTAAAAGTAGGAATTTTGCTGTGTACAAGTTGTCAGGTTTCTGTAATCACTGTTGTCACAGGGCATTGGATATTATTAGTCAGATGGCAAGCTTGCTCTGTAGACTCTAGAATGCTGGGAGATTTCAGTGGCATGATAAGCATTTGTATTTCAATAGCAATTATGACAGCAATGGTTATGCTGTGATAAATGATGAATGTTGTTTAAGTGTCCCTAGTGCGCGGTTAGGTGCACTTTTTTTAAATCAGTTTGACACTGCTTCAGCTCTGCCATGTGATAAACACCTTCAGCCATCCAGAAGCTCAGAGTCATGTCAGACATTAATAGGACACCTTACCTATTTCTGAGTCAGTGCTCATCATGTTCGCTTCGACTGCTTGGCTATACAGACAACCAAGCTCTGACTGCTAGACTAATACGGAAGCTTTTAGAGATCACCATTGCTGCTCAAAGCGCAAAAAAACTCTTCAAAGTGTTCAACACATAGCCTTTATAAAATTAGCTATGAAGAATGACATCCCTATAATCACAATATACAATATTATATGGCAATAATTTTACTGAGTAGCTGTGATTAGCAGCTCATGTTTACAGAATATCAGAAAAAAAAATTCCATTGTCATCCTAAATGTTAATTAACTAGCAGATGTTCATGTGATGCTGTACAATGATTTTCACTGACAGAGTTCTAGGTTTCTCTTCATCTTAGACCAGGACAAATCAACAAGTAATAGGTTTATTCCATGCTGAAAAAAAGAAGAAAGAGAACAACGTTTCGGCCGTGGAGCCTTCTTCAGGCGTCACCTGAAGAAGGCTCCACGGCCGAAACGTTGTGTTCTCTTTCTTCTTTTTTTCAGCATGGAATAAACCTATTACTTGTTCCTTTGCAGCCTACGCATGCTGACGCAGCTACCCACCAGGACAAGACACCTATTAAGAAGTATCTTTTTGGAGTTACACTGCCTTTTCTCTGTACAGGAGATCTTGTTTCAGTTTAGAAGGAAAGTTAAAGAAAATCACTGAACTCAATTTTAATTACTTGTAATGAGGGCATCATAGTATACAATCCCAAGATTGCATCTCTGAAAAATATTTTTACAGCAGTACTGCTGTATGTGAACATTACCCCCATTGCTTGGGTATTTCTCATTTTTAAGGGATCCACAGGCAAGCAGAGATAAATCTGTTTGCTTAATCAGTGTAGCACAATACTGTCTAATCTGCTTAATCCTCTTGGAAGTGGAGTAGGAAATCATTAATTTGTTCAGTAGTACAGAGCAAAACCAGACTGCATTCAAGCCAGTGCGGTTTTAAAGTTATCCCATCCAGCCCCTGGCCACAGCTGCTTCCTCCTATAGCTCGTTGTGGGCAGCTGATGTCTATCTCAGCTGACACAGGGTAGATGAAAAAAACAAACCCCTGGACAGGATGCCATTGTGTAATAGGGCACACACGTAGGGACATTATGGAGATGCCAAGTAAAATCAAACAAGCGTGTATGTATAGGGTGGGTAGTAAACGGAACCTGCATAAAACTCCATCCACAATCCAGCCCAGGACCCCAAGAAATGGATCTGTAAGAACTGCAAGATCATGCCCCAAGCCAGCGGCACCATCCACCATGCCATGTTTAAGTGTTGCTGTATTCATGAGTGAAACGCATGTTCCTTGCCCAAAATTTGAAGAGCCCTCCCGTCAAATGAATGTACTCTTTCACTGACAGGCCATGCGTGGCTGAGAGAGACTCCCTTCAATGTACCAAGGCAAAACAGTCCCCAGCTCTCAATCCTGTTGAACACAGGGAAATACTGTTTTTTTCCCCCCCATTTCATGTCACTTTCTTTAACACAGGGATTTTTGCTAAACTACCATTGTTGATTGTCCTCGGAACCCTGAGGGTACACATTCAGTCTTATTCAGTCTGACTGAAGCTGACTGAAGATTTTTGACCCAGGACTTCAGGTGGATCATGAAGTACAGTTTTTTTTTCCCCCCCTAAGAAGAAAAATAAAGAGCAGCTCAGCATACTATTTCCAGCACACTGCCTGCACATGCCATGGGGGGAAAGCTGAAAATAGTGAGAAGCAATTACGATGTCACAGACTTTGAACCCTGGGGATGTCGTTTGAGGTTGTGTTAGGAGAGGAAAGTTAAATGTAAGGAGGAAAGATCATAAAAGGAAAAGACTCATAGCGGAGAACAAGTGCACACTATTCTTGCTACTAGAGAAGAAAACTCTTAGTAGAAAGGCTCTTAGACAGAAGCCGTAATATATGCAAGAGGCGGATTACTTTATTAGTAATGAAGCTGCATAAATTAAGCCAAAATATGGGATACTTTAAAATTTTAAAGCAGTATTTTCAATATTGGCACCGACACTTAATTTAATTTGAAAAAGAATTTGTCTGTACACACCTGCTTCTCCCCAAGACCTCATCTCGATTAATTCTTTCTTACCTAGTGCACCATCTGTTCTGTGTCGGGAATCCTGCATTTTTCCCCAAACTAAGCCTTAGTCAAGATATCTAGGTCTAATAAGTAGACCCTAATGCTAAGGGGAGACTGTACTTGCCTTTACCTCCCAAAAACTCAGAATGAAAAATTGATTAATACAGGAGGGCAGGCTCTAGCCATTATTCTAAACTTCAGCTTGAGTTTTTCAAATGTCAAATCTGTAGTGGAAGCATCTTCTGCAAAGCTGCAAGTTTACACAGGCATCAGACTATTACAAACAGCAATTAATACATGGTAACAGAGCTGAGCGCAGTGTAAACAAGTTAACAGCTTCCATGACAGCAGTGTGGACAGAGTCCTGCTGGATTCAATTAAGCCTTAGGAAACAGGCAAGTGGAGAACTGCCTTCAGGTAGAATACAATATTGCCAATCAGAAATATGAAACTGAACCTGGTTTTGCAAATTTCACTGTAAATGAAGATAATGTGTCAGTCTAAATATCTGTCATTTGGCTCGGTCTTGTGATTATTTAAGTGTAAAGAAGCTTAGCATTTCTTCTCTGTTGTTCACGATGAAGAATTTAAGGCGCTTCATCAGAATCAAACTTTAAATGGCTTTAGGTCCAATCTCTTGCAGTGTACAGTAAGAACAAGAACAATTCATCCAGAGTGTGGAGAGAAAAATTCCCAGCATGTACTGTACCTCAGATGATTTTTTTTCTATTCTAGAAGGAGGGACCAGCACCAGGTCAGTATCATGTCACAAAGCAGTCAGGCCAGCATGCTATCACTTCCTGTTTCCGGTCAACAGTGCCCCGTCTGGTCACCCCTCGCTCAGTGAGTATCGTACTGATGAGCAATATTTACTCCTGGTCCTGGAGGGCTGCAATCTGCCTTTACGGGCTTTACAAGGAACGTATGAGCAAATACTTGAAAACAGTGCAGATATAGATCAATGAAATGAACAACTGATTTCATATTAAGTCATTAAGAGCTTAGGGCAGAATTAAAACCAGCAGACATGGTGTCCCTCCAGGACCAGGAATGAATATCAGGGACAATCTCATTAAAAGGGAAACTAACTCAATGATTTTATGCAGCTTATTTTAGTCTACTTTCAATGATGTTTCAACGGAGAACTCAATGAAAATCTCAACATGTGCATTATCTAATCATGTCCTATATATATATAAGCACATCTCAGGAGAAGAGCTTTCCTGTTTCCAGTGTGTTTTGCTGGCTCATCTTTCCCTGAAAGTTTTCTCTGGAGCTTTAGTGGCACAAAGGAAATAAAAGTTAAACACAAACAACCCTGAAGCCTGCATGTTGCAATCAAATGTTTTTCTTAGAGGGAGACTTTTCTGACCTTTTTTCAGCTTCAGCAGGAAGCAATGACAGATTACCAAGAGATCTCACCCTTTTCTAGCCTGCTTTAGTGCAGCACTGAGAAATTAAACTTGTTCATCAGAATTGTAAGCGCCCACTCTGTGATTGCAGAAGGATTACAGACAGGCACAGTTTGGATCTGGACCGTTACTGCCTGTGAATGGTGACTGCTGTGCTGTCCTCTGCCTTTGCAGAAAACTCCTGGCCCTGGTACATATGAACCCCTATGGCAGACGACATGGCTCCTGAAGAGAGGCTCAGCATCGGAACGTGTGCATGGTCTTTTCTTCCGCAATATGTTAGAGATTTAAATTTTACTGTTTAATAGAAATAAGTTTAAGTTCATGTCAGAAGATGAACAAAGCTACAGTACTAATTGATTTTTCCATATGTAAAAAAAGATCAGACAAATAAAGGAACTATGCATGCCCACTTATACAGCTCCTTTAAACGTCTAAATGCAGTGTTTGTGCGTTGTTAGGCCCTGGTTAAGAATGTTTGGAGACCTGTTTCCACAGTGCAGTGGCAGCAGGCTTTAAGCCTTACCCCTGGAGTATTTCAAGGCTGTTTATTTAAACTCTGTTTTAGTGAGCAAAGTATCCCCGGAACCTTCCCCATGCTGGCACTAGTTCTTTTTT
Organism: Atractosteus spatula; assembly: GCF_055471065.1. Taxonomy (NCBI): domain Eukaryota; kingdom Metazoa; phylum Chordata; class Actinopteri; order Semionotiformes; family Lepisosteidae; genus Atractosteus; species Atractosteus spatula. The sequence continues at coordinate 16,360,991 of NC_142720.1, forward strand.
CAACACAGGACCAAAGCATACAATGAAATACACACCAAATATAAGCCACCAGCATTCTGAGATCAAAAAAGACCGATACTTCCTTAGAAGCTGTAAAATGGGTCTTTTACTCTACCAGTTTATCTTCAGACCTGCCAGATGTCCGATAATCATCCAGAGCACCCTCAAACATGTTAAAAACACACACACGAAGCTCCCCGATTGAGAAATTGTCTATTACCTCTAGATAAGAAGAAATAAATTATTGCATTTGTAATGGCTTGATTTTATCTGCGGTGTCTATGGTAATGGGGTGTGAGTAGGATGCACTCTTTTGTTAGTTTGCCACATACAGTCAATTGACCTGTGAGAAGTGAGAGTGTACAAAGTGCACAACTTTTTCCACAGCATGAAAAAGTTTCTGACTGCCAATCACAGCCCCCTTCTGTTGTGAGCCTATTTTCTTCTGACAAATCTCACATGCAACTGCAATCAAACTGATTTTCTGCTGATTTGATATATCTGGAAAAGGTTGGTCTGTCTGCTGGAAAGTGAAAGTCAGAAAGTGAAAAGTAGTCTATTTGGCTGTAATTGTAAGGGTATGCTGTCCTTATAATTTAGCTTCCCATCCTAGATACACATAGTATGTGATCATCAGACTGTGCTTGCTTTTGCTTATAAGTAAGTGAAATTAGCCATCGAAGAAAAACTTTAGGGCTAGTTAATTTCATCATAATATTCTTGGAGAAGAAACCCGAGCCCTACTGATGGGTGCATTGTGATATATAGGCAAAATCCTGTGCTTAATGCTGCTGTGACTATAAACTACAAGCAGGGGTGGCAATGTTCTGCACTAGTAATGACATGTGGAATGGAGTCTAGACAGCTCTATCACTTCATTTTACTGCTTTATTAAGGATGCCGTTTTTAGATCAGTGAGTCACTTCCTTGCTATTTCCCACCGTATATTTTAATAGCAATCTCGAGCTGCATGTTAACAGCTGCAGAGAGACTCCTCCACCCCATCTCCATGTTAATGATCTGTTGATTTGTGGCACAGAAAAACACTTTCATTATAATTGCTTACACTTATATAGCGCTTTTCTGGACACTCCACTCAAAGTGCTTTACAGGTAATGGGGACTCCCCTACACCACCACCAATGTGCAGCCCCACCTGTATGATGCGACAGCAGCCATAGTGTGCCAGAATGCTCACCACACATCAGCTATCAGTGGGGAGGAGAGCAGAGTAATGAAGCCAATTCATAGATGGGGATTATTAGGAGGCCATGATTGGTAAGGGCCAATGGGAAATTTGGCCAGGACACTGGGGTTACACCCCTACTCTTTGAGAAACGCCCTGGGATTTTTAATGACCACAGAGAGTCAGGACCTCGGTTTTACGTCTCATCTGAAGGACGGCGCCTGTTTACAGTATAATGTCACCGTCACTATACTGGGGCATTAGGACCCACACAGACCGCAGGGTGAGCGCCCCCTGCTGGCCCCACTAACACCTCTTCCAGCAGCAACCTTAGTTTTTCCCAGGAGGTCTAGGCTGGGAAAGCAGTGGGGTTGTATCTTATCATGTCATCAAGGGATGACGACGACATTCATACAAGTTCACTGATGGCGAAATGAATAAGTGCTGTGCTGTCAATTTTGGCATCACGTGAATGTCAAAATCTTGAGTTTGAAACATTTTGGGGAGACGGCTGTGTGCAATGGAAGATCTTCATAAAGCAGTGATTCATGGGAAGGTTGAACCTCTGGATTTAGATAGTTTCAACTTTGATTATGAAAGAGTCCTGGGGTTTCTGAATGCGAGCTGATTAGTGCAGGTTTGGCAGTGTTGAGAACAAACGGGCATTGAAAGGTCTGCAAGCAGCTGGCTGTTGTACATCTTTTAAAATCAAGAGAATTAAGGTTCTGTATACAGAGCTCCATAGTGCCCTGTTAAAATCCCCACATCACCCATGCTTGTGATCCTTCACTACTCAAAGGTTAAATAGTATTAACCTGTAGGAATGATTTTACCAGCTCTAATAGGGTTTAGCCTACTTTCCCCACTACGACTGCTACTCAGAGAAACCTCTGAAAAATGGTTTCCAGATAAAAAAAAAAGGCAAGCAACTTTTATGGAATCCATTAATTTTGGAAAAAGAAATATCCCCTCAAGAGGGGAAAAGTACATCATAGAAGTGGAAGCCTTTAGATCTGCTTTAACAGCAGAACAAGAGCCAGACTCGGCTTAATCTATCAATGTAGGACAGAATGTACCCAATCTTTACTGTTCTTCCCTTTAGATGACATGAGTGGGGAGATTTTAGACAGCAGTACTGGTATTATTCTAGTGCAGAGATACACACTGTACAGTATATGTGGGAATACTGTACATAGCCTGTACCCAAAGATGACAGAACTGTCATAAATGAATGACTTGAATATATGATTGCTTTTGAATAAAATTTGAAGCAGTATTGATTTACGTTTTCACCTAAATGGGCCTTGTGACGCATCTACAACTGTTAATGGCAAGCAAATTGATAAAACAATATCCTTTTTTTAGCAGTCTGAGAAACAATGAGTCATCTTAACTAATTCACACCACCAGAGGCCTGGTTGCCAAGACTATTGGTGCATCTGCCTCAGCACTCTCATGAAAGGACCGTTTCCTGTGATAGGATCTTATTTAATCCATCCTACTGTGAATGAGAAATGACTTGGGGACTGTCGGATGCATTCTGCCATATTAAAAACCCAGTAAGTCATAACCTGAGTATTCCTTAGACTGACCAGCTTGCGTCTCCAATATTACAAATTACAAGAGGACATTCCTTAGAAAAATCCATTAGCTATCAAAGTCTCCGTTTAGTCAAAAGAAATAAAATGTAAACCACTACTTTTTTCTGTACTAAAGCTTTTTAATTTCTATTGAAACAGAGGGACAAAATGTTTTCAAAATTCACCCTATAAATGCATCCTGCAGCAACTTGAAAGCATTGGAGTGTCTTAGAAACAATATAAATAATACAACAAATAAAACACAAATAAGGTACATGGCAATGAGCAATTCATTGATCGCTGAAAGGTGATGACCAATGCAGGATTTATATTTAATGCAGTTTTATACATCAGGCTGTAGGAAAAGAAGCCTTCCCCCAGAAAGTGACAACTAACTGAATGGTTTCGATTTCATTACCTTGTTTTTATACTACCCCAGAGGAAAAATTTTTTTTAACATTGCTATTACGTGCGTGATTTTCTTTCAATGAATATTGAAATATAGGGAGAGGTCTCGTCAGGTGAAGCTCATCGAGTCTCACAGCATAGAGAAATTCAGGATGAATATACAGAATTTAGTGGTTTTTAAGTGTTTTATTAGCTCAATGAATTATAACCCTAGAAGCCTTTTCACTGACCTTATGGTACTTCTTGTAATTATTGATTGCAATTCAGTCTTTGGTTTATATTGTATTGCAGTGAATACATTTTATTTATTCTTTATGACAATCACAGAGCTGATGAAAGTCTATGGAATTGATCTGAAATACAGCAAGAAGCAATGATCAAAGGAAATAATTGTCCGACAGCCTTAAGAAAAAAAAACACTTTAATTGAAAAGCAGTTTCTATCATTGTTCTTACAGTCAAGATACCAGTGGTTATTTTTTTTTGACATTTGAAACACCTGCTAGAATAGAACAATGCAAACATTATATGAAACAAATTATCAGACATGAGTACTTGTAAACTACATGGTGTGCTCCTAATGATAAGGCGTGTCATAAATATGATGGCTGATATCTGTGGATCGTCATACTGGCTTGACCTAGATGTTTGAGATTTTGTGCTTCAAAACCATTATACAAAGCTGTTAAATCGGATGTTAACTATAAACTTAAAACCTTTCAATAATAGTTCCCAGAATACCTTCACACATCCATTTCTGCCGACACTGGAGGCTGTCAAACTGTGTTCCAAACCAGGAGTGTGTAAATGAGAACATATCGCAGCTGTGTCATTAAACAGGATAATCTGGAATCCATGGAGCATGTTATTTGGTCTGTCCCAATTAAAGAAGTATGTGGCAGGGCTTTCTTCCTGGTAACGCCGATGTAAATCTGCAATGATGTAACATGATTGCAGTGAAATGACTTTTCACATATTTATAAGTGAGAGAGTGACTGTCATCACTCATCAGTGAGCAGATGGTGTCATTTTCATAGCTCTGACCTATTTTCATTTCATGTTCTCATATACTCTTTGCATATTAACATAATACTAAATATCAAGCTTTGTCCACCAGATTATCCTTTACCCCATTCAAGTATTAAATTTAATATACATAGAATATCCCTTAATTTCTCAAATTTCTGAGGACATACTCCAGGATTCCTGACTTCACGCATCCTTTTTAGTGCCACAGTACTGCACTTTTTTTAAAATCAATATTTGCTGTCTTTATTCCCCATAGGAACACATCTTAAGGTCAATTAAGTAATGAGTACATTAAGACCAACCTGAACATTCTAGAATTGTACCATAATGATCTTGGTTATAGCTGCTGTATAGGAGATGTAAATGATGTTGTTCTGGCATACTGCTTAGAATAAAAGCACTATTATGAAGGGGAATAGTAGCCATGATGACCAAAATGGAAAGAAATGCTCAATTAAATTTAAAATCTTATTCTATACATGGTGTCAGCTTAAGGGAAATATTGCTCTTATGCATCTCAGTAGGAAAGATGATCACTTCCAACAAGAAGATACCATAAATTATGGTACTGTTCTACAAATACCTTTAAATGTTATATAATTAAGCACAGCATGGAATATGAGCTAGGTTTTAAGTGAAGAGCAGAAACAGCTTAAGGTTGTCAGCGGACTTGTAGAATACATTTAAGTTGTCCATTTACTGTAGATCACGCAGAAAAAAAATCACAAGAGAATCGGGCACGTACTTACACAGGGGGGCTTGCAGTGATGCTATCACAATTGTAACTGTGGGTTGACGGGGGGGAAAAAAAAGTGTTGAAAGTTGCTCAGAGAGATACTCTGAAAAGCAGGGCTTTTCTTAGGCAGCAGTTGCCATGGAAACCCCATTATTCAGCAGGCTGGGTAATGTGACTGACTGGGAGTCTAAGGAAGCCCCAGCTGGATCTCTGACCAACAGCAGAGCACCACAGACCCAAAACTCTGTCCCAAGTCCTGACAGCCCTGGCTAGGAGTCAAAACCCTGCTGTATGAACTTTGTACCCTGCAAAACAGTGCTGAAATTTCTGTGGCTGGGGATCGCAAATACTTCAAGCAGTGAAGGAGCTTTCCCAAGCTGATTCATGTCACTAGCCAGCCACCTGTGAATGAAAGATCCCCAAACTGTGTCAGAGTCTCACAAGAATGTGGTGGGTGTAAATAGAAAAGCAGCAACTTCTGCGATTTGCCAGCTTCCAGCAAGCATGTAGTGATGTCCAGAAAAGACACTGCACTTCCAGTTTTTACCTTGCTCCTTGCCTGTGGAGCTTGCCGAGTGGTGGCGAGGATGAGCAGCTCCAACAGGTAAGCTTGTCTGAAGGTGCTTGTATCTCCGTGCAAAACAGGATTCAATCATCAACTCTTAAAATGGTGCAACTAAAATCAGGTGTTATTGAAGACAAAAATAGATTCACAGTTTATTCCACAAGTGCACATCACCTTCCTGCAAAAAGGTATGCTTGATGCAAAAGACCAAACTTCCAGATATTGCTTTGTACCATTTGCCTGCTGACACCCATATCAAGGCATCTCATCTTAATAGGGCAGGGCTCTCTACCCATCCCATTAAAACCCAACAGCACCCATTTGTCCCAAATCTGAATCACTAAAATGGACTGAGAAAATTCTACTGTACTCTGTCAAGCTTCCAAACTCTCTAAGTAGAAGGAAACTGTAAAACAATGAGTGACTTTGCCTTTGTTTCATAGATCTTTTTTTACATATTAACCTTCACTTAGATACTTTATTGATCCCGTGAAGGAAATTGCAGTGTAACAGCAGCTTAACAAAGACAACACAGCCACAGTGTTACGAATGATACAATACAATCAGTACAGTAAGAAGTGCACTAAGAGGAGTTACTCACAGTCCAGAACAGCACACAAAAGCCATATTGCATAATGTGAATATAAATATATTGTTCTTTCTGTGAGCTTGAGTCTGTGAGAAACCATAGCGGATCCTCGGTGTCCAGTAGATATAATTAATGTTTACAAACCACAAACTAGTCCAGCTTGCTGCTGAACTGATGAAGACCAGAAGACTTAGATTATATAAATGTTAAGTACAGAGCTGTGAAGTGAGCTATACATTGGCTCTTCAACCAAAAAAGCATCATAAATCTCTTAAGTTACAGTCAGGTGAGCTTGTTGTATAACCCATTGTTTCACAATAGGAAAGTGTCAGGACTGTAAACTGTACAAGTGGGGTCTGAGCCCCTGTGTCTTGCACAGTTCAAGCTGCAGACCGTACAGGTATTACTCAGTTTTGCTGGATGCTGACACTTGGCAGCAGAATGCCTAATCCACATATTGGGCAACGAAAACCCCATACAAACTGCAAGCATGCAGAGGTATTCAGTAACTCAAGCCGATTTAGGTAGAAATACATTTCTTGATAGATTTCCCATCCCCACCCCAGTAGGTGAGCAATAGAGCACTCTACTCTAGTAGCGTGAAGAGGAAGGCTGACTCCTCCCTTACACATACCGCATCCCCAGCACTCAGCTGCCTGCCAGAGCATGGAAAAATACACCCCACTGCAAATCTTAGCGTGTACAGACAAGGTCAACATTATTTAAAAGCACTGCATAGCTATAAAAATTCACAAACCTGCAGATACGCCCCAGCATTGCCCACAGTCTTTTCAGATTAAGCACACAGTGGGACAATAATAGCCGTTGGATTAACACTTAGTCATTCCAGGGACTGTAATTGGTGGGTGTGCAGCATCCAGAAGGAATGTGGCCGCATGCCCACATTAACAGAGAGCGGATCTCAAAGATGGGACAGTAAATAATGGGATAACATGCGTCTCCCAGCTTTGGGACAGATACATTCTAACATCGCTGAATTAATTCAGGATATTAATAGCTTGCCATATACAGCATGTCTTGGGGGGGAAAAAAAAAAAAAGTGACCCAATTACATTTTAACATTTTTAAAATTGTATCTGTACCTTTACCTTTTGGTAGCAAATATTTTATGTAGTAATTTTGTTTTGTGGTTAAATTTAGAATCCGATTTAAACTGAACTAAAACTGTACCATACAAATTAATAGACCATAACCTGTGTTTTTGTTTACTGTAGATAGCAAATAATGCTTTAACTGTTACATTTATTACAAGTCTCACACGCGGCTTTTAAGAACGAAGATGTACCATGTGGTAGCTCAATGAATTCAATAGAATTACCAAAAAGTAGACTGCAGAAAAGAGCGCCACTTAGTTTAACATGGGAGCGAGCTCATGCTCTGAGCCTTGGTTATGGTTGCCCATATGAATGATCGAATAAAGGTCCTCAGAATCTGTAAGAAATAATCGCCAGTCCCTGCGACCTTTGTCTACCCAAGTCTGAGGTCATGGCTTGGCTGGATCAAAATGTATGACAGCATCAGTTCTGGTTGGTTTCTCACACCAGATAAAAACACTGGAGACAAAGAATTTCATTGATCAAACAAGACCCACCTGATAGTCAGGAAACAAATGCATTTCTCTCTTCTCTGTCCTACTGAAGAATAGGAAAGCTTACACCACTAAAAGACGACCTGACTCTTCAAAAGAATTAGGACCCTTTAATTTGACTACACATAACTGAGGTTAACCAAGTGGAGAACATGGCAGAATCTATGCAAATACACAGTAAATGGGAATGTAACAATCATGTCACACAAGGAGTCCACATGAAGTCCAGGAAAGCATGCTTCAGCTACAGTACCTCAGGTTAGGAGGGTTGTCTTAGTGATTAATTGGAGGTCAGCAGAGTAATACTTCGGACTTGTTGAGAAGACAGTACTAGCAGCTTAGTAAAGGAAAACCCCTAAGGCTCATATAGATAAGGCTTTTGGTTGATGAGCCAGACATCAATAGGCTGAACGGGCTCCACTCCTTACATTTCACAAAATAAAGAAGAGAGCTGAAGCCAGGAAAAACCAACTTTCCAACACAGTCTCTCCAAACATAGCACAACAGCATGGGAAGAGTAAGAAAAATACCCCTAAGAATTTCTATGATTAATCAGTCTAGTTCCTGACCAACAGCGAAAAATGAATTCTGCGTCGTCAGAAGAGGACTATGACTTGACTCCCGAACTGAATAAATCGAAGGCAAAGCTCTTTGTGTAGTCTAAGGAATGGGTGTCTTTAGAAGGAAACTGTGCTCTTCATATGGTCACTTGTATATTTAACAAACAGAAGGCATGACTAATAGAATCAAATCCCGATTTCCCCCCAGACAATTTGCTATTTTTATAGGTAATTCTCACCACACCCTTCATTTAGTGGACTACTTTTTCCACAAAAATAATTAACTTCTATATTCCTCCAAAAGAACTTCCTGGGCAGAGTAAATTAGAGTCTGCCTGAGGTAGTGTGCAGACTAGCTGAAGCAGCAGTAAATTCAATTAATTTGATAATTAACAACATCTGACATCTGTATTAAAAAGTAGCAAACACAGTCACCAATTTGCAGACTATTCTATATTCTCTTTTGCACTTTTCCAATAAATACAAGACAGAACAGATGTTTCCATCCTCATTCTCAGTAGCTAAGAGGAACATGCCAATGTCCAGACATGGTCTTCTCTGGATCCTAAAGGCCCACTGCGAGAAAACCAGGTTTCTACATCTTCCTGTGCAGTCAGCCTCAGCTCTCGTCTCATCAGTGAAAGTACAGTACAGGTGGTGTGATCTTTCAAACAATTTATAAGCAGCCCTATCAAAACCACACCAAGTGAAGCCCAGTCCATCCAGCAAATGATTGAAACATCACCCCTCTCATGCATGTATGTACAAACACTACAATAAAGCCCCAAAGTGAAAGCTGTATACCTGTGAGATTACCTGAAATTTGAAAACTTCACCTTTTTAGGTACAGGTTGGTACCGTTTTGTTGCCTTTTCTACCTTGGTTTTCTTTTTTTTTTTTTACTACTAGTGTAATATTAAGGGCTGTGGTCATTCAAAAGAGCAGACTAGTTTAGGCGATTCAATTAGGGAAATTTAATTCTTGGACACAAATCACCCTTAGCCACAGAAACTAACACACTGAAGGACTAAGATTTCACTTTCCATAGGTACCACGTATCCATGAAAAATCCAGTGATTAACCATCACTCATTTCTCATCAATATTTCCCAGTACTTCCAGCATTGGCTCAGTGACTAAGAGCCCTTTTGGTGGGACTAATGATCCTGTCATCCCTGTGAGGTTGGCTGTACATGTCAGATGCGTCTCCAGGTAACTGAAGCTCATCATTTTGGAAAAGGATGCTAAGGGTTATACCTAGTAAACATATGACCATTTAATACTTTGTGTAGTATACACCTGTAAAGAACCATCATTCACACATTACCTTAAACATCACTGCAAGAGCAATTTTATGTGGGCTCTCAACAGGCTTTGAGCAGATGACAAAAAAGAACCCTGCCAAAATAGAGCAATTACATCTAAATATAGCTCTAATTAATTATCCATAGCTTTCCACCCAATCTGGCTTTTTCCAAAGGTCCGTCTGAAGCCTAGGCAGTAATTGAGAACAGCCTGTGGTGCCCTCGTATCTAGTTCTCAGTCACCAATGCTGCAATTGTACATTTCGGCTCTATTGAATGACTCATGAAAGGTTAATGAAGTTGAATGGGCTCTTGTGAGTGAACAACAGTTCAGCGCTTACATGAGAATGATGTTGGCTTGATATTAAGATGGTGAATTTCGCAAGGCCCTGAAACCGATACAGTTCCTTTGGCTCACTGCACAACAGAAAGGGTAAGATGGACTGGGGCAGCAGAGTGAAAGTATCACTCATCTACGTATTGGGATATTTATAGTATTAGCGTTTAGAAGGAGGTGGACAATTGCAGACCAGCTTTCAAAGGAGGTTAGTGGTACATGGTCAGGTTGGAGAAAGGGGAGAAACACTGGTGACAAAGAACAATACTTCTCACTTTGTCATTTCTAACCGATTGCCGTCTTCAATGACAAGCAGTAAGCCCTCTGGAGCTCTGCCTTCTTTTTAAGTCTTCACCTTGACACTCATGGTGGATCTGCTTCGCAATCTGTCACAAGCCATAAACACACAAACAACTGACATTAGTCTTAGCTACAAGTCACTCTTGGGTAAACTATGAAAGAATGACACAATAAGAATTTAAGATGGAATTCAACAAAATCAAATCCCATTCATGAAGGATTTACATTATGATGCACTGCGAGCAAATCCAGGGGCTGGGACATGACAAGAGACAGGTGGAGAATGGGAATATTAAATCCGTTTCAGACTGAACGGATATATTGACTGCATTTGTATTCCTTTCGTACTGTAAACCTGGAAAGTTAAAGCACTTGGGGAAAAAAGGCACCTGTGATGTAAATCAGACACATGCAGTTCCAGCTTCCATTCCATGAGGACTTTTAATGATGGATCTGAACTAATTAATGACCTGGCAGTCTCAATTTAGCAGTTCTCCAGAGATACTTTAACTGACAAGACAACCATCATCCACTTTGGTGTGTTCTGAGGAATCAGTGACCTCAACAAATACAGATACCTTGCTTTATGATTTACTTCACAGTGTTTCCAATTAAATGTGTAATGGATGCTGCACTGAAAAAGTAGTTATGGGTTGCTATCTGTCTCACTTAGGCTTTCTAGAATGCACACATTCCAAATATTCTGTTCAACCCACAAAATGAAGTCCTCTATTTGTAAAGTAATTGCTACAAAATGATACTGGCAACATGACAATTAGTGTTATGAAACATGAAAGGTTCTACAGCAGTATTCTTCAGTGACAAACACAGGAGTCCACAGTAATTTGTGGGATGCTGGTGTATTTTTCCAATGGAGAAATTTAAGCATGTGTTCCTCATTTGTGAGACTTTTGTGAAGTTCTGTACAAAACAAGTTGATCAGAAAATACCATTAGTACATAATTCTTCAACTTCCATTTTGTAGTGATGCACATTTCTTTCGGAAATGCCGATAGCCTGGCTAGAATACATGCTGGTGCATTACAATTTACAACGTTCTACTGTTTTCACTTAATGTTTTATTTTCTTCTGAAAAACAAGATGGCTAAGTGTTTTGCATAACAATTGATACACGTATGTAAGTGTATAGTACACACACTTCCATGCCTCTTCTAGCTCGCTTTTATCCTTAAACAATGTCAGTCTTTATTTCAAGCAACAGTAAAAAATGTCCTTTTTGCAGCTAATCCCCGGTGAATGTCTGCGAGAAAGATTAATGTTTGATTTTCAGCTCTAGCTACATTTGCCTTCTACTCTGACTTTAGAAACTGGGTTTGCCTTTGAAGTACTATAGCTATCTCAATTAACAAACAATATGAAAACATTACCTTAACATACTTACACTTACAAACTTAGTTTCACTTTTCACTGAATGGAATAAATCTAAATTGTTATATTTTATTAAATAGAAGGCTAAGCCTAAGAGGTCATAATAGCCTGTCGGATACTGATGCGTAATGAAAACATCACATTTTAAATAATGAGCAGTTGTCCATTAAATGCAGTAATATTAATACTTGGAATACACTTAACAAAATGAAGCTAGCCATGTAAAGACATAAAAATTCTTCTAAAAATGCAAAAACTGGTAGATATGATGTGCACATTCAACAACGTGGATCACTTGATTGCTTAAAAGAGGAATGAGCAAAAAGTTGATAGTTGAGAGATTAAACATCCGAGATGGCACCGGAAAGAGTGATGGAGTGTTTAATTCACTTATGAGTGCCATTTTGCCCATGACAGACCCGACACTGCTGTTGTGTTGTCCAAGCTAACTGGTGTGGGACTGGATTTGGCTTTTGCTTTACCCATCATGGGCTCTTCGCCATAAAGCAGAAGTTGTTGGTTTGAGAGCCTGTCTCTTGGTTGGCCAGTTAAACAAAGATCGGACTTTGATGTTTCTAGTCTGGGGCTGTTAAATTACAGAAAATCCAGTTTGTCTCATCGTGCTAAAGCCATCTGTTAACTAATTCAACCTTCACAATTTTCTTATATTCTGCATTTCAACAAGCTTGACAAAAAGCTCTTAAATGGTCACAGCATAGAGTTTCTAAATATTTAAAATGGTGTTAAAAGCATTGTGCAAAGGAGTAAGGCTTCTAAAAAATTAATCAGGGTTTGGGTTTTCCCTAGCCGTCAGAATCTAAAGAAAACAAGGACTCTAAAACATGCACAATCATGGGAAAAGCAAGGTAAGCCTTTGGAGCGCAGCACTTTTCAAAAGCAATTACAGAAAATGCTAGAGTTACGGTTTAACTCAAGCTACAAGCTAAAAGAGGATCAGTCTTGTTTCTATTTTAGGCACTGAAACAGTCGCTTTTCCTCATAAGTCAGAAGACACTTGATACAGCGCATGCCATTTTTAGCACAGAAAGGGGAAGTCTAACCCCTAAAAGTGTAAGAAGTCTAAGAAAACAACCTTAAATTTAAATAATCCTCCAGCCCTTAGACCCATCCCACTTAAAGCAATGATAAACTGGAGAGAGAAACTGAATTACTGCTAGCTGCTTTAGACAGGTACCGACTCAGTGGTGAAGACTTGGCTACTGACCAACAATTCACCCAGCTATTTCAAGCTTCATCTTTAGCAGGGTCTGACTTTGTGACACTGACAGGTTGAGAGCGTGTTAGGCTGCTGGGAACTGGCAATCAGTCACATCATGGAAGTCTACAGATTACAGGTTGCTGAAGTTTGGTATTTTCTAGAAAATAATTTAATACAGTCGGCCAAATTATCAGACTCCACTTCATAAATTCAAACATGCCCATTAGCACAATGCAATACTCTGTTTTTCACTGTGGCAGCATCACTTAGCTCAGTGCAGGAGGACAAAGAGCCCCTTTCTTTTTCACAGTGAGCTGAGTGCTCAGTTTCAAACAAGAATTCATTACCCACAGAGACAGCACTCTGTAAGTATTGGATTACCATATTTTGTACTGGCCCTGCAATGAATAAGGACTTGTAGTTATCAGCAGCTGAACCTGATTAAGCTGCTTTGCAGGCAAATGAGGTCATAACATGTGTAGCGAAGTGTATACTCATCAGACAGGCAGGGGTGGAAGAATAAATGACATTACATATACAGTAGGCCTTCTAGCACTGATGCCCCTAATTGACTTCCATTTGACTTCTGAAGCCCAGTTAGACGACACTTTTAAAAAAAAAAAGTGACCTCAGTTATTCAATTTGGACCTTGTGATAGACCTCCAGTGACTCAGACTCTGCTTTAAGGGAAGAGATGGTTGATAACATTAAAATGAATTGGTGGTAGTGCTACTTTGGTTAAGACAGAAATGAATTTGGCTCCATTCGGATTTCTTGCCAGGAAACCGGGGAAGCAGGGTGTTTTAGGGACAGCCTCGAGGAGTTTCACAAGCCTTTGCTCTCCTATGACACAGCCTCGTGTTGATAATATTCACAATTTCAAGGCGGTGTGCGCTTCTCTCGAGCTACCCATCTCATTATCACACAGGATCTATTTTGGGGTTTGTAAAAGCCAAGCTCACAGAGCATGCAGTCATTTTCCTGCTTCTTTCATTTCCTCCTGCATGTCATTGAGGGGAGCAGGAAGAGGTACCCTCCCAAAACCTAGGGTGGGGCTGTCACAAACCACACGCAAGCACTTAGACATCACCACATACCCACAAGCACCTCTCACCGTAGACAGTCACACACTAATTAATCAATTATCATTCCACACGATTCTCCCCATTTATACCCTCTCACTCCACTCGGTCTCCACTCACTATTGAGGTTCCCTCTACTGAGCTCAACCTGCATCCTACCTTTTTGGAAAGACTATTCTTCTGATCGACTTTTTGGCTCTTGCTCTATCCCTCGACTATGGCTTCACTTATCGTTTTTGGGACATGGATACTTTTGTACTTAACGGAACCCTTCTGGAAAAGGGCCTACTACTGCCTTGCGTAGGGTCCAAACCAACCGCTTCTCAGCAACACCTGACAGGGGCATCAAATGTAATGGTAATAGACTTGGAAGGTAAACAGGTAAAGGTTTATTCCATGCTGAGAGGAAGAGAGACAATTTCAGCTGTGGAGACATTTTGTGTGAAGAAGGCTCCACAGCTAAAACGTTGTGGCTCTTCTCTTTTCAGCATGGAATAAACCTTCCCTCATTTTTTGCAGCCTATGTCTGCTGACACAGCTATTGCCTTTGAAGGGGAGCCCTATATTATGAATTTCACCCACCACAGTGATTTTGAAACTGTAATGTGGGTTGTAACAAAGATTCACTAGAGATTCTCTTCTCCCATCCAGCCAAGAAATGAATTACTGGACTGGGGTTTGGTATTGTTGGGTTTTCCCCCCCCCCCAATGTGTACATTGTGTTCTTTGCTCTGTTCCCATGATCCACTAGATGTGCTGTTCAATACAGCATGCATATGGACCCATATATTACATCAGGTCCCATAGCATCTTTAGACAAAAGAAACCATCTTTAAAACATTAAGCTTCTGATTTATTAACCATTACTTTCAGCCAAAAGTCCAGATGGCAAGGAACATGCATCAGACCACAGAATCCTGAAGGACTGCACAAGAAGGCTCAGTCCCAAGGCCCCATTTTGGCATTAACCTGTAACCTGCCTTATTGGTAGAATTAATCTATGACCATATGCAATCACAGACAAGACTTAATAAATCAACTTCATCATCATAACACATGGAATTGAACAGCTGCCCCAGACATAGGTGCAGGGTGGAGTGGTAAGGAATTTAAACTGCCCTTGCTGACTGCATATCAACTGTGTATTTGATAAGGATGTGATTTTTTATTTCCAACATATCCTGGAATGCAAGTACCCACCAAGGAGCTCAACACAGCTGAATTGAAGATCAAATAATTGCTTTCAAATGTTATTGGCTGAAACAGGTTTCAAACAACTTTGTTGATAGCCAACAGAAATGCTTACAACAGTATATACTGTACAATGAGGCAAAATAGTGCTGTTTAATGTTCCTTCCTGTTGCGCATTTGCTTGTGATAAAAACCAAAGGCAGCTGTTGCTAGGATGCCCATACTGTAGCTTTAGAAAAGACGACAAGTACTAGTAAATGTGGTATAAGTGATGACAGTGGATTTATCCAAACAATATTCTAGTCTCTGAAACCCAGTTACTTTAGATCACTTCCTTCCTAGTCTGTCCCTCTTTCTTACTGAATATCCAAATTCATTCCCCTCCCATCAGATGGCCAATTTACATCCCGCAATGACTGGTTCAGAAAATTAGAGATTTTGCAAGAAAACACGGATTCAAACAAGAGCTTTTGAAAAGGACTTTTTGGTGCAAGACTGGAGGAAAAGCACAAGGAAGCTTTTCCACAGGTGCTTGCAAAAAAAAAAGCACAGGAAAAAAATCTACACATTACATCTTCAGCAATTAGAGACTTGCAAGAATGAAAGGAATAATGTTCTACATTATCAGCCTGCCAGGATCCCGGCTGACAGCTGCCACACCATTAACGATTCCTTTAGAGATGTGCTGCTCAGAACTGTTTGCTGAAACCACAGGAGCAGAACTTTCTCTCTTGCTTAATAAAAGCACAGGGAGCCTGTCAACAAGACATGCAGTCTAATGATACTCTCCTGTTCACACACACTGCTTACTTTAACCCATCAATGCAAGGAAAGAGGACATCAGGATCACAGCCAACATAGGCTGGGAAAGCTCTACACTCCGATTTCATTAGGCCAAGAAGTGGTGTGGATGTCAAAGACATCCCATAGTTCCCAGTGCAGAGGGTAGGCTTGCTTTATTAAGCAAAAGGTGAAATTCCCCGTTAATAACCATGGGCCTAACTCTGCAACCTTTGATGAGGGCTGTACACCACCATATCTTTTTCTTACTGTAAAGGCTTCTGCAGGAGTCCCATTGCAGAACCAAATTCATCAAATACTTCCACATTGCATAGTACAGTAAGACTGTGACTGGACTAATTTGAAATTACATATTAGACAATTGAATATGATCTCTATAGCTCAGGATAATTAATCCATCCACATAAGTTTTACATTTTAGTCTTTTGATAAGTATTTGTTGGGCCCTTTTTATGGTCATACAAGTTAACGATACACATCCGTGATTAACATAGCTCTTCAAAGAGAACAGCTCCAAAGAGTTACATGATTAATGTGAAATAACCCAGTATCCAACTGAAGAGCCAACAAATTATCCCCATTTTGTATAAACTGCTAAGAGTGGACAAGAAATAATGCCTATAACCAATGTGTTCACAACCTACTCTTACAGTTATGTGTACATGGTTTGCATGGAGAGCGGTCACTCTATTCCACACATTCGATCAGTTATGTTCAGAAAGAACCCACTGGATTATTATCTCTTAAAACAGTTGTACTAATAAGAAAGCACCTTACCGGCAAACAGTCCACTCAGGAACAGCAAGTTAAAAGAATTGACAGACTGAAGGCAAGAAAACAGTTTATGCATTGCAGCACAACATAACTTGTTAGTAAAGGCTGCAGTATTGTCTATAGACAGACAGCTTCCATAACTGATTCTAGAAAGCCCCCCATCCAACAGATTTTATAGGTTTCCATGAACTCATTAATAGACCTGTGATCAATTAAGCAGGTGATGTTAAATGAATCAATTTACAGTTCATTTAGAATAGGGTGCTTCCTCTTGTAGGGTTGGTGTGTCTACAGTATAGCAGGGATCTCTAATTCTGGTCCTGGAGAATCCTGATAGAACAGGTTTTGTAGGTGAATATTAAATCACTGATTTCTAAAGATATGGAACAATTCCAGTGTGATAAATAAAACAGGTGATTTGTTAAATTAAGTAATTAAGAGATCTAAATCATTTAGGAGTAAAAGCGAAGTAGTCTTCAGCATATCATTAGAAGCTCACAGATGTTAGTAGTCTTTAAAATCAGATGACTAGTAAAGCGAAATGTATTAGGGCCCTCCAGTACCAGGACTAGAGTCTCCTGATCTATAGGTTTTCACTTTAACCCTCTTACCTACTGAAATTAAACAGCTCATTATTGGGACCCATTTAAAAATGTCTTCCAGCTTTTCACATTTTCTGTTATAAAGATATATAAAAGACCTGCAGATACACTGTGCTCTAAGACTGAAGTTGAATCACCCTGAATTAGAGCAAGAACCTGAATAAACATCAGTCCTCAGGCACCTCAGTTCACAGATTAAGAAATAACTGGCTTAATTAATCAACAATTTACAAGTGTTCCTAATATTTAAGAGCATGTGATTTATGATGACATGAAACCCCAGACTAAACTTCAATCAGGCTCAGTGATAGATAAATAACTGATCAAAAAAGCATGAAGCATGCTGATGCAATCAAATGGCTGCATGGGTAATGAAAACTATATATTGCTGAAGATGTTCAGAACACATATACATTATATGTGCAGAACACGCATACGTTATATTACTATCGTAATTATATGCCCATGTACAGTATGCATTATGTACGTAAGGGCAATAACATCACAGGTCTCCACCAGAGGGCATGCAATGTGATCCTAGGGTGTAAAACTGCCAACACACCTACCAGAACTCTGGGTGTGCAATGGCAGGGCTTACATATACTGTATTGCTTGTTGTAATGGTGTGTATTCCTGTGCCGAGTCCTTTTTTTGGTTGAGTCCTTTCTTGCACCACATCTAGCTGTTCCACAGCGTGTTGCTTTCATGGTATAATTGTTTGCATTCTCCAGCTGCCTTTATAAATGCCCTGCATACAGAAACCTAAAAGTCTGATACGTACAGTATAAACATAACAAAATAATGTTTACACATACAGTACTGTATATGTATGAAAGGTAGGATTTCTACAATTTTGCAATTGATGGAATATTATTTTTTATTATTTTAATCTTTTTTTTCTTTGCTTCTTCACTGTGGGCATTGCACCCATGAGTGGGAAAAAAATATTCACACTTTTTAAATCAGGGCTAGATAGCTATGTAATGATGGCATGACCAAAAATAAAAAGTGTCTAATCAGCATAGAGAGCATACATGTGATACACTGTTTAAGCCAAAGAGCTGCTTAGCTGTGCTTGATTAGAAAGCCTGAACGCCCTGTCCATGCCCATTCTCCTGTAAGCACAAGGTCTGTATTTAGACATAAACATTTTATACTGTTGTAGTGACACTTGACCCAACAGAGGACTGCCTTTTCCTCAGGTTAGCCAATGAGTGAATTAGTAATGACCCCTCGTTGGAGCTAAATTGGGTGTCTTCTGGAAACCTAAACCAGGAATAGAAGATGTGTAATTGTTCCACAGACCACGTAATAACCTGGGTGATATTACAGTAAACAGCAACAATCTCTCTGTGTGTTTGTTTGGTAATAGTATGGAGCACTCAGAAAACCAGAACGCAGCTGATCTTTAAACCAATAGCCATTAGAAACTAGGAAGGGTCACTGCACATGAAGGACACAGCGATGGAGAGAAGAGTTACCATAGTTACTACTGAAGAAGACACATTTCTTTAATTTTGACTAGTTATGTAACAATGTGCTTTAAATAAATAAACAAACCAAGGTATTAGATTACACTCCTAAGCTTCTCTTCCCAGACCAATTTATTCATGTTTAATTACTATCTTCCAGTTTAAGACTGGCTGTCACACATTCCATTAAATATTATCATTTTTTTTTTTGCATGTGTAATAACCTAAGTTTACAAATGTGAAAATGTACTTTAGTACTTCCAGGTCACAGAATAAAAATAAACAACATGTGTTCAGTTTCTTTGTGTGTGCTTCCCTGAAGCATGTTTATCAGAAATTCTGTGCAATTATTTACAGTGTAGTTATATGGATGAATGTTTGCCAAATCCCAGTTTAACAAACATGATTTTTTTATAATTTCACACTGATGTATGTATAGATATAAACAGGGCTCACCTAGGTCATACTTTCATTGGTTCTCATCAAAACACAGACAGAAACCCAAAGCACACTATGGAGAGACCACCAACTTCACTGGTCTACTCTGTGTACAGTATGTGTCTGCAGCACAGCTCTTTACAGCAGGACACATTCTTGTCTTCCAAAGACCTGCAGAGAGAAGAATCCACACACAGCAGGGCAGCTGAGAGATAAACCCAGTCAAAGTCCTGGTGGAAGTCTGAAACCCTACTGGAGAGGCTTTGTGAAAAATACAGTTGTTGAACCCATAGCTTTATGTTTCTCCTGGGATTCTTTCTCCACAGTAAGGCTTATACCATTTTCTTGATATGACTTCTCTTTGATACATATGGATTTCAGAACTCCCAATGTACCCATAAGTACCCGAATGTACCCACATATGGATTCCAGCATGCACTCCACAGTGCATGTGTAAACAAGAACCAATCAAAGGACTTGCTGATAAGCTATGTGTGGGAAGCACACTGTCTACTGTCAATCAGCCCTCTGACAGAGTGCTGGGGACTTTATGATAAAATAGAGCTTATTCTGTGGCTGTATTAAGCCTCGTTCGTGCTCATTTATTCAAGTTGTGCCTTTAGCCAAGGAAAACTAGCACACAAAAAATCAGTGTGCTATAAAATATAAACAGTGCACAAATATGATGTTGTACATCAGAAGAAAACCCATTATGGCAATAATTCAAGTTAATACAATAAGTATGTGAAAAGGCATGTACATCGTTGTTGGAACAGCAAAACAAAAAGATAGATGTGGTTCTAAAGATATATTACACTTCGAGCACAGACCACAGACACATAGTGAGGCTGATTTAAACAGAAGAAACGGGACAGGAAGGCATATGATGAGGTGTGCCCTCCGTGTGCATTTCCTCATTATTCCATGAATGAACAGCACCGGTGATGACTCACACAAAACGCAGACAAAAATAGATTAGCTCTGTTTGAGAGGACCTTTGTTAGGAAGTGTCTCAGAAAGCAAGGAAATCTCCCACACTGCCCCACAGCCCTGAATCTCTGAACTCTGCTGGAGATGAGATGTTTTGAAATGAGAACTGCACAATATTATCCTTCTTCTGCAGCCACCAGTTTTAAAGTGCTAGTGACCTCTATCACAATCCCCTTCGTACCCTGGAGAAGGTGTCACAAACAGGCCACACATGAGGCTCGTTTTTGGTGACCCAAAGCAGTGGGTGAAATTATGTGCATACTGTATATGCACTTTCATGCAGTATCTCTCACTGATGAAAGTAAGAGGCTGTTTTCAACAGTATTAAGTGCTGATAAGGCTTGCCATCCTTCTAGACATTACCTTGGATTGCTATGGCTTTTAATTGAAAAATGAACCTTCTAACCAAATGTAAAGGAAAAAAGCTTATTTATAGATTTTACAGCTTTTGGGAACTGACGTCAGGAATAATTATGAGTTAGGGCAGCTGAGGTGAAAGTGAACTTTCGATGTAAATTCCATTAAATTACCCAATACTGACTGAGATCTTTCATTCATGTCCGTGTGACTAAAATGTTTCCAGACAAGCACAGTTTCCTCTTAGGTTTTCTAGCAGCTTAGGATTTTTCTACCAGCTGGGTATGATAAGTACCTTGTTTTATTTTTGGACAGAGATAATATGCTTATTTAATCATCAGCCATTCAATTCATTCCATTGAACAATACAAAGGACCTTTTATAGGCAATTTGATATTTCAGGCAGCTCATATTTGACAGAAATCATGCTTAACCACCACCATTTCATTACTTTTAAACACATTAAAGACATTTTAAGGGTAATAATCACTGCACTGTTGCGGAAACAAAGATTTAACAAGCTCTATTTTGGTCTACTTACAGAGCACTGTCTACTGGAAAATCGAACAGCTGCAAACACATCTGATGGCTCAGGGCTGTTTAAGACCATTCTCTTCTAACGTGACATTTGTATTTCATGTTGCTCTTGGTAACAATGGTTGATATATCCTCCAAATACCTAAGCTCCTAAACATGAGATGTGTATTAATCAATCAAAGTGTTTATATAAAATACATAACTATTCAGAAACTCTATATTTATACATTTTCAATATATTGGAAATACGAGGATGTACAGTAGGTATTGTACCCCCCCCCCCTTTACAGATTAATGATCAAATCTAAGCACAGATACATTATTGCTCAGAAATGTCAAACCCTTTACCTCAAATTTACAATCTGAGGCACCAGCTCTAAATATAATTCAATACAAAATAATGAAACTGATTAATTAATGAAAGCCATTCCAATGACAGAGAAAAAAATAGCATGCTGACACTAAAGGTTTCACTGTTACCAAACACTGCTGTGTAACTCAATAATTTTAGGTGCATTAATTTGATCCACCCCTATTCCAAATCCAGCCTTGAATCATTCCTTCAACCACACCCTAAAATTGACCATTTATTCACACATAAATGTATCAGTACATAGATTGGGTTCCAGTGCTGAAAATAACACTATTAGATACTGTAAATACAGAGCTCAGCAGTTAGCTCTAGAAAATCCCGTAGGCCTTCCTCTCTGCAGTTTTCCAGAAGACTGTTTTTTTTCTCACACAGAATACAAGAACACTGATTTTCAAATGCCGGTGTTAGAGCGCATAAGTAATACCTTACTCTGCACTAAGCCTAACAGAAGACAGCCATGGCAGCCTGAGTTTCCTATGTCAATAACTAAGACAGATTTCATCAAACATTGCTGGCAGAATGGTACACTGTTGGAAACAGGAAAGTTCTTTTGATTGCTCTTGACTTCAGCTCCTGAAATTGTGTCATTGCTCACTTCGAAGGCGTAATGCAATCATATCCATTGTTTTTTTTCCCAATTTTGTGTTCTAAATTCATTTGCCTTCTTTTAAAAGAACATCCTAAACCTGATATTCACGAACAACAAAAACACAGTGCTTATGTAACGTCTTTGCCTTGAGATTATATAATGAAGAATTTGTCACTGAACTTTAATGAGCGTTCAGACAGCTCGGAGGTGGACTGGACTGTAATGATTAGGATTTTGACAGTAGCAATGCAATCATGTTAAAAATTAGAACAACCCCCCCCCCCAAAAGCAGTCAGGGAAAGCATAAAATCCTGTTTCACTGGATACAGAAAAGAACATAGCAAAACAAGCGTGGTTGAGCATGTCTTTTTAGAGAGCATTGGAACAGATTACCATTTTCTCAGCTGTTTTGAAAGAGCTTGGGGCTTCATGTTATAGCATTGATTTGAATCAGTCAGTTCTTATTTGTTGCTCAGTGGTGCTCAACAGTGTTTGATTTTGTAGACTCATTTTCTGCCCACTGCATTTATTAGGTGTACAGTATAAATGAGTGTATCAGATGTACTAGCAAAGACTAGGGTATCACACATGCATTTTCCACAGTGAATAAATTACTTTACACAAAACTGAGGCCCAGATTAAACCAAAAAGTGTTCCTATCCATCCATCAATCACAAATTACAAACTGAACTCTCGATGGACAATTTTTCATTTGTTGGAAAGGGAAAGCCCAAACATAGTGCCAACATCAAGTACTGGGTTTGTAATTTGTCATCAGAGGTTAGGTCAAACTTTTTATTGAATCTGGGCTCATGCAGAAAAACATGTTGGCTAAATATTAGTGAAAGGTCTGAGATGTACAGTAAGGCATTAAAAATGCAACAAATGCTATTGGTTCCAAAACTTATTTGTTGCATTTTTAATGTCTCTCTATTTATATACAGTATTAATACACTAAAAGGATAAGTTACTGAGGCTCAGAAGGTCAGTAAAGTCAATAAGAGGAACTAATATTTTCAGACTTATTGATGTCTTGGCAATAAATGTTCACTTTTGTACCAAAGCTTTCTTTTCCAATTTCACAAATTTTCTTTTGATGGGAAAAATTGTAAAATTAATCTTTGAATAACCATAGACAAATCCTAAAAAACACTGACTTTTTTTTCTATTTTTTACAGTCTGGTGCATTCTTTGTGATTCAAACTCCTTTTTTAAACACACATTTTTTTTGTTCTCAATTACTTGTAAGACAATTATACTTGCTGTCTTGTCTGCAACTTCAGCCTTCCAATATGAAACAAGTTCCATCATCACTGTAACCAGCACAATGACTCTGGTCCCACTCCACCATCTGGTCTTCATTCTAGTTACCTTTAAATGCAGGAGTCTCTTTCTAAACCTGTCATACCAACACAGAACCACAATCGTCTGTGAAAAGGTGAAAAGGGTATTCTATAATAATTTAATGCTGGAAAATATGTGCTGTATGTTACTGTTCACACTGTGCACTCCTCTGCTCATGATTCCAACCTCATTGTAGAGTGCATGCATTTTCTCTTCTGTCTTCCAGCACAAACAACATTGAAACTGTTGTTGCACTTTCTTTACAGGAATCCCAGTAACCAGTGCTAGGCCGTCTTTCCTCATCTCCCTTCCATTAATCTAAGGACTTAAATGCAGTTCACTTCTTCATGCTTGAGATGAATTTTTTCTGGTCTTCTGAATCTTTTCTGTTGCTCTTCTAATAACCAAGCCATCGAGATGGAAAGAAGCCGATCTGTCAAATCAGTGCAGTGTGAGAAGGAGGTTAGCCACAATGCAATTATATTACTGTCTCTGAGGGACGTTTCAGAAAATCGGGACATCTCCACATGGCTGGGTGGGGCTTATTATATTATTGCAGGCAAAGAGATGGGAGATGACTTGCAATAGCTCATTTAATCGATGATAGAAAGCAAAAATAAGCACAGAAGCACAGTTGTTAGAATTGTTGTTACCACAATGGAAATCCGGCTGGTGAATTCAACACATCCATCATGAAACAGCAGTGAAACGGCATTAAATGACAACAATGACACAGTATTTTATAAGGAAACCAAAAAGCCTTTTCCTCAGCATTTATCCAGAAAACTCGACCAGGTCTTAAATAATTACAATTTCATGAAAAACAGAATATGTTATTCAAGGACAATAGTACAATATTTAGAATGCAATAAATTTCTTTAAACTCATCCATTTTTTCATCTTCCAACACAGTGTAATGGGGGGAGCCAAAGAACAAACTCCACACAGATACCACCGAGCTCCAGAACAGCTAACTACTGCACCACCGTGCCACCCCTTCAGATACACATCAATACATAAATCACCATAAAATGCAGTTTAGACTTCAGGAATACACAAACCCAATAGTTTTATTTAGTATCAAGTGGATTATTTATCAGATCCAAACCAAACTTGTATCTAATCCATTTTCACTAAAGTGTTGAAAGCACACCTGCTATGCTTGTTGATGTAATTATTGTACCATTTTACTCTTTCATCCCACATTGAAAAGAAATATTGTTTATTTGACAAATGTCTTGTTTTCAACAAGGTAGTGATCTATATACGTGGCAAATCACTGCTCCACCTTGCTTCCCACTCTTTAAACCAACACCTCTAAATCAAGATGCACTGCACAATATTTTACTGCAATTTTACTTCCAAAACAATACACGTTAGAACTTATAACGTACATAAATAAAAAAGTACAAGTTTAAAACATTCACCAAAAGGGCCTTGACATGTTTCTTCATGGCTCCTTCCAGTGAAATGCTTTCAAAGTGCATTGTAAAAATAACCACACCACAAAGAGAAAATGCAATGTTACATTGATGCTAAAGATATGTGAGTCACTCCATGAAATGTAGGCTCAGTAATACATGGTTTCTATCACTCCCTTCATTTTGACCTTCCAAGCAGTGAGGTCTAGACACCCGCTGTCATCCAGGAAGCTGCAAACAGATCCTCAGAGACTAAAAGAAAATGACTACTTGAGGAAAGGACCCTAGTGTGAAGCACAGGAGCCGTAAAGATCGCTTCTGTTGACTTTTGTTCTCATTAAAACTCGGTTTCTTGGTGTATAAGGGGAAAAGCATGAGTGATGGGACACTGCAGTGGTCACAGGGGATGAAGACAGTCATGGACTGCCATACAGAAAAGCTGATAAAAACCTTTTTACAGAAAGCTGCCCAGTTTCAATAACGAGGTTCCCTATTTCACGAAAGCACAATTCACTTGTGAAATCATGTTTTACAATTAGAAGCAGACATTTATAAGTTGTCCAATGGCATGTTTCCATTATTCATTCACTAATTGTCAGTCCTCTTATTCTGGTAGGGGTTGTGGCATATATCCCTCAAGGCACATTTTCAATAGGAGTTCAAATTCTAATTTAGCTGTTCCTTTAGAAAATACAGAATTCTATCATTCCTCAAGGAATGTTAAATCTTAGGCAGTAAAAAGTTGCTGGCATCATTATTCTGTGTAAACACACTGAATGCTTTCTCTTCAAAAGCCTTTTGAAAATCTACAAAGCACACTGACAAGGTGTGGTAAATTCACTCACAACACTCCTTCCACTATTAAAATGGACTTGTACATTATTGTGTTTTCAGCTTTAAACCTTACACCATTTTTTCCAGCCCATAAAATGTCAATGTAATCTTATGCAAACATTTCTTCATGAAGTCAGATAAGTACTATTAAGTAATCATTGAAGTTCATGGAGAGAGAGTTGAGCAAGAATTAACCATAACAAAGGCTACAAATGAATTCATATTTGAAGTTATATAACATTCCAGTAGATTGTACAATTATGGTACATTATATTTCAGGTATGAACTGCATGGGGCAACAACCAACAATCTGATTTGAAATTTGACCTATTCATCCTGAAACCACATTGTTCAAAACTCTAACCTGTAAGATTTCAAGAACAACGCAGACAAGAAACAACAAACTACCAGTAAGATGACAATAGAATAAAGGATAATAAGGCATAATAAAATGTGCTCTGCTATTGTTTCTTCATGATCACGGCAGCAATCTATTATGTTCCACCATAAAAATGGGACAAATATAGCTTAGTCTTGTATATAACCAGCAGGATGCACACCGATCTCTGATATTTTAATATGTCTCAATTTTATTCTTTTGAATTAAGTCAATAATCCATACTGAAACAACTCAATGAAAATAACATTGATGCCAGTCATTTCTGGGTACTCCAATTAGCCAGCGCTTCACTACAGAACTTCCAGCCCCCCCCCCCCAAAATTTGTAATGTAAGTTTTATTTATTGTAGCTGCCAGGTGGCCGCAGTGCTTTTATTTGGACTCCTGTCACAGCTCAGGGCTTGTCAGCAGGTAGCACACAGTACACAACAGCCTGGTGGACACATTATGATTCATGACCTTTGCTCAGTATACTCTTTCTGTTCGGCTACAGAAACAGGCATAACAAGTCCCTCCTGTTGCCCTGGTAACCAAAAACACTCGTTGCTATGGACCAGGTGATCTATCAGCTGAACGTCACGCCCTGTGATCAGCTCAAAGTTTATTTGTTAGTTTGTCCTTCTCACAGTAAGGAGCATATACTAGCCTGATAATCATTTGAAGTTGTACAGGCCCACAGTTATGTATACAATGCATCAAAAAATAACTGTGATTTTACAGAAGCTATGCATTTATCCTTGGATGAGCTGTTAGAGCAGTTTAAGAGAATGGCAGAATAAGATAAGATAAGGTTAAAATAAGAGAAGGTCATTTTCCTTGTTTGAATGAATCCACATATGGATTGAAGATCGCATCCAGATGTTTCCTAAAGGATGCCAGGGAATCAACTTTAAATGTACATGTGCTTTGATGCTAAACATACTTTGTCTTAATTTCCCATTTTGCCCTAAGGCTTTTAAATCTGGTTCGCTTTGACAAATTCTTTCAGTATTGTAAACATTTGTGTAGTCCCTTGCAATTTGAGAGAAAAGAGATTTAGTTCTTTCAAAGTATCTGTCTATCACAATGCTTTTCAACCAGGAATTATTCTGGTCACTCTTCTTTGAACTCTTTATAATGCAGCAGCATTCATTTTGTGACATGGCATCAAGAATTGTACAAATTATCCAAAACACCATCTCAAGTACTAGTAAACACTAGTACATTGCTTGTCTTTAACATTACATGCTGTGTGATTTTAAGTCCAGACTACAATATTACTTTTATATTGCTAAGCTTACCATGACTTTGCATTTTATGTGCAAGCAGTTATGGATGTTCTTTTCCAAAGCCAATGCTCCTACATGAGCCACCATCGCAGGTCCCTAGAAGGCAACAAAACACTGTTGACTCAAAGATACAAACATAAGAATAGCTATATGTAAGAGGAGGCCATTTGGCAGCAAAATCTAGCAAAATGTGGTAGTAGCTTATTGATTCAAAACTCTCATCCAGACAATTCTGGAAAGAGGCCAAGGTATCTGCTTCAACATGGCTGGGTGACTTGTTCTACATACCCACCACCACTTGAGTAAAGAAGTGCCTCCTGTTCTTGGTTTTAGTCACACTTCCATGTAGTTTCCACTTGTGATCTCTGGTTTGTGTTTCACTGTTTAATCTTCGCTGCTCAGAGATACGGGGGCTCTGCCCCTAGACGGACCTTGACAACCTTCTCTAACGTTTTCAGGTACAACGGTCAGGCAGCTCACGGTTTGGGTCTTCAAGCTGAAATCAAAGTCATGAAGGGAACCAGAATATTGCAGGTTAAAAACTCCACATCAGGTAAGTGAATATGCAGATGTCAACATGTTCATTGGTTGGATTAACTTGAGTTAATCAGTTTTTCAATAACCACCACTATATCTGTGCCTTGTGTGGCATGTCTGTGCTGCGTGAACTATTTGGGTCAAAGGACCCAAAGCCCAAAAATAAAATGAACAAAAAACAAATAAACTGTAATGAAACAATAAAGGCCACGTAACTTTACACTGTAATACATGTCATAATTAGCCATTTATTGTCTTTGGAATGATATATATGTACAGTATATATTTTACAATAGCATCAAACATCACTTATACTGGTACAAGATATTGTCCGGAAAATGACAATATATTTTTTTTGTAGCAGGGTCGCAGACATTTTATTGCACAGACATAACATATGTAACTCAATTACACTGAAGACATGACATTATTTATAACATTTGCCATTAACTGGTGGTTTACTGTACATCTGCACTGCATGCTAAAGTCTGGCATAACTGTCACACTCGCATCTCCTCACTCAAATATACCCCAACCAAGTCAAGGAATTAAAAAGATGCCCAAAACATTTATAACTCATTAAATTTAGTTATTTACAAAAATCTGCATATTGTATTTATGTAAAACACATATGCATAGAGTGATACGTTTTGATGTTCAGTACATCCTGTATAGTCTTTTGCCAGCAGGAGCTGCACAGGATCCAGGCCCGTCAGACCAAACAGTTTAGTGTCTGACAATGAAGAAGACGGCAGGGGAAACGGGCTGCGGGAGCGAGGAGAGTGTGTCCCGCAGGAGGGTTCATACGGCTCTGCGGGTGTGTCGGTGGGGGTGGGCAGCCTTCACAGCTGGCGGGGGATGACAGTGAAGGGCACGATGGGGCAGCTGGCCTCCAGCTCCAGGGCAGTGAGGAAGCACTCAGGAGCCTGGCTGCTGCCTTGGGCCTGCAGTGCCTCTCCCAGGCTGCTCCACGCCTCGTGGGATGTGCTCTGAGCCTGGACCGCATCCCTCAGCAGCTTCTCCCCGAGCCCAGGGCGGCCAGTCCGCACCAACAGCCGGCCCTGGGAGAAGAAGGAGGGGGCAGATAGAGAGAGAGAAAGGGAAAGAGGAAGGCCGATTACTGCACTGTTCCTTGTGTAGTCTTTTACTTCGTTTAGTTTATTGAACAGCACAGAGCTCTTTAAACTGCTCCAGAGTTAGCTCATTTACATGTGTAGTCTCTGGGTAGGACACAACCAATAAGATACAAGACAAAGACATATAAAATGCATTTTAAGACATATAGAATGATAAACAAAAATGTATATTACAATTGGTAAAGTGCACAAGAATAATGGCATGTAAAATCAATATATTAAGTGTTGCAAGAGCTACATTAGAAGACAATGGCTTATGAAGATCAATGACATGATGTTAGTCATTAAAAGACACGTGGTTACATGGTTACAAGACCGCTTTGCTTTAAGCCATGACTTCCCTTTAGTTTGAAAGGTTCTGCTAATAATGTATTTGGGAGAAAAGAGAAAGAGTGAAAAACAGAGAGTGAGGACTCGCTGACTCAGACTCTAATTGAACATGTGTAACAAGTGCATGTCTCCGTGTCTCAGCTGGGAATGGATCCCGGTCATTGGCGAACTCGGAACACACATCGTCAGTCCCTAGGCACAGGGTAACTCTGCCTCGCCAAAAGACCAGGTCCTCTGCCACGGCACTTTTACACTTGTTAGATTTCAGTGAGGGGGGAACGTCACTTCTGTAACTTGCTCCGTGCATGACTCCTGTTAGACCTGTCATTCCTTGCAGCACGAATCCTCCATTCTACACAGACATATCCACAATGTAGGATTCGAAGCAGTGAAAGTGGAACTAATCCATTTTTCATCCATCCACTTTTTTAACTGCTTCGTCCAATTCAGGGTCATGGGGGAACTGGAGCCTATCTCGGCAAGCAAGTACACCCAGGATGGGCACACAGACACAGACATGTACACACTCTCGCCAAGACCAGTTGATTTGTGGGATAACACAAAGCATCTAGGGCTCAGACCAACTTTCCT
The DNA here is from genome assembly GCF_055471065.1 of Atractosteus spatula. Lineage (NCBI taxonomy): Eukaryota > Metazoa > Chordata > Actinopteri > Semionotiformes > Lepisosteidae > Atractosteus > Atractosteus spatula. The sequence continues at coordinate 16,390,865 of NC_142720.1, forward strand.
AGAAGCAGATTAACCTACAAGTATGGTTTTGGATTGTGGGAACACTCTGAAAACCTCCACACAAATACAGGAATAATTTACAAGATCCCCTAAGATTGTACCCCAGGTCTGGAATTGAACCCAGGCCCCCAGTGCTGTGAGGAGCAGATGCTAATCATCGTAGCATCATGCCGCCTGTGGCACCAGTCCATTTCTGGAAAAATATCACAGGATTGCTGTTTTGGGTAGACCTTTTGTCCACATTTCTGTTTAAGTACAATGACTGGATTAATTGTCACATGCTTGAGGTTTTCAAATTGGAGTGAGAAAGGAAAAACTTGCTTAACAAATCATACATACAAAAAGGTACATATGATCCCTTAAACAGCGTAGTTCATGGAGAAATATACAGACATTAATCTGATGCATATTTTTTAGTTAAAGTCGTTGTATCAGATGAGCTGTGCCATTAAAGCTATTTAAGCTGCAAAGCAGCATAAATACAGTTAATACTGCTGCCAGCATGCAATCCTTTTTGACAAATTTTAATTGTGCACATACTTTTTCACAGGTCAGCACCATGACTGCTGTGTATCTGACAGACACAGACAAAGTGAGATGGTTAGAGAGGAGAAGGAAATGATCAATGAATGACAGAGTTCATATTTGTGGCTGGAGAAGGCCTCCCACACATCCACTCCCCAAGGCAATGACTTAAATTCCTGAAATACAGCTGAGAAAAAGAGTTATTGTTAAAGAACAGTGCAGGATGTCTGTAAAAGTAGTGCAGCCACAGTATTGTTTAAAAAGCTATAAATACACAGGGATGACTTTGATGCCTGTGAGGTCAAGCTGCCAGACAGAACATTCTGTGTGATACTCTGTATTCTAAAACAGAGGCACCTGCTCTACCTTGGTAATTACTTAAAAAAAACAGCCAATCTGCAACACATGAAAGGCTGGTGGATGTAGAGGTCCAGTAAGGGCTGAGCTGCTGCCCAAACACATATCTGTCCAGTACCGGAGAAAATGGGTCTGGAGCCAGGCTGGACTGTGAGCAGGTGGTGTGGGTTAAGAGCTCAGAGCCTCAGGTCTTCCCAATATTCAGAAGATGTACCCCTGCAGAATAACGGCCTGAGTTCTTAGCAGCAGTGCATTGCATTGTCTGCCACCCCCAGGCCAGCTAGCATGCTTGCTTTGTTTAAAGACTGCCAAACAGAGCTGAAAGACCCCTCCCCCCTAAACATCTCAAAAGGCAGCAGAACATAAGGCTTATGTAACTGTAACATTTCAGTGAAACCCACGTGCACAGTACTGTGTGCACGGACATTGATATATATAACATGTTTAATTAGAATTAATCCAATCAGAGTTAAAAGGTGAAAGTCTGCCAGCTGCAATATGTCAAAAAATGTATACAGTATATATTACAGCAGAACTTGTTTTTAACTCCTACTTGCACCGACATTGAAATACATGTCAACATTATAGGTAGAACAAATACATCTGATAGTTCTTTTCACCCTGAGATAAGGAGTTCTGTTTTTCCACTTCAAATAATGCTTTCCTGATCACCCTCCCAGAGATGATATCTTTTTAGTAGTGATTTATTGTTTAAAATAATGTTTAGTTGTATTTTGTCTGCTGCTTATTTAAAATAAGAGGGTGAATCAAATAACATAAAATTGTGGATATAAAAATTATAATCTGATATATTTAGTGTCTAATCTTATTTATAGAAAGATAGCTACTTGTTGAAACTTCACTAGCCCACTTTACTTGCTCTGCTTTATAATCTGATTCTGTAATATGAAGAGAACGATCAGTAAATTAAACTACATACAAAACAAGACTACATCTTAAGCCTATACAGCTCACACAGCACACAACCAGAACGCAGATGATGGTATGATACTGGACATATTCTGAAGTTGTTCTCTATTTTGTTAATGTGTGTTTACAGGGTCTTTTAAGCACCACATAAATCTCTAGCACAAGAAACAGATAAGAAGCCTCCAGTGTTAAAGGCTTGGGAATTACATAAACTAATAACTGACAAGAAACACAGAGGGAGTGGCTGTTTATCGTATTCATCATTCACCCCTGATGCTTTATTGTGTTCTTCTATTACTGTTGATTAGGTGCACTGAAATAATCGCTTATTCACTCTGTCAGTCAGCAGAGAGTTGCCCATGGGCATGCTTTGTGAACAGAAGAGCATGTGGAAATGCTTGGATTGTGTTTGTTTAATGTTTTCTTTGAAGGGGGATCTGTGTCTTGTGTAGTACAGAGAGAATAAAGCTCTTGTAAGGCATAAAAACACAGAGCAGGGCTCATTAACACACGGGGGGGCCACAGCTCACAGTGCAAGTGAGTGCTAGCACCAACACAGACTATTACTTCACAGCCTGCATAATCTGAGGCCTCTCTGACAATACACTGACTGGCCATAGCTCATTATTACACAGTTTTTAGGCCCAAATTCTCAAGCAGCCCAGGGATGAGATGCACATTTTGTGAAAGAAACAAGCAACTAGCTTCAAAGTATGAAAGCAGTTTTTTAGCAATAGTTTTTCTTTGCTACTTGCTTCTTATACAATGCTACAAATCTGAGAATATTGTTTTATTTTAAAACTATAAATTTAAAGCAAAATTATATACATGTTTTTCATATTCAACATGACATATGAATATTAATTTGGCAAAATGAAATGACATGTCTGTAGACGGGCGAAAGGTAATTAACATTCATTCCCATAACTCATAGCGATTACTTACTCTCAAAACACACTGTAACCCTAAAAGGTGTTTCTTGTAAGACAAAATCTGTCTATCCATCTATTAGAAGGAACATCCTTGCAGACTGAAGTAGGATTTGAGAGCGACGGCCGCAATGAATTATGGGTGTGAATATTAAATAGCTTTTAGCTCTTGTATCAAAGTGGGAGATGTTATGTTCTAAGTACTAATAACTAATTAATATTCATGCCCATAATTAATATCTATCTGTGTCTGTTTTTAAATCTGTGTTCTAGTAAAAGGCTCATTATTTGATAGCAAAAGCTTTCAAATTATGGTTATTAGATAGCTGCCCACATTGAATGGCCTGGTGTACTCATTGAAAATGACTTCAGTGCAGATGCACCTTTTAATAAAAGATGACAAATGCTTTCATCCTTCAAAGAACTCCTTGAAGCTGACTGACTTTTCACATTTATGTTTACTTCCTCACCTCCTTGTCAATGATGAGTTAAAAGGGAATTTGATCGTGGGGATTTTTTTTGCATGTGTTTAATAACCTTTTACTTTGAAAAGCACAGAGTTTATTCATTGTGGAAATTAAAATTATTTATTTCTGTACCATCATAATTTTTCTGTGGTATTGCCACATACAATGGGATTCCCTGTATCTTCTGAGAACACTTTGTTCTAGAACTCGAAGACGCCTTGTCTCTCTGGGACAGACATAAGCAACCTTACCTTTTCTATCTATTCCATTGTCAATTCATGATTACTTAATTTACCTTTAGCATCAGGATCTACTGCTTAATTATCATAAATATGGAGTGAAGTCTTCCAATCAATGCATTGCATAAGTCAAAGTTGCTTACGGTTGATTTTCATGCTCCGGTCTAAATTAACATGATATGGTATAAGAAGGAAACTAGCTTACAGTGTTATATGGGATCACTCCAGCTAGGGCATCTTTTATGACTTTCACTAACCCTATACACGGACTGGACTGTAAATGTCTTCATCTGTCTGGGACCACAGGCTATCTACTGTACTTTCAGTTGGAGATTTTTTCTCTTACAAAGATGTCCTAGTTTCACACATTCCAGCTTCATGTGACTGAGTACCAGCGAGCAGCCAAGAGACCCCCACAGCTATACAGAAAGAAGATGCTCAGGCATGAGGCTTTCCAATAACAATCCATTCCACCACCAGGCAGGAGCCTGCACCAAAGATTTAGATTAAACCAAATAAAATACTGCGGAAAACACGAAAGATGTATTATAATTGTACAACTAGCATACAAATGAAATTCATATCATACAAATATGATACAAAATGAATTCATTTTTGGGATTTGGTTAGTGTCATAGTTCAAAATTCAAGTTACAAATTTGCACATGCCAACATTTTGTGATTTTGTGAAATGTTGGCACTGTTTTACAAATGCCCTGGTGAAGCAATTGGATTCAACAACTCAAAGACATGTCGGGCTGAACTAAAAGCAGACACAAGCTAAAGTTTGCCTCATCCGTACTTAAATGGGTCTTCCTTTAAGTGGCAAATCACTGTGACAAATTCTCACATTCTTTTCACCCACTCTATCAATAAAAAGGATTTTAGACTTCCTTCCTTTTGTCCCTACATTTCAGTATCTGTAAATGCACTGTAAGTGGAAGCAGTGAGACAGTGTGACCCCCAGTTACTGAACTACACTGAACATACAGCATAGAAATGCAATATATTATTCAGAGATACAGCATACAGTATAACTTGATTCTGAAAATATACCTTTCTACAGCATAGATCCACCAAAGCCATCAAACTCTATTATAGTATTTTGGACATGATGCTTCTCTAGGGTAAATGGCACAGAACAAATACAGAGAGCACAAGAAAAATCTCACAGCCTACTTCTACTTCTGTCCTTTTAAGTCTTTACAGTTACCTTCCCCTAAGAGATGAAGACTGTCTGTTAGACCAGCTTATAACAAAGACGTCTGCCACAGTCTGTATATTTTCTTATTAATTGGGTGGTAATTCAGAGTTTTGAGTATTTAGAGATGTTTCTTGACTTTTCAAACGTGTTAAAAATGATGTTGTACTGTGGAAAGTCAGGAAAGCAGAGGAAGAGATTCCACGGTCTTCATTAACCCCAAGACACACTGAAAAAAATAAAGAGAACTGTGAATGTTTTCTCTATGAGTACATCAAAGCAACACACAAAGTATTTATACAAAGAAAATAAATGACATATCCTCATTAGAGATTGTATTACTGTGATATTGGACAGTGTTTGCCTTGTGCCAATGTTCTTTTTGCTCTTGAAAAATTAAACTGTTAAGGACAAAATAGTGGAAGATATCTCAAAGACTTCATTATAATGATACAAACGTAATAAAACACATTACCAAAATGTAAAAGTGAATGTAAATGACCAAACTGTACAGTTAATGTAAACTACATAGCCAAATTAAACCCAGACAATGCTGTCTGTCCTTTTCTCCTTATGATGTGCAACATTTCAAAAGGAAGAATCAGGATAAACCTAAGACAGAGCAGGAGGATGGAATCATAGACATGTGCTGCTCAGGGTTAATCACACACAAGAAAAGCTCAGTCTGTGCAGAACAGTACTACATATTGCCTGCCTCTCAGGCTTCTCTCACCTCTTAATTGTGCCAAATTCAACTAATCTGCCTCCGAGCTCAACTTTACTGCTGACAGATACATAAAACAAAAGGCACTGCTAACAATTCCTCCACCAACACATAGCAGCTACCACTATGGACTATGCTATTTGCATAGCACTTGCTCATTGCACAGGCAGACCTATCAGGCAGCATCAGGGACTTGCAATGTGATCAGTATTAAAACCGATGACAGCAAAAGAGGTCAGCAGAAATCTCCTGCCTGACAGAAGCTGTCAGCAAATACCACTGCTTCATAGGATAGCTCCAGAAACCTTCCTAGAATTCACTATACAAGCACAAATAAGACAGAAAATACAATTATGTTGTAGAACTGGGCAGTTTTCATTGAATGTTCTCAATTTCAAACACCAACAAGAAATAAATGCATATCCAATTAGAGGAACGATGAGGATGATTTTGACTGTGGATGTCTTTAAATCACAAATTCACACCTGGCATCACAAGCCTCTTTCACAATGCCAAATATAAATATCCTCTTCCCAACATATTGTGAGTTTAGCAGAAATGCAAACTGGAAGAAATAGAAAAGGAAGAAAAATCTGTCTCCTTTCTCTCCCCGGTAAAAAAAAAAAAGAAATGCAACTCTGAATGCAAATGAGCATAAAGGAAAGAAACAGCCATCCTGCCATGAGGACAGCTAGCTTGTGCTGCTGATGCTGCTGTCTTTGTCGTTTCAGAGCTAATGAGTAAAATGGTCCTGAGATTGAAAGTGTGGCTGCAGCAACTGCCTATGACAGGACCTGCAAAAGCCAAGATACTTGTTATCACAGGATCTCTCACACATCAGTGGCTCAATCTAATGCAGGTTGGATTGGAAGATGGACAAGGGAATTTTGGTTGTGGCGTGCTAATCAAAGCACATTATTCACAAACTCATATACATGTCTCATTGGCTTGTGGAGCTGGTAAGCACAAAAACAATTGGATGAGGTGTGCTGTGTGACAGAAATACTAACACTTTGATTAGCTTGACACACACCATGCTTGACTGTGTTTACAATGCTGTTTTTAAGTACTATGTTTCATCCAGCTAAACCGATTTGTGCATGGAATTGCAGGAGCCATATTATGTCACTTCCAGAAATCAATCCATTCAGCAGTCCAAAAATACATTTACATGGACAATGCTGATGAAAATAATCTCAAAATAACCCATTTCAGAATCCTTAGTCATGAGAACACAAAAACAAACTGTTATTCATATTATGTTTGATATAACTTTATGTTTTCATATACAGTATCAGAAAGTCCCTTTTAGATACTTTGAAATTAAGGATTGCTTTTCACATGAAAATAAACAACTTGAAAACATTACCATCTCCATGAACCCAGGACATATTGGCTGTATTCATGACTTTTTAAAAACAAAACAATCTCACTAAAGCATTTCTTCAGCAGGAAACATACAAAATACTTTCAATAGATTGAAAATCAGTTCTCTGAAACAAAAGCCTTTCTTTTCATCTTTCCAGTCCATTAAAAACAAAGTGTTCAGCTGTGAACTGTGAATTTGCAAGGCTCTGTTGAAGCACTGCAAATGTTCAAGAATTGAAAAAAACAAACAACTAATTACATTAATTACAGTGTGCCCGTTGAATACAGAATACATTTTTAAACATCAAAAACACTTTGAAATTCTTCAAGGCAAGATTTTTTTAGGAATGCAAACCATACGTTAGTGTTCTGAAACCAACATCTGAGTCACAAGCAGTTTTTAAGAAACAGAAGCTGGTTTTGGCATACTAGATAATCCTCACAAGTACATTAAAGTACATTTTAATTAGCATATTTGACTGTAACTACCAGATTGATTGTACCAGATTTAAGAGTTTAAAGTTTTACATTTATCCACCATATGAAAGTAGTTAGTTCATTTTCATTTTCACATTTTCAAAGGACAGGATATGCTATTGAAATTCAGCACATGTCTGAAGTATGTCAGGCTGAAAAACACCTAGTATCTACAGTATGAGTTTAATTTACCTTGGATGTACACACCGATGTACAGATTAATAAGTAAATGATACTGGGTGTAGAGTGTTGCTGTAGAGGAATTATGTATTCACAAAGACTTTTTATTTTAAGACTAAGACAAGTAAAACAAACCTTTTTTATGTTCAATTCTGAAAAAAAAACTTTTCAGACTTTTACGTTTATTAAAAGACCATAACCAAAAGGGGTTATGGTTCATATGAAAATGGTGAAAAAAAAACTAGGTGCAGCATTCAATGCCCATTTGAATATGAAAAACGTATCCGTCCGACAAAGGCAGTAGACATGGAGATCCTGCGGAATGATTATGTTGTGAAATACAAAGTGACTGGCTGACTGTTGAGCAGTTATCATCTATGTGTCTTAGATTTGTTCTAAAAATTAAAAAAGGACTAAGAACAACAGAACAAATTATTTAAAAAATCACACTGCTTTTTGCAAAAAAGGGCTAAAAAGACTGTGCAATGTTTCAGAATACTTAGTTCTAAGGAACTGGAGGACAGTGTCTAAAAAAACATCAGGACTGCATTTTTCAAGAGGTAGGAAAAATGATGAGGTCAGCATTTCACTGGCACTGTTCAAAACTGAGGATAATATTTAAATGATGAAACTACAGTATGTGTCACACACACCGACTGAAATGTGCCGCCTTCATTTGCTTTTAAGCAAATATACAGGCTGCCTTCTCTAGGTCCGTCAGGGGATGGCCTGTTAAAAGGATCCACAATCAAAGGCCAGGGAAGTACCGTGTGAAATATGCAGAGAGCTACAATAATTAGACCTTGATGAATCCCTGATGAAACCTTTTTTTCTTAGCTGTTCATGTAATAAAATGAGTGCATTAATACAACAGAAACCTTAAACTTGTATCTTCATAGAAACTGTATAAAGAAAAAAACAGAAGATACAGTATGGAGTAAATCAATGATTATAAGATTATAAAGTTAGATCAATGATTTAGACTTACAGGAACTGTGTGTAACATAAATTATTTATACGGCAGAACATGCAAATGCATGCACTACACATACATTACAGGCGACCTTGTCAAATTTGACCATCTTGTTCTAGGCCTTCTCTTATTATTTATACCAGAGATACCCAACATTAGGTTTCCTAATGTCCCTACAGGGCTGATTCCTGTTGACTGCAATCATATTTCAACTTGAAACCATGAAGCAGGGTTAGGGAATGAGTATAATAGATATTTTCATTTTTAATAAAAACTCACCAAAGAAAGTATCTGTGAAAACATAGAGTACACTGGCTGTGTAAAAGTGTAGCATCTGTGCAGAGGTAGAGAGACGCACACATGGATGTCGTGTAGATTAGCTGTAATGGGTTAGGGGTATGAATATCACTTAGCTCACATCCAGTCACTACAATGCTATAGGAGATGCTGTCACATTGAACAGCTCTAATAAAGGTGAAACAGCTGTCCTTTTCTGCTAACACTGGCAATAGATGTGCTGAATGTGAAGCCAGGTAACAATTCCGTCTGCTCTAATATTGTGATTGGACGAAAAGTGATTGAAAGTGATTGGACGAAGATCTTGTTAATACTGATATACGTAAATCATAAAGACAGCATTCTCTTCTTAGCACACATCCTTAGTAGGGTGTTCCTTCTAATATATGTTACACTGTATACTCACACACTGTATATACTGAATATGACAATAATGTTTAAGGTATACTTGGAACACGGAGACAATATTTGTAACACTTAATCTAGAGATTCAGCCTCTGTTCCTAGTGTACATCTTAACACAATGTAATAACAAGAACAACAACACAAATTATAATAATGTCATAGATGTAACTAAAAATGTATTATACAGTATATATATTATTTACTTAGAGATATTAAAGCAGTATTGAAACCAATACACCTTGCTGAGTTTAGATACAGTATGCAGGTTTATTACAGATATCGAGCAGTGGCTTTGCTTGCAATGCAGAGACAGCAGAGCTCCTCACAAGAATGGCCTGATATGTTAAGAGTGCACAAGGAAGTGGGAATATCTGCCTTATTTCACACATGAGCAGGAAAAAATGGTAACACAATAAAACAGTGTCTTATCAGATAGTGCTAGGTCACACATCAGTCTTTCCTTCCTTGTCACATTCCTTCTGAGTGATTTTCAGTGTGGTTCTCCAGCGGAACACTATTTGAGGAATTTTCATTAGTCAGATCAGTTGTGTTTTGTAACCATGGCGAACCAGCCAGGGTAATGGTTTAATGAAGTAGACATTTGTCTGCAGCAGACTGTGCTCAGTAAACAAGGTCAAGGTCTGAAACTCGGATACACAGGAAGCCCTGTTGAGTTGTGGGAAAAGTGTAATCCTGACACTCCAGGAAGGAGTTTCTACAAGAACCCTAACTTCATAACAAGCTGCTTTTCTTCTGGACTATTAAAAAAAATGTTCTTACAATAATAATACTAATTTACAGACTCTGAATGTGAATTATTTTGAACTTCTTGTCCTACAATAATTCCAGACATATCACTGTACACGTGAAATCGTATATGCATATCTTTGAACTTGAAAAGGTTTATTTCATGTAGAAAAGAGAAGAAAAGAAACACAAAGTTTCGGCTGTGGAGCACACCCGAAGATGGCTCCACAGCCGAAACATTGTGTTTCTTTTTTCCTCTTTTCAGCATGGAATAAACCTTTTTTTCTTTGCAGCCTACGCATGCGGACGCAGCTACCTTCTTGAACTATCTTTGCACTTGTTAGGTTTGTGTTACATTATCTTCATTTATATTACAAATATTGCTGTGAATATTTGTGAATACACAGGTATGTTTTTACTTGAGGGTGTATCAGGAAAGGATGCTTCACCTCCAGCTCCAGGTAAAGGTCAATGGAGAATGACACATGTCTGACTACCCAAGCAGCCATCCATTGCTGTGAAATCTTTAAATACAGACTTTTAATAAAACAATCAACAGAAATCTAATTAATTGATCAATGGTTTTAACACATCAGTCAATCCATCTATCTATTCTGGGTTGGCATTCCAGAAACACTCCATAATCCCGTGGTGAGAGCACTCATGTGCTCTTTGCTGCCAGTCGGTGTGTGAGTATTTGTTGGCAGGCGGGAGGGCAGCTCGTTAGCAGCTCTTCCAGGGAACAGCTCGTCCCAACGCGGTGTGACAGGAGCCGAGAAAACCCCCCTCAGTCAGCATGGCGTCAGGAACTGCAATACAGCACTACAGCACTGCACCACTGCCTGTGTGAGGGAACAGCAGACACAGGAGACAGTGCTGCAAACTGCACAGCTCTCTTCATTAATCCTGATGGAGACGAGAGCCAGCTCTGCAGCTTCTCCACCCCCTCCCCAACCTGCTGCTGATGTATCCGCTGGTATTGAGGTAACGTTTAAGAGAACAAAATCAGAAAGTTCACTTTCACTGCAGACCACAGTTGGCTCCAGGAGGCACCTACTTTAGTCCCTGTTAAAAAAACAGTAACACTCTGGAAAGCAGGGGACAGCAACCCGTCTGCACACGGACCCACTCCTCTGATGGCACAGATTATCACTGCCCGTGGGGGAGCCGGAGCACACGGGGGTGGTCTGCATTTCTTTTTTTTTGCTTGTTGTTGTCGGTCGAAAAAAACTTTGAAAGCAGCCAGGTTTCCTCATGTGTCATGAGAGTGGCCTGCGGAAAGGCGAAGCTGCATCGAGGATGGGCACCCCTGGAAAGAAAAAAGGACCCCCCTCTCCCAAACGCGCTCCTGGGATGCTGCCTGAAAAAACGCTGTTTTTTTTTAAAAAAAAAAACGTCTGCTGTTGCTTGTAAAGGTGCCAACCCCTGCTGAGGCGGGCACCAAAGGGCTAAAGGGAGTGGACACACACGGTCGAAAATGAATGCGGCTGGTGGAAAACTGAACAAACCATGAGCTAATCTTTGTTGCTAACCTTGTCAAAAACAGATTAGCAGACTCGTTCTGCTCTCTACGGCCCTGTCGTGGGCATTACAAACTGCACTCCCATCTCTGGAGCCTCTGACACAAGCCCAAGCCCTTTCAATGCGTGTCTGACGATGCCAACTCAAAACAAGTCACTTCTGCTACTTGTATTTGTTCCTGATTTGTCCATCAGCTTTAAGTAATGTAGAATTTCATCACGTGAACACTTCAGTAGAATGACCGAAGCAGTTTGGAATTTATAGCTGTAAATGCTGGCAGTAATGGTAATTTACTAAAAGCAGCACTTTCATTAAATAGTGAAAGTCAAAACGCTCTTTTACAACCTAAATATTGGCAAAGAATTGCTCTGCAAAGTCCTACAGAAGCATTGCCTTGCTCTGACATAGTCCCAAATATGCAATCTTTCCCCTTGAGTGCATTTGTGTTATTTGATTTTCAAAAAGTTAACTATCTCTTGCTTATTATTCTCCACTTCAATGTGTGTGTACTCATGAGAAAGAGAGAAAAGGGATTTGAAAAACAGAGCTATTGTTGCTTTATTACTTCACGGTGTGCAGGAATATTAGTATTATTCTTCGTGCTAGTGGAGCCCAGGAGGATGTGAATGATCTAGATTTGTTTTCTAACCACACCTCTGGCTGCTTTCCTTTGTTATTGGCAAATAACGCTTCATACTGAGCAGTTTTTTGAGATTTTGTTTTCCTTTTTAGATCTTTACAGCTGGGTAATGGGGATTAACAATTAGTATGCGTTGAAAAGAGAAGAGTGAAGATGTTAAACTATTAAAGCTTTGAATATTAGATCAAAGCTGTATATATGAATATTATTTTTAATAAAAAGACTCATTCAGCTCTACACGTAAAAGACTGAGAATTTGCTATTAAATACGCTTTTGGCACAACTTGACTAGGAAGTGGAAAAAAAATGAATGAAGGCAAACATCTTGCCAATCTGACCAGATAAACTGGAGCTTTATAGCTGATCTACTGAGTGACCTTCTCCCTCAGTGATCTGATAAGCTGATCAGATATAATGTGATTCCCGAATTGCTCAGCTGTGTTGTGATTACTGAAGTTAATTGCATGGCACTGAGTTATTAATGCTTGCTGGACCATTAATTTCCCTGTGTATCATTGTGAGAAAAGTCGAATGTAAAAACAAATATCTGGAATCAATTTAAAATTCAGGCTCCAAGGCTGATTCTTGGATTTATATCAATGCCTTCTTATATAGTCAGATTAAAGTAATCTCTATAAATGTGCACAAAGAAAAATAATAGAAAGACACTTAATTCAATTGAACATATCATCAGGCATTAATAGAATGAACCAAATGGACCAAAAGTAACACAAATACCTGAGCACTCAATGCGGAAATTAGTAGGACTGACAACAGGAGGATTTCGAGAGTATGGAACAAGCTGTCCATCTATCTTGTTTAAGTATATTATTCAAAAAACAGTTAGTATATTGCTTGGATCCACACACTACTAGCAATCAAAAGAGGAACATTTTTGTGACCTTCCTAATAAAGTCTTTAGAGACAGAATCACACCATAATACAAAAAATAAATGGAGGAATACTAAAGGTTTACAATTCCTGTTTTCCTGGTCAACTTTTCTTCATTAATAAATGTGATTCTGCTTCTCTCCAGAGATCCCTCTGAACACACCTGGCAAAAGTGGAGAGAGCCTGGGGTCTATAAGTATCACTTTCACCCCCCGGCTCCGTGCCCCCTTTTGTTGTAGGGTAGAAGATATTTAACCCAAGATCTCACACAAGACACCCAAGAATGGTGGGACAGAAAAGCTGAATCCAATTTTCAAAACATTCTGATACAAAAAACCACACAAATAAAAGCACGGGTGTAATTCAGTAAAACCTAAGCAGAACACAATTCAGGATGATTCTGGCAAAAGGTTTGAGCAGAGAGGGGGACTGTGAGACCTGCGTGCTACTAGGAAAATTACCTTCCTGTATGTATCAGTGCAGCTGCATTTCTTTAACTAATGCTGTTCTAACAGCTGTCCTGTATAAACATTGTTTTCTCACCCTCAGTAACACGTATGCAGATAGAAGAGGTGGTTTATACAAGCGCTAAATTAGAGTTATAAATTTTTCGGATCCAGAAGTAGCACTGTTAACCGTGCTCCGGGGCACGATGAAGCACAAAGAAGAATGGCTGCCTCTCCTGGCACTGCCAACCCCCTTAGGGCGCAGCATGAAGCTTATTACATTTCCTGCACAGAGAAATCATCTTTAAAGATTGATGACGCAACCGGAGTGTTTTTTTTTAGCTGATTAACCACCTTAGGATCTTTGAAACTGTAGCTAAAATGTTGTTTTACAATGCAATAATGCATACAAGGCTGCCAAATGCCTCGTTTTATGTTGTACTCTAATAAATATAGATGCTGGCATTGCTAGTACCAGCCACCCACTTCACACATTGTGTTAGCAAATGTTTTTTTTTTTTCACGTGGAGCGATAGAAATATTTCTGGAAATCGATAGAGGTGCTGTGCCATCAGCACACAATGCTGTCCTTAGTTTCTGCTTTTTAAGTGTACAAAATTACCCAGGGAGGAGTCCTAAAATGTTTGCAACCCGATCATTTACTAAAACTATCCTTAGTGAGAGCGCACCTTCATGAACTGACCTGGTGAAAATGAGTTAAACCCTTTCCTGATTTACAGACCACAGCCCTTTATTCTGTCACTATTACAGATCAGTGGCATTAACAATCTTCCCCACCCACACCTCAGCCATCCAGTCTGGTCTTCTAAGGCAATTCAATATATCGAATCCCTGCTTGAAAAAGGCCCTTAAAACATCTGCAATGGAGGCACCATAGAACAACAGTTGGGGCTCTTCAGTTTATGGGTTCTAATCCCCTTTACAGATGTTCCTGCATTACTCTTGAGCAAGAATGCTTTGTCTGGATTCCTCCAGTCAGGGAAGCCATGGAAATAGGGGCTTAACTTCAAATGGATCACTGTGTCCAAGTCAGGGAAAGTCTCTTATACTGTGGAAGCCACAACAGGCTCCACACCTTACAGTGTAGCAGCGTGACCTGTCCAGAGTGTTTAGAAAGGGACAGACATGGATGTCAGAACCTTTCCTCAGATTTCTACAGATCTGTCCGGGACAAATGAAGGCAAGCTGTGTGAGAAGCATGACTGACAGATAAATTAATTTGCCACACAAAGGACTCTTAATTATGTGTTGAATTACAAAGCAATTTTTAATTCTCTGGAAAGGCAGATTTTAAGTGTATTTGTACACTTATGAGTCAGTACGGTGACATAATGCTTCAATAATGAGAAGCTGCCCAAGTGTGTCTTAGAGTATTCAGCCCTCTGTCAGGAAGTGTTTTGATTCACATAAACAATGTATCTCAAAGACATACCGCATAGAAAAAAAGTTGTTATTCTCAGCTGTTACCCAGATGTCTGTCCTCAATGTTAAATTAGAGTTCAGTTGAGTATGGCATGACCTGTGTAACGATTTCTCACTTCTCCACATGGTCACCTGTGTGGTGGGGCTGCTGTCGTACATCATCCAGGTGGGGGGCTGCACTACAGTGGTGCATGAAGCGAGTCCCTTCACCCCCCTCCTACATGTGAAGCATGCATGTTGGGATCCTCTTGGATGAAATGCACTGCACAAAATTATAATTGACTAATTAAATAGAGAAACACTAACAGCAATAGGTGTATTATGTTACACAGTCAAAATGCGTATTATTGAGATGAAGAGGGAAAATGTTTTATTGAATTTAAAAAGATATATAGGCTAGATTTAGTGGTTAATAATAAACCTGCTTGCATGTACTGCATGACTAAAATGTTATAAATGAAAGTTAAAGGCAATATATTATTTTGTCTACAGGGAAAGTATATTTAGTGACAGCAATGCCATGTTCTAAATGCTGCCCATAAGCCAGAGACAATGACTTCCCAAGCTGCCATGTCATGTCACTGCTTCATACAGACTCAAGAGTAATTCAAACCTGATCACTTCAAGTCTGTTCGGACCGGTGTCAACAGCCATACAAGAAACTGAATGCCTGAGTCCACTTATTGATTCACAGAGCCCGGCAGGCTTTAAAGTGCCCATTCTCCTTTAAAGAGTGAACCTGAAAAAACAGCACTATTATTAGAAACAATAGCATACGTCAGCCCCAGATTCACTGATCTCACTCTCACAGTACTGTATCTTTCTCCCTCTTTCTCTCTCTCTTCATAACGTGGGCAGGTAAATGGAGTGTAGCCATTAGTCATCTGTGAAGTGAGAACAAGCTATAATTGAATACTGCACATCATATCTGCATGCTTGACGGGTCTTCATTAACCAACGTTTGCCAGGAATAACAAAATAAATAGGTCCCCTTGTGCCATTTTCAGCATGCCAGCTGATTGCACGGTGTTCTGGGATAGATCATTGCCCACCCCAATCCTTTTTGTCCTGCTCTGTTGCATATACCATACCCATTCTGTTTTGGAAACACAGAGCAAGCACAGAACTGGCATGTGATCTGAACAGTCAGAGCAAGAGAATTGCTTGAGGTTTATTTGCCTTGCTGCACAGCTACTGACCTCTGCTTCACCCAATACTGGAGGATTAACAGTGGAATGGCAGACAGTGGCAAGTCATGACTTCACCTGCGTGTTTTTATCATATGCATCCTTAACTTAAAGGGGAAAAAGGACAGTTAGGAAACGTGTGGGTCTGTCAAGCAAAATTACTCTGGACTTTTCATCTGTTTTACTTTGCTGTGGAGATACTAACGCTCCATGCCAAAATTTTTGCATTCATGTCATCCAGTGCTCAAAAAACCCCACACACTTCAGATGGAACTTTCATGCCCAATTTCACTTCTGCTGCCACAAAATCCTGCTTTTCTTTTCTCCTGCCTCTTGGCACACTCAGTGCACAGAGCCCACCTTTAAAGAACATCACTGTCTTCTCAGCTGAATCACGGCCCCTTCAGACAACAGTTTTAATTGCTTTTCCTTTTTTACAAAACGTTTTCCATAAAAAAGATCATCGTAGCCTCTCCCTTTTTCTTCCATAAAGGTGTTCACACGAAAGCAGTCAGTGAGCCATTTTGTGAAAGGAGGGAAAGGATGACAGTTTAATAGGCCAGCCTGTTACCACTGTTACATACATTAAACTGCATATAATGAGAGAAAGGCATACAGTACATTGCAGCCTGTAATTCTCCTTAGGCAAGAGTAATCAATGCAGGCAGAATGAGGATTGAAGTCCGGCCCAGATTTTATTAAGGGTCCCTTAGAGCTATAGTACTGCTGCCGAAAGGAGGCACAAGTGAGAGATTATAAACCCACGTACTGTATCTTTTCTAAAGGAACTAAAGCATTTCTAACAGGTAAACACCAAGACATGTATGTGGCAATGTAGTTTAGTTGGCCACAAAGCATGTAAGAGCTCAGCAGGGACTCCAGTCATCTCTAATAAATAAAAGCCAAGGGAAGGCTGGCTGGGGTTATGTAGGACATTTCTAGGACCAGTGTTTGTAATCATTGCACATGTACTTTAATAATTAATATTGATTTGTTGATTGATTACTGATGATCTTTTTGCTATTATTATATCACTTTTATATCCTGCAGTACAATATATTCAGTATATATACTTGTATATTGCTCCTGCCTAAGCTTCAAATTATATGAAAGTTATATGAAAGCTGATATACTCCCATTGCATTATACCTAATCCCGGGAGAATGTTTAGAAGATGTTACTTAAATTGACCAGGAAGATACAAATTGGACTTGATGGAGGCAGCTGTATCTAATAATACAGATCAAGGCTGGAAGAAACTGGCCTCATTAACACCTCTTGGAAGGGGGACATTACCAGTTCAAGTAAGGGACACCCGATCATCATCCCTGATTCCAGGGTTGCCATAAACTTCCTTATATGGCCATAAATTCCTCTGATGAAGACGAGGAAGACTAAAGGAGAAGTATTATGGGATGTAATCTGATGTCATCTAAAATGGTATTGTATGAGATGAGATAGTTAAATGATCATCAATTACTAAAATTAATGAATCAATTAGGGATAGAAAGCTACAGTAGACATGGGTAATAGATAGCCACCCTCACTGAAAGTGTATTTAATGTCAGCTACTTGCTCCTGTTCTTTGAGACTTCTGTGGTTTATGGCACTCCCATTGTGCACATTGGGAATAAAGGAAGAGGATTCACCTCACTACTGTCTCTAGTCTGATTTGTCTCTGGGGCAGTCCTGACTGCTTGTCTCTAATCCTAGTATATATTATCGTAAGAAGCAAAACAGTAAAGATTTGGACGGGAAAGGCTGGTCAGTAAAATTCTGTCCAGTTCAAAATTAATTGTAGATTAAAACTAACATCAAGCATCCTAGATTTGGGTTACTGTAACAGTGAGTTCAGTAATCACTAAGAACTTATTATACTTAAGACTTTTTCATTAAGGTTTTGGTAAGATTTTAAAGGATTAAGAAAAATGTTCTGAACTGTCCATTCAATTCAGATTTGGTGTGGAAAGGCATTTAGGGGGGTCTAGGGTCTAACAAGATGTTAAGATAAAGGTTAAGGTTGGTAAATGATTAAGTTTTCTGAATATTATCAGGAAAAACTGTTTGTATTCAAGATTGTATTTAAAGTAAGCATTACCCTCCTTGTAAGTACTGTAACTTTTGCCTTTTGAGATACCAGGTTACTATTATGAATGAAAGAGTGACCAGCTTCATAGTTCATATTTACCCCATCAATATTCTGTCTTTGTTATTACACTGCTAAATAAAGGATTCTTCAAGATTCCCCTGTGAACCTGTTATTGGTTATCCTTATCTAACCCGCTCCTGCAAGCTTATTGATTTTATCTTGCAGGAGTCATATACTCTTGCTTGTGCTCTGATTCATTTTCTGCCTCTTCTTGTTATTACAACCACACAGCTGCCTGTGCATTTTAAGCACAAATATAAATATGTGCATGGGCAATCACTGGGCTTTGTTTCTACCAGCTTCTACGGCTAGGAAATTCAATGTAAGTTCAAGACAACTGATGAAAAACTCAGAAACAGAGAAGACGCCTGTCAGTATAGTTTGCTCAAACTCATTGATCAGGGTGAAGGCCACATGAGCTTGGTATACAAATGGAATACAGGATGAATACATCAACCACTCTACACTAGTTCTCTTGGCAATCAGAATTGTGAAAAATAAGAAAATAAAATCTGTGCACTGATCAGATTTTAGTTTAGAAGGGTAGTAAAAAGAGAGTCCATATCACAGCTACAGTGGTTCCTCGAGCCTGAGCTCATCCTAGTTTCTGTAGCATAAAGAGGACTAGAGAGCAAGTGACCTCTACCCTAAAGTCATTAACCCAGTATCCCAGTTTTAAGATGATACCTCAAATGTAACAGTATTCTTGCTGAAAAATGCTGTACTTTGTGGGGTGAAATGAGAATTGTTACTGTAGTAATGACTATACAAGCAAAGTACCTATCTATCCAAGAACATGTGTGGACATTTAATAATTTGACTGATGAATAGGAAACAAAGTAAGATGGTGGTATGACATTGTTCTGGGCAGACTACGTTGGGAGAGTTTTGTGTGCACTGTGCCATGACAGTCAGACCCCAGAGATAATGCCTTCAGGAAGATCATTCTCTCCTCGGTTGCTCTAATCTAATTATTACGGAAATGAGATTTCCTGGGTTGCTCTTCAGTCATGCCATCCACAGAGCTTAAAAGCTGCCTCTGATTTCTGCCTGGAAATAAATATTTAAATAGCTATTCACTTCAGTCTCCCCTGTAAACATGTATTAACCATCTTAAAAACACATTGCACTTAAGATGGCAAGCTGTGCACCACTATTTCTTACACAATTGAAGGATTTGCAATATTCTCTAAATCTGGCAATATAACCAAGGTCATATATGCTGTGCATAATTTTGTGTAAATTGCCACATTGCCCATATATTTACAATAGCGATATTGTTTACTTAGAGTGGATTATTAAGTATTATTTACTTTTAGTTACGTATTATTTACATACTTTAAATGGTTAGAGAATAGCGATCTAAAACTGCATCAACATTAATGACATTTAAGAACATAAGAAAGGGTTATAAAAGTCAACTATTTGGTCCATCTAACCTGTGTGGTTGCTTGTATCTCATTGATCCTAGGATCTCATCTTTTTCTTGAAAGAATATAGGGTAGTGGCTTCAACACTGTGGGGTAGTATGTTCCATACTCCCACAACCCTTTCTGGAATAAATCTTCTCCTCTGTCAGCTGGAAACAGCTAAAAAGCAGCCTCTGAATACAGTATTGCTCCCTGAGCACTCTTACAGGACAGCTGACTACAATACAGTACATTTCAAAGAGCTCATGGCCTTCCTCGGTCTCACTGAAGATTGAAAAAAGAAAAAATAACACCCTTATGTACTCATATTTGATTCAGCATTTCAATAGATAAACATTGTATTTTAACAACACTCTCACACATTCAAAAAGCAATTAATTTAGTACTATACTCCACTACCCCACCCCCATCCCACTCTTCTCTATGAAGTGATAATGTACTGTATGTAATGTATTTTTCCTACCGATCCCTACTCAATGGAATACATTTTCCTGGTTGCTAGGCAATCCCAAAATGTGAAGACAAGTACTACAGTATTATAAATAATGTATTTGCGTTATCTAATCAGTTGAAAATTTTTTCCAGGCCTGCAGCTATCAATATAGCATGAAACTGCTCCCTAGAGATCGCATATTCCACCACAGACAGGCTGAGGTAATGGCAGACAGGAAGTCTGAAAGCTGCTTTTTACGTACTGTCATGGCAGGGCTGTGCTCTCTGCTTCAGGAGGAGCCATACTGAAGCAGTAAGCCTTTGGTCATTCATTAACGCAAAGACTCTGGAAAGAGAAAGTGCCAGCAATGTTCGAAGCTCAGGGACTCACCAGCTGCTTCAACAACTAATGACTTATAAGACACCTTGTGACAAATGTAATGCTTATATTGTAATGAAAGTATTAAAATTATGATAATACAACACACTGCCGAGGATGAAGAATAATCCTTTAATCCCATGCTTAATATTTTTAAGAGCTGTATCTGAAAACTCTATGTCTATGTCATTGTTGTCCCTTGTGAAGAAGTACAAACCTGATGACTTACAAGGAGCAAAGGTTTGGAGAAGAATGTAAAGCATGTTCTGCCCTTGGGATCTAAATGTAGGAAGTTTAAATGCAGAACATCAGCATTTAACCTTAACCCTAATGCAACAAAGTGTATTTGTTTTCTATAGGTACATTGACATACATTATGAACTGGCAATACTGACCTTACATACAGTATACTGAAAACCACATCAGTGAGTGAAGTAAAATTCTCTGTCCTCTTTGTAAATGTATATGTTACGTGTTATTTGTTAGAGAGATTAGTAAGACATACTTGAGGCATTTTAGACTAAGATTTGATTAGGGCATAATGTCAGCGTGCGTTGCCTGCAAAGGAACAAGTTAAAGTTCCGAAGACACTGACACCTCAAGAAGGCTCGACGGCTGAGATGTGTTTCTTCTTTCTACTTTTCAGTGTGGAATTAACCTTTACTTTACTTGTACTAAGCTACACATACTGTAGGCCTGCTGCACCGATGTTGGCAAGACTATTAAGGACAAACTACAGTTCAAAAACTTAAAAAAACATGATATACAGCACAACTAAACTGAGCATAGCTTTCAGGCAGTTGTAATATAGATGTAAGGTTATCCATGAAGCAGCCATTAAAGTCTTCACTTTCAAGCACAGTGACATTTTGAAGAATTATGTACAGCACTTCATGAGAAGAAACTCCACACATGGACTGCTAATTGCAGCTCACAGCAATGCAATCAGATGTACCATAAAACAATTATGTTTCAATAACTACGGCCTGTCGGCGCTGCACTTCCACAGTGTGAGGCAATAACCATATCCCTGACAAGACAGATTGTCATTGGAAGAGAAACCCAATGCCAGAGAACCCTGGAACCCACACCCTGCTGTGAAAGAGAGTGTGAGGCAGTGAATGCAACACATCCCCTGATCAGGCCCATTAAGGGTGGAGTGACAGATTCCATCTGGATTACACAAATTCCTCCCCGTTACTATTGGTGCCCAGTCACAACAGAAGAATGGCTGGAGGCCCATATTAGGCCCTATGTGCTACACTGTCTGTTTATAAAATATCCTACTGCTCCCCCTCTTGGTGCTTCTTCCTCTAAATGTTTAATGAGTGATGACGTCACCTCTGATGATCTCACTCCTGTTCCTGGATATGTTGCCCGCAGCGTGCCGTCATCATGATGCAGATTTTCATGCTGATGCAGTGTTCCACATGGTATTGCATTATAAACCAGCCGAAGCTCCAAGGTATTGTAGGCCAAATTAACTGGCAAACCATTCAGAACATCTATCCACTGAAAACTGTATTTACAAAAGTTGATTTGAGACTACTTTCTCAAAAAGAAATCAAAATGGATTTGATTAATGCAATGCTCTAAATACCTTAATTAATGCAGGAGTGGCTGTAAAAAACTAAGGAACTGCTAAGCCAAAAGGCTTCTAGTCAAGGAAGAATTCAAGGCTATCAAGCTTCCTAGGTGATTTCATCACTGGATTGGGCTCAAAGACCAAATGTACCCAGTTACCACGCTACATGTCTTGACAGATTCATTTGTTAAAATAATCCTTTTACATGTCTAAACAAAAAGACATGGCAAGACTGCTCTCAACTAGAAGCTACAACTACATTTATTTAAACTGTGCAAAATCCACCCGTCTGACAGTATATTTCTGAAAATATCCTGTGAGCCTCCGAACACTTTTCCACTTGGCTGCTTCTGCACAAAATAAAACAAAGTGACAAGGGCAGGAATGAGATGTAGGGGTGGTGGTAAGGCATTTTCCAGATGGGTGGCTCAGGACAGGCAATGATACTACCAGGTACAGTCCATGGTGAGGATTAAGAAGCATCTGCAATTAGGCAGCCAGCAAATGTGTTGTCAAATGCAATGAAGCTGAGGAGAACAGAAGCAAATGACATCTTGAGGAACTTCTCAGGTGTAAAGGTAGAAATGAGACAGTACAGACTGGGAAGTTAAACATCAATATTCCAAGATATTTCCATTTCCAATGAAGTGGAAAAAAACAAAGAGTCTGAAAATGAGTGGAAATTTAGGAAACAGTGGGTATTGCTGACTAATAAAGAAAATAATCGAATACATTCCCTCACATCTACTGTGCTAAGTATAAATTAAAATAAAAGGTTGATGTGCTATTTATAAATTAAAATAAAAGATTGAGGGTTTCGACTGAAATAGAGACACCAGGCAGGAAAAGGGTGTGCTCTACAAACGAGACTTTGAGAAATCAACTTCTTGTTCAAGTTCTTGTCTAATAAGTGAAAGATCTAAGTGTTCAGAGGGGTGAAGTTTGCTTTGACATCCTACAATTACATGTATGTTTATACTAGCTTCTAGATAAAATGCTTTACAGATGCAAAGAGAAGCGCTTTGTTATGAAAGCATCCTTTGAGACATTTAATTGTACCTTAGCACTCATTACAAAGTCATTATTTGCAAGTTGATATGTCCACCTTATCAATTAGCCTTTGACACAACCTAATAGCTGACTGTTCTGTACTGCAATTGAGTTTTATGCTCAGGATTATTCAAAAGGTAATTTGGACCTGGAATAATTAACAAGAGTTAAAGCCTACCAGTAATATCTGTTGCTTCTGACATGTTAATTAAATGGATTGTGAGGACACTTAATGTGAAGTGTTATCACAATGCTTATATTTAACATTTCTGCCAAACAAATTTTAACAAATGACAGTAATTTAGAACACAGTGACTGCCAGTGCCTTTGAATACAATGTGACAAGTGAACCATGATTACTGGAAGGTAAGCACAACATGATGTATATTTATAGTAAAACAGGAATATATAAAAACCCAAAGTTGTCAAACTGCAGAATGACTGCTGATTCACTGAGCTTCCACCCAGCAATTGGTAAACCTCCTCTTTGTCATTTTCACTTTCACTCTGACAGGATGACAAATGTTGTTTTTTTATACAGTGTACTGAAACCGTTTCCAAATAATGGATGTTTGGAGGTTACAAAAAAATACATGGAGATTAGAAATTCCAAACTTTTGCAATACAAATTTTCACCATTGTTTAAACAGTGCTGTCTGAATGAGTGTGTTCAAGCAAATGCTGTGCCAGATACACACTAGATAGACCTACTTGACGTGAATACAACGTATAACCAACAGCATATTTGAACTTTGAACCTGTTATCATATAATGAATTGACACCAATGGCAAAAGCAGAAAAACTTAACTTTGTCTCTTTAAATATGCATCTTTAAATCTGGAGTTGCATAAGAGGAGTGAACCTGGCTCTACAGTATTGTCATGTTTCATGGTTCATTCTCTCACTCAATGGTCAATAAACGGGAACCTCTCATTCTTTCTTACGGACCTGAATGTGTTTAATAGCAGAAAACATTTACTTGGTTTTCTACCAGAACATGCTTATTTGGCCCTGGGTGAATGAGCACCTTCTGCTCTGTTGGTACTCAAGTATAGGACACAGGACTGAGGTTTTTTTAAAAATAAAATTTTATTTCCTCTGTAGTTTCTTATTGATAGTCAATAGAAGAATCGTAATTTTTTTCTTCTTAATAATCAGTTTTTATTATATACCCACACAATTCAAAATGTTTTAAGAGATGTGGCAGTAACTCCTGCACTGCTTGGGAGAGAATGAATGTCTCCTCTGACACACTCATCTTCAGGGCACCTGACAGGAGTGTGAGCTCTAATAGAAAGAACAGCAGCGTGAGCTCTCACTCATGTCACTGCAAGATCCTGGCACATGGCTGCTGCAGTTGTTTGATGGAGATCCAAGACGACGCACCACAGCAGTAACACGCCAATGGTGAGCTACTGCTGGAGTTACATGTAACATGACCCGAGTTTGAGCTACAGCAGCAATGTTGGGCTTGTGCAGTTCGACCTGTACACTGCGCTGAGCAACTTGGAAACTTACCGGACTCCTAATCTAAGAACCAAGATCGTATATTTTTCTAAAACATAGAAATATCAGGATTTTAAAACGAACTCTAAAAAGCCAGAGAATTGATCAACAATTTAAAAGTGTTGCAAGTCTTCAGCAATAGGTGATTTAGGGTGAGCCATAAAACTACTATAAATCCCAAAGGACCCCAGGGTACTGGCTGGAGAGGTACTGCTGCAGAGAGCCCATACTGGTAATCAATAGGTTAATAACTTGTTTTCAATAACAGACTTAAAACAATCAATAACTCTTAGCTCGGCTGCCCTCTTGAGCAGCAAGCCAAAGAAATGGATGTCTCCAGATTGGGAATCTTGGTAGACTAAACTAGTGAAACTACATCCATCCCTTTGATACTCCCAAACACCTTAATCTTTATATTGATTATTTAATCATTAATTAAACAATAAAAGCATGTGGTTGGATTTCTGCAATGGAATGAACTGATGGGGTGAGATTGAAAGCAATGTTAATTGCGCCAATGTCTTGGCTTAAAAGTATCCATTCTTCTTATTTCAAAGAAGACCTGGGTGAGGTCATGTCTTCAAAACTGCACTCCTGCCATGCCCCTGCATAGAAGCAAGGGATCTGTGACATGGAAGGGGTGTTAGTGGGGCCAGCAGGGGGCGCTCACCCTGCAGTCCACGTGGGTCCTAAAGCCACAGCATAGTGAGGGGGACACTATACTGTAAAAAGGCACCGTCCTTCGGATGAGACTTAAACCGAGGTCCTGACTCTCTGTGGTCATTAAAAATCCCAGGGCATTTCTTGTAAAGAGTAGGGGTGTAACCCCGGCATCCTGGCCAAATTTCCCATTGGCCCTTACCAATCATGGCCTCCTAATAATCCCCATCTATGAATTGGCTTCATTACTCTGCTCTTCTCCCCATTGATAGCTGATGTGTGGTAAGCGTTCTGGCGCACTATGGCTGCCGTCGCATCATCCAGGTGGATGCTGCACATTGGTGGTGGTGGAGGGGAGTCCCCATTACATGTAAAGCGCTTTGAGTGGAGTGTCCAGAAAAGCGCTATATAAATGTAAGTAATTATTATTATTATGAGCCCATAAGAAACTCCTGCCTGTAATTTACAAAGAGTCAGATGCAAGAGAGCACTCACCCCTCTTTCCTTCCATAACCTGCTGGCAGAACCCAATTAAGATCCAGGAAATCCACAGAATAACACTACAAGTTATTTGAATTCTCTGCGCCTACTCTCATTGATGTCAAAGGAGCTATTCTTAGACACCGCTTGCTCCCCACTCCTTGGATCTCTGCCATTTTGTCATTTTTTAATCTTGCTTAAAAAAGCCACTTTACATTTTTTCTAATGATTTTAATCTTTCCAAGGCTTCTTGGTGTGTGCTGCCGGGAATCATCATTAGGATTTCTGCACTCTGTGTACCAAAAGCCTTATAAAGCAGTTGCTCATCTACTGCCAGGGCGTTGATAGAGTGGCATTCAATAACATATTGTGTGTGGATCTTAACAATTTCACTGAAAAAACATAACTTGCGAAAGGTGCATGACTTTACTGTGGATGCCCCTCTCATTGAGAAAGGCATATGCTGTCCTATTCGAAAAGGGGTCGTCATCCTACTCCCTGCCTTACAGTAACATTTTATGAATTGTGCAACAAATTGAAAGATTGCTAAATAAAAGAGAAAACATATACAGAAACTAAAACAATCCCATTAAGAAGAGATTTAGAGTCATCTATCCAATCATTTTCCACAGCTGTTTCAACCAATAGAAGGTGCTGACAACTCAGAGCCTAACCTGGCAGATACAGGGCACAAGGTAGGATTACAGTACAGTATATCTCAAATAAGACTAAGACACCTGTCCATCACAAGACACACACATGGAGACAATTACAGACTCTAGTTAACTTAGCCAGCAAGTCATAGGAAGGCGGATGGAAACAGGAATGTCTGAAGAAAACCCACATGATCACAAGGAGAAAATGCAAACTCCATATGGAATGTGTTCCAGCATTAAATTGAACCCAAGACCCAAGTGCTGTGAGGCTGCGGCCTTAACTGCCATGCTTCTGGTCCATCGAGCTTCTAAAGATCAACTGGAGCAGAAAAAATATCATTTAGCTGCCTAGATCACACAATCATCTAAAACTACTAATGTATGTCTTGCCTAATTTTAGCAATTACAGCCCAGATCCAGATAAACCAGTCTTATGGTGCTCCACAAAATGTAGATTTTTAAAATACAATTCTGGTAGACCTCTAAAAGATGGATGGCATTTATAAATAAAACGTTAATGGCCATTTATTTCTACTTTGAATATTAGCACACCAAGTGCCTGTAAAGATTAAGAAGAAACATACCACTGAGGTAACGTCTGTCTTGCAGGTACATTTACAGGTGAACAAGTTAGCCTTAGAATATCAGGAATGCATACCTTGATCAACAAATCAGCCAGCCTCAGACAGACAGCTGGTACAGACCTTGGGTGAAAAATATTGATCTCTCCCTGCTCTGCTTACAGAATGAAGCACACTATGCATTCTGGAGTGCCAGAGAAACCACTTGTGTTCCTTTCATGGGTGATGAAAGCTAATAGGTTATAATCTGTTTTGGGGAGCCATGCAGTGTCTTTTTAATTTATTTTCCATTTGTTTCCTGGCTTAAAGAGACAGTGAGATTTTTTTTTATTCATTTGATTAATTAAATTAAGTTCTACTGTAAGTCTTCTAACATCCTGGTCAGTTCTTCTCTCTTGTCCTTTACTTATTTCAATGCACAAAACAAGGTTGCAGACTTCAAGCAAAGTAAAGCATATTTCCTTTTTTCCTTTTGAAAAGGGATGTTTTAGTGACAGCCTATGTTTCTTTAAAGTAAAGCAGACAGCTGGATGGTAATCTACCTGAAGAGTTTTGATTTCTGAAGCAGAACAGCAGAGAGCAGATGTAACTGGAAGATATGATCTACAGTAGTAACATGAGCCAATTCTTTCACCACCTCAGCAAAGAACGTATGCAAATGACAGGAGGCCATTCCGCCCATGTAGCTTATTTGGTTGTAAATAGCTAATTGAATCTTATCGAGAAGTGTTTTGGAAAAAAAATAGAATAGCCCTGAAAAAAATGTCTGGGTGACTTCCTCCAGACTGCCACATCCCGCTGTGTTAAGATGTACTTTTCTCAGTTTTAAAAGCACTTGATCTTAGTTTCCAATTGAATCAATGATGAATGATGTATTACTATTATTAGCCATGTTTTAGTGACGGCAATTATTTCATAATTACTTACTAACATAGTAGCTTCTGTTTCTTGTTTTTTTGTTCTTAATACTCCTGGCATTTAAGTATAAGCACTTAATTTCATGTTCCTTTAATACTGTGGTTCCTTTGAATTCACTTTTCGGATCCATTCCATGTATCTCCCTTGAAGATATTCTCTGGATTCTCCCGCTTTTCTTTCTGGTCTAATTTCACATGACAAAAGTACAATGAGACTGGTATTTTTTACTACATGCAGTCCCAGATAAAAAATGCTGGCAATCTTCAGTTGAAAAACTGAATATTCGCCACTTCACTCAGCTTTAATAAGTTTTTTTTATTAAACTGTACTTTTAAACCATTGTCATATTTTCAGTTTATTTTAAGGTGAACAGTGAAGATTCATGCTACAGGGAACCAGTATCTATGTCAGTAACTCCATAGCCAAGTTTCTATGGTGTCATGTGTTTAAAAAAAAATATTATTGATAAGTATGGTTGAACAAACATATACATCAAGCTAAAACACATACACCTAGCCTGATCCTGTCAGATCTCAGATCACAAGCCTGCAAGGGTTTTGTCAGCACTGTGATAGGAAGCCTCCAAGAAAAACAGGTTACTGCTTTAAGTTTTTTGAACTTCGTCTTTTGAACTGGAATTCCATGATAAAACAATACCCCTGTGTGATGACGGGGGGTACTATGCTATCTGAGGTGCCATCCTTTGGAATGTACATTAAATCAGGGTACTGACTTCTTGATTATGAAAGATCCATTGTAAGAGTAGGGCTGTTAACCCTGGTGTCCAGATGAGCTCTGCACTTCAGAGATGGAAGAAGTGGATCCTTCTCCTAAAGCGATTTGAGTTCCTTAGAGAAGAGAAGCATTATGTAAAAGCAAAAATGATTAAAAAAGCTAGCTAATTACATAGTTTCAAATGAAGGGCGTTGACATTTTTTTCTATATCCGTACGTTAACAGAAACGCGGCACAATTTTCTGTATCTACATCTGAATCTGTATTCACAAGGGACTTAAAAAAAAACCCAGCCGGATTCTTTTCCAAGATGTGCAATAGGCGCTCAGTAACATCCCTAAAGAAACTGCTGCTGTGGTATTTTCCCAGCTGCTGAGAGGCCTCTGCAGATTGTTCAGTGAAGAACAGATGGCAGTCTTTTCGTTATTTAATGACATTCTCCCTTTTTGACACTGAGAAAAATCTAAATCCATGTCCTTTTTTTTTCAAGGTTGTTCTTGGAATAAAGTGCACTTTGGGGGCACTGGATCTCCCCTGAGTTGTAGCACACACACACACTCCCTCACTAGAAACCTGAGCTACACCGAGCATGGCAGCTCCTTGAGCCACCTCTTTTGCTTAAGCATTTAGAAGAGACATGCACATATTCTGAGAACACATGATTGAAAAACAAAATTAATGCAAGTCCTGCTGCTTTTGGAATGTGGAGGATTTGAGTGACGCAAAGCCGGCTACCCAAGAGGCTAACAGAATTCCAAACATCAGTGTGAGGCAGTGAGTTGTAGCATTAACTGACCAGTCTGCTAACTCATGGATTCAGTCCAAGTTTTAGAGTCCACCCCCCTTCAAGATTGCAGGCTCATTTTTATCAATAAACTCTCCCTCTCTCCTCAGCACTATGTTCCCAGCTAATTATTTTGCAGCAGGCATACCGTGTTCAATTTTGCCTCTCTCAGCTGTGGGACATGAGTGGATTATAGAGATCTCTCCTGGCCTGTTTGCCTAATTCAGTCTCAGTGGATTGTTCCCCATAAAAGAAGAAGAGAACCATTCTGCTGGACAGTAGTTCACTGTAATCTGATAGGATTAGAGCTCCCTTTAACAAGATTAAGTGGGTAAACAGCAGGAGGAATGTTTGTTAGTTGTAAATAAGGATTCCATTTCTAATCAACCAAAGCACTTGCACCACACAAGAGTTATGAAGTCTTTGCTGAGCTCTTTCCCAGGGTTTTAAATGGCCCAGTGACCCCTGGAATCTAGATTAGCCAGCAGAGATGGGCTCTCACTACTGTGCCAAACACTGCGTTGATGCACTGCCAGTAAAGCTGAACACATTGCCTTCACTGTGATTCCAGGGAGATAAAGCAAAAGGGCATTAAGGGGACAAAGTGAGATGTTTAAAGAGAAACAAAATCTCTATAAAATGACATTATTATAATTGTGAATCCTAACACACCACCACATAAAAATGTTAAAAACTGTGTGACATTTTTTGAAAATTTGGTTTGTGGACGACTGCATTTGTTATTATTGACATACTATTCATTGCCATGAGAAATGATGGTACCTTGACCTTTCTGCTTTCATAATGTAAATGCCAAATTCCACAGTCTACCTCATTTGCTGGAACCGGAGGACTTCCTAATAATGTCAATTGCCAACCTTCAGCTGCAACAGACATATGTTGCAGTCACATACTGTATTTGGGCATCTTTGTAATGGTATTTTTTGTTATCTTTATCTTGAGTGGCATGCAGTTTTAATACCATAAAAATAAAAAGTAAAGCAGTGTTTATGAAATTGCAGTGGATTGTATGAGAGAAACACGGAGGCCTAGCTGTGCCTGGACTGAGCAGTAATTTGCTGCTTTTATATATATATAATCAGACGATTAAGGCATCTGACAATAACAGTTCTGCTGCTGCATTCTGTAAAGCAAAGTTTAGACAGGAGTATTACCAGATTACATATGCACTGATAGGAAATGAAGTACGATAAAGAAACCCTATATGACCCAAGATTCTGGTAGTCCTTCTCCATTGGCCCCTCAGTAAGTCTCCCAGTTGAGCTTAACATAACAACGTGGAAACCGATAAAACCATTATCAAAGCCTCCCCCAGGATGTCAGTATGACAATTATACTGCGAAGTTGCCAACACATATTTATAGCTGAATGCATCACTTCTAGACAAAGCTTCTGAAGTCTGCTACCTAACACTTCCTGAGGTCTATTCCTGATTCAATAAGTACTGAGTCAAAGGGAGAAAAAAACAAGACTTCAAAAGCATGTAACATCTGACCTACAGAATTTGCACCTCCACTAAAGTAAAGGGGTACACAAATCCCAGGATGGAAACAGAAATTCACTTTATCTGATCAACATGTCATGCACTTCTTTATCTTCTTCATGGGTCATGCTCTGCTCTGGAATGGACTACCTTGCTGTGTGTTTGAAGCTTACCAGAAGTCTGTGGTAACAACTTTGAGATTCTAGGATCAATTAGGTATCAGTTTCTTTCTCTCATTTTGCAAACTTTCTTATGATTGTGCAAAGAGGCACCAGAAGTGCAGGGCAGTCAGTTGTAACTTTGTATTATTACTGAGAGATCTATTCTTTAGCAGATTAGTGGGTGAGGACAAGGAAAGCTCATTGTTTATCTAATGGTGAAGAAAAAAAAAGAATAAAAATGTAAGTGCCTGGCCCTCTCTCAGCAGAGTTTATCCACACATTTTGATAAGCCACTGCTTATCTCCATGACAACAGTTGATAACTTCAACCCCATCACTTGTCACCCCGTTGCCTCTGTCAGCTGGTGAAAGCAGACTGCTCTACTTTCTCTGGAGGACAGGGAAGGGGTATGGTAACAGAGGATTAAGTGCTCAAAAACTGTTTCCACAGCAGCCCCACGCCCATCCCCATACCCTGTTGACATTCTGCTGAAGCACATATGAAGTGACAAGAAAAGTTTCAATAACCCTCTTCAGGCACTCGATGGCATTAAAGAAAGTTGGCTTTGGAAAACCTACTGTTTTGAGAACATAGCATTTTTAGTGTTTCCACAGTGAAGCTTTAATCAAAATGTTGCTGCAGAAATGGGTTCAATGCAGGTGTGTGTGTGTACCATCACCTCAAAGCCAAGCCAGGTGAAGGGTAAGTTTAAAAACATGCTTTCCCTGTATAGAAGTGTGAGGTTCTGCACTGCAGTAAACAGAAATAGTGTTGAAATGTGTGGGATGCAAATGCAATACAATTCCTTTTGCATCACTTGCCTTGTTTCCCTCAGACCTTATGTAACTGAAATACCTTTAAAGGAGATCTAATTGTGAACTATATCAGAAACAGCCATTTACTTTGTGTTGGTTACAATTCAGGCAGACCAAGCCTCTCATCACATGGCAGTGTGATCCATTTCCAGTTTAAGGCTGACTGTTACTTTAAGATTCCAAAAAGGAGATGCATGCTTTAAGTTTGTTGCACTACCTGAATAAGGTCAGAGATGTGGAGATTAAATAATATTGGATATTGGGCTTCTAGTGTTTTGGTACTTTTTGAATGAAAACCTGCACTTCCTAACCTCTGAAACAGATCCAATTGCAATGCAATGGCAGGCCTGGCTCCTGGGCAGCGCGTTCCGGGCGGTACAGGGGTGCAGCAGGTCTCACCAGGTGCAGCAGGATGCGGGCTCCCTGCGGGTGGATGGTCAGGGCCTCGTCGTACAACGTCTTGGCCTCGCCGGCGTTGCCCTGCAGCTCTGCCAGCCTCCCGCGCAGCAGCAGCACGTTGTAGGAGGCTGGGTACAGGGCCCCGGCCTCCTGCACGCAGAACGACGCTTCCTTCACCCGGCCCTGCGCCACGAACAGCTCCCCTGCAAGGACAGGTCAGTGAAAGTCCAGACGTTCGAGAGTTTCACCCAGTTCTCAACAAAGGGAAACACTACCCTAGAACAACTACAGTAGCAAAGTGATTTCCAACAAGCGAGAGAAAAAAAAGAAAGAAATGAGATAAAGGTAAAAATAGGCGAGATGCTCGGTATGAAAATAAATGTAGAGTAAAACCTGAATTTTAAAGTATGTCATGTTATAAATACTTCTAATTTTTGTTTGTAGTGGAGAGACATGAATGTCATACATTCAGTGATCCAGACCAAGCTTCTGAAATCACTTTTTGTGACTTAGCTCTTATTTTGTCCTAGTGATAATCTCAAGAAAAGATCAAATATTAAATGTTCACCTTAGGTGTTGCAGGAAGAAAAGAAAAATTGTGATCCATTTAAAAAGGAATGCAGTTTCCTCAATATTCAAAATAATATTCATTCTGATTCTGCTGAATTATCTATATTCTACTTAGAGTACTGAACACAAAATTTGGCTTTACCTCTTCTCGTGCTTTTATTAATTTCTCACATATTAGTTCATGTTCTTCTGCTCAACTGACTAAATAATAAGAGGCCAATTCAGAGTCCTGCACTGCATTTCATTCTTTCAATTTGTTGGACATTGCATCTAGCAGTAAAGTAGCACTTTAATACTACAACACAAACCTGTTCTTTATCATTTTGGTGCAACAGTAGTATATATACACTGTCATACTACACATCCATATTCACATACAAACTAACCCACAAATTCAACTTTTTACAACTTTTTTTTTAAAGGAAGTCACCAGTACACCAAAAATAAATGCTGACATGCTCCTAAACGTTTTATCTTCTGCCAAGTCTGGTCTAACCATGCCAGTAAAACAAGATAAGATACAGTGAACAGATCCAACAAAGAGTCAAGAAATATTCAGAAAAAAAGGCATGTGGGAGCACCAGATTGCTGGTCAAAATTTGACCCTTTTCTGCTGGGAGAAAAGAGAAAAGCCAAGGTGACAGATTCAATCCAGCGACAGGAAGGCTTGGCTGCTCCAGATTCTCTGCTGGTACACAGTTTTGGCATTAAAGAATGGATTTGCTTTACTCCTCTTTGCAGTCAAGCTGAAGGAAGGATGTGATATTTGTGCAGTGAAGGACAAGCTACGAGAACACCTGAAGAATATGAGTTATTTCACACTGAAAGACAAACTGATCCCCCCAAAAGTGAGAAACTTAATAATCAAAGGGATAATTTCACTCTAGGACTGTATGTAGTTGTGTAACTTGTGTATCTGGTATCCTCCCAGAGATAAGTACATTGTCAGTTATAGTTTATTCTATGAAATGAGTTGTGATTCTTGTGGGTATGGGACAAATAAACTCTCAGAAGGCTTATACTGGCATGTAATACCTCACAAAAATGTTATAGTTTGGAAAAATAAAGGCACAATGATTACACCTTAGTCCACACTGGAAATATACCTTATGCAGGACTGGCCTTCTGCTGAAATGTTTGGACCATAGGCATACTACAGTTTAGTCCAGAAAGAAAATGTCAAGGACAAACACCTCACGCAAAATAAACCCCCTTATCCTCTGGCTAATAAAACACACACACCCTCAAAATGACGAATTCATATGCACACTCACCAGCACTCATAGCTTGTAGTAGGCTATGCCTCTGAACTAATCACACTCTTTACTAAATAAGGGCATTCCTAAGACCGCTGTCTGCCAAGGCAATGCCCTGGGCTGGGTTCAGGAGTTCTCCCCAGCAGCCTAGTCCTTCTGCCAATGACAGCGGACAGAGAGGACAGTACAGTCAGCAGCACAGCCCTCTTCACACAGCATGTCTTGGCTGGAGCACTCAGCAACCATTCCAGGACCTGTGTGATAGGCATGCAATGCAATGTGTATTCATTACATTCCTCTGAAAGAAAGTGTTTTTTTAAGAGGAAAGCAAGGGTGCACACAAAATGTCTTCCAAGCAAGACCGCAGGATTTGTTGTATACCTGTTTCCGACTTTTAAAATAGATGATTCCATTTTCTTGTGGTTGTCTCACTGGGGACTTAGCAAGCTACAAGTTGGTGCGTACTGTTTAATCTTTTATATGGACCACATTCAGTAATTCAGATTACCTCTTGGTAAACAGGGAGCACGCTGTGTACTGGTTTCTGATGTGACTTCCTGGGACAGGAAGAAGGCAATTACAGTGGAATGCTGTGGAATAAGCCTATGTGATTGGCTGTGTAAGGAGTGGTGATGAGTGCTACTCTGATGTAAAAGAGCAACAGGGGGCAGTACAGGTCACCGGTCTGGGTGAAGGACACGTGATGGATACAGTTCGGCTTTGAAAAGAAGTTCCGATTCTCCTGGGATTCCACTGACTCCTTCTGACTCTTACCCAATCTGTGCCAAGATCCCTTTTTACTGCCTATAAACCTATCATCCTGTCATCATAAATGACCTGAGGAAGAGCTAGCAGCTGCAAAGACACATTCTCAGTTTGGGAGTTTTATGTTTCTTATTGCAATTCACTTTATGTCCGCATACAGGCTGTCGTGAGAAAGGTCACATGGAACAATGACACTGGCTATGGCCAAAAAAGCTCTTGCTGGTAGCGATTCTCACAATACCTCAGTTTTCCTCCCTCAGATACACACTGACTTCTGTGCTTCTTGGTGTCTTCTTCTTTTTCATTTTATTTGATGTGGAAGGCAAGGGAGTACATTTGACTTGTAACCCGAGACAGATAAGGACAGTGGTTTTGTGGAGGTGAGAGGCGAATTCTAGCAGCTTAATCTGTATCACCATCTCATCGCATTTGTTATTGTGAGTATTAATGTGTCACAATTCACAGGATCGCTTTCACTGCAGCACCCTGCACCCTTATCGTCTTATGACTCCTGCTTAGTACATTACATAACATACCCAAATGACTGATTCCTATCCAGCATGTGAGTTAGTCACATTTCAAGTGCTGCAAAATGACTAGTAAATAAAGACCTGAGCACTTGCTTGGTCACTGTAAGACAAATGAACTACAAATCCAGGGCTGGGAAAGTCAAGTAAAAGGTCACAAGGAACTGACTGAGATCCAGTGATACACATAGGAATCCCGACAAAATTCAAGATATAGAATATTTCACAGAAACATGCAATTTTGCCACAGACACAAGAACAGGTTATGAATACTCTTCTTCAAGGATAAAGCTTTACAGCCAGCCTTTGTGAAAGAAGCCACTGTACTGCACATGACCTATAAAGCTTACTTTGGAGAACTATATTTTCAATTCCACCGCAGGGCAATGGAATCAGCCAGCACTCACCAAGCTGGTCATGCAGGTTGGTAAATTAGACATAGCAAAGGATTGAACCCAGTAGAACTGTTAGTACAATGGACACCCACTTAAGAAAATATATATACTGTATACCAAAACAGGTATACTCTAGATGTTGATTTACACAAATCAGTTTCTATATGAAATATATGGGCAGTTCATTGCTGGCCTTCTGTAATAGACACATACCAGCCTGTAGCCAGATGTGCTCCAGAGTGGTCCAGACCTGGGCAGGACCCTGTTTCTGTGAGGAGCTGGGGACGGACATCTCAGACATGGCCTGCTCCAGGCGAGAGGCGGCGATGGACGGCGCGCGCTGGGACCCTGCACAGACAGAGGGCTGCCGTTAATCTCTCCGCACTGGGACACGGCAGCACACCAAGCACACAGGGCCACTTCCAAACTCAGAAGGCACGGGAGGCCTCTGCAGAATGGGAGGGAAAGGGAATCTAAAACAGTATCTCTTCCCCTGACTGCTCTGGTACTTGTGACCTGAATTCCTGTTATCACAAACACCCATGCAGACTCACATGATCTCCCACGGCAGTACAAGGGTGGCAGGGGTGGTAAGACAGACTTGGCAGCAGTTACCTTGTTTCCAAATCCATGGGGCCAAGTAAAAATGTGAAGAAATTTCTTTTCCAAAAATATTATTTTGTCTTCAGTTTGGAATAGTAGACAAGGCCTCTGCCCAGATTTGGTTCATACAAGGGTTTATTATTTTTTTTCAGAACCTGATCTCGCTTCCCATCGAATAAAGCATCCATCACAAGGCATGAGAGCAATGATAAAACACATGCTCTCTGTTTGAAAAAGTTCCGAGTGAACAAGTATTTAAAGCCAGTTTTGAGTGCTGTGTGCCCTGGCGTGATCTCTACACAGGTTTGAAAGCCAAGAGACCTTGAGGCTGAGTTTCATCTTAGCAGGTGGTAATTCCAGGACAAGTATCTGCAGTTAGTGATAGCAGCCTTGCACATTCAGTGAGAGGCCTGGGTGCTAACAGAGCTGCTGTGAGTTATGGACCCAGGCCAAGGAAAGGCAAAGTCATGCAGAAGACAGGATTACTGTGATTATTTTCTGTGTATTTCACCCCTTTGGAAAGCAGGTCCAGGCTCAGTGAAGAAATCTCTTGTCCTTTCATAGAACTTAAAATTGTGAGCCCACTGCTTAAACCATTCTTATCGTAATTGTTCAAATAACATTTTTTCTATGCTTTGATGTGGTTTTCCCACTGTATCATGCATTAACAGACTACCCAAAGCTTCAGTACATTCATGGTTTCTCAGCATTATTCCTGCTTTATTGTGATTCAAAACAGAAAAACTTCCTAAGGGACCCTTTCTCAGAATCATACTGAGTTGGAAAATAATACTCTGAAACGTGAGATCTTTTCTACCATGATGTAAATAAGCTAGCAAAAAAACATCATTTGTTGCTTGAAAGAATTGAACGAATTCTTTAAAAACACAGGCTTGACCAGGATTCCCCAAACTGTGGCACACAGCTGTTGGTGTGCCACAGGGGTTTTCGCTAGCTGGCTGACAGCAACTCCAGGGACCTGTCAGAAGCGGGTAACTTGCTGTGCCAACACAGGGAGAGATGTGCCACTTCTCCATTATCTGCATGCTCCCCTGTTTGACACTGTGGAGCTTGCAGTACAAAACATAATTAATGTCTCTACCATACACAGGTGCTTACTTTCCTCATACAGTGCATGGATTGTTGTGTGAAGATGCATTAACTGATAACAGGTTATCCCAAATTAATGTACTAACCAGTTCAGAATTCACTTCAAATATAACTACAGTTAATATAGGGGATACAATTTCCATTATTACCAACATTCTGCACGTGTTCGTTTCCCAGATTGCTTATATGGATAAGCTTTCTTAGATTCTTTCCTTCTGCTGAACTTTCCGTATTGCCTAGCAACCAGCCACGATCAAGAAAAAGAGCAGCACAATAACACTCAAGAAAAAAAAAATTAAATATAGGTGTCTGAAACAGACATGTTTCATTTCCAGTGTTACCTGTACCTCCACAACTCCTGATTTTTGAGATGTAAATATAGAGACTGATCACACTCGAACAACTGTTCTGATCAGCTCTTAATTAGAATGGAAGTAAAACTGTGCAGACCATAAGGTAACAAAACCTTGATCTGTAATATACACCAGCGCAATGAGTCTGTCTTTAATAAGAATAATCCTGTTACAGCACAATTGTACTGGTTTCCCTCCAAGCACAGCTCATGGTTCAGCAGTGTATATCTGTACAGGCGTATTCTACTCTAAACTTAACAGACCATTTTTCTATGGAAATAGGACAATTTAAATAGAGGGTAGGGAAAGATCCAGTGAGTTATGCAACACAATGCCATAATGAGTTTTTTGTCAAACATTCCAATGACCATTAGCACAGATCCCTGAATATACAGCCTTCAATGAGCATTCCTGCTGAACCACACACCCCTGTAGATCTTTGGAAATGGCCAGAATGATTTAAAACCTTTACAAAAATGAGGCTGCTACATTAGGCTTCCAAACATGTGGCCAACATATCTGGACACATCTAACCCACAGTTGTCCAGATCTCTCAGGGAGCAGAAAGGCACACGGCAATTCTTGAGATTGTGTGCGAGTTTCGGTGCAGCTGCAATGTAACAAGTGACCCTGAATGGGAATGTCGGAAAGAGGGGGGGGCTGGGGATGATTTAAAGAAGAAGCTGTAAGGCTGCGAGGATGCAACTGGGTCAGGGTTCTGAAATGTCACGAGTTTAATGCTTTATCATCCTGCCAATCTGATAACACTAGAGGCAACTGCTAAAAATGCCCATGCCTGGCAGCACAGCTGTTGGGGAATGTTAGAAACGTTCTGGAGAGTTCGGGGTGGGGGCTGGGGATCCTGGGAGTGTGAAGGCTGACAGCCTGGGTCCACATTCCTTGCATGATGTCACATTACAGCAGACACACTCCCACAGACTGGGACTGGACTGCCTATGCTCTTGAAACTCTAATCCGTACAACTTCTGCTATACTACACAGGGCTAAAGTGGCATGGACACCTAGAGTTAGGACATACTTTCAGAGTCTTATTCGGACCAGATTAATTCAGATCTATAAGATTTATCAGGACACACTGCCACAGATCTGTGAAGAAGTAGTGCCAACTTCTGAGTTGTTATATATACTGTAGAGTATTTAGTATTGTCACCCCAGCAGATCTGCTTATTTCTATAATATTTGAGGTTAACTTTATATTACTAATGTTATGGTAGGTAAAATAATCACCCATATTTAAAGAACACAAGAAAAGTAAAACCCTGAATAGGACAGAAAATGGGCTGACATATCCCTGCAGGTCTGCACTGCTAGTGTGTAGTCAGCTGGTGTTGGCAGTAGCAGGGAACCACAGGCTCACCAGTCTCTGGGTCCTGGAAGTCTGGCAGGGCGAGATGAAGCGCGCTAGTTGCCCTGCTGGGGGGCACGAGCTCTGGGACACTGCTGCCCTCATCTGCTTCACTGTAATACAGACAACGGCAGCCATCATCATCAACACTCAACACTGCGCTGCAATCATCAGGAAAACAAGTATTCTCCACTCTGTCAGAAGGTAGCTCTGTCTCTGTCTCTTCAGGCAGCAAGTTTTCATTAATATTTTCACAAAAAATTTATATATATAGTAGAAACCAGTTCATGTCAGAACATAACCAGCAACAGTCTATTTGTGATAATAACCCACTAAAAGAAGATTAAATCGCTTTTAGGAGGGTTGCTGCTCAGAGTGTTTCTCTTTAAGAGAAACTCATACTTACATCATGACAATGATTGATTTTGAAGATAATGAATATTTTGCCGCATCATCATTATTCTGAGAGCTAGTAAATTAGCACAAATAATACGTGGCAAATAGTTTACTAACAATAACAAAAGGAAAGGAGGAAGAGAAATCAGATGCCTTTCAAGAGGTTTTCTATTTCACATAGTACATCTCTTTATGACCTTGACCTTGTTTTAGCCAGCCTGTGCAGGAGACTACAGCCTAGTTACCATTTTATCTTCTGGCTTTTCCGTTCTTAGCCTGTGCCCTAATAACCCAAGTATGGGACATTTATTAATGCCAAGTTAGGATCCCAAAGCCTCTGTCAAGTTCAAACAGCATTGCACACACTGTATACATACATTCACAGATGGACACCCCAAACCATTCTGCTCAAACAAAAGTACTCTCCAATAATAAACACACACACATGCACACAAACACACCTGGCAGACACACACCTCTGTCCCACCCGAGAGCTGCCCGAGACCCTTTACCTGTTGCACGTGCTTTCGAAAGAGCTCTGCCACAGGCGCAGCATGTGCTGGCAGGTCTCCAGCGCCACCTCTGGTCCTAGCAGCACCTCCTCCAGCTTCACTTTGGTGAACAGCAAGCTGTGAGTCAGAGGATAGGGGTCACTCCCTGACACCTTCATTGCTCGAACAGATCCTACAAAAGGCTCCTGTGTTTCCACTTCCCCACGTTGGGAGAAGTGGAAAATGTGGAAAAGCACAGTGAAGTGATGAAGCAGAGTGATGTGGTGAAGGCTCACCGTAGCAAAGGGTAGGCTTGGTACTGTATAGCCATGGTCAAAGAATAGCAAAACTGCAAGAAGACTGTGCACATTCACAATGCTAAACTTCATAAGGAAGGTCTTGGTGCATATCACCATTTATAATGAAGGAGAATGACCTCATTCCTGACTTCAAACAATCCCTCATTAAGAACAGTGGAAAATTTAAAGTGGAAAAGTACAGTTTTAGATTCTATCTTCTTAAGTTTAAATATGACAGGGGACATTTTTCTCTCTTAACGTTCTATTTAGGCTGTAGACAGTCCAATAAATATTAAAATATCTACTGGCAGAGTGTATTTTCTTTCTTCTGGTTCTTTCCTGTGGTTCTTGCCATTTTAACACCGAGGGCATCATGATCTCTTTAGCTATAAAGTAAAATTTAAATTTTATGCACAGTATGCAAAATGTAATGACATTTATAAAAACTAAATTCATATACAATTGAAGTTTTCCTGTTTATCAGTGTTTTGTATTCCATTTTACAAACCAAAATCCACATGAATATGACAGGAGAGCAGATTGTTTATTGCTGAAGTGCCTCTCTGTATAACGTCAAGTGGATTTCCAGCATCCATTATAAATCCTATGCAATCCTTATACATATAAGACTTGCCTTAGGTAGGGCATCTGCTTGTGCAGATACCAGCTCCTCTGCCCTGCAGGGCGACTTTTATCTGGGATTACTTTAGCCTAGACTCAAAAAATTCAGATCAGGACTTAGGGAAAGGGAGGTATTAATACTGCACTCAAGAACAGAGATGTGCCTCATGATCATGCACAATAAAAAAAAACATTAATAAAATTCTGAACAGTCATTCACCCCTCTGTGCTTAGACACTGACACTGCAGCAGCCGTACGAGCACCGGTAGCCGTGCGCTGCAGGAAGCATCTGCAATGCTGTGTGATTTACAGGGAGAGAGGCAGCTGGCTCTGGATGGAATAGTGCCATTGGGCCCAGCATCACTGCAGTGTAATTAGAGTGGGGTTCAGAAAAATGCCATGGAGAGTACAGAGACCTGAGACACTCTTGCTCATTAGGCAAGAGTGCATCCTGCCCATTGTTATACCTAGCAAGATCTCTAGAACTTCAGGTTTGCAGCTCCATGATAAGGGCAAAAGAGAGCATAATTAGAGAAGATTAAATTCTCCTATATACTCTATCTCTTCTTGAAAATTCTGTGTTCTTCCTATAGTTCTTCCCCACTGATAGCTGATCAGGAAAGTGCATAATAAGTGTAAGGAATAATAATAATAATAATAATAATAATAATAATACATCATGACAGATTCTCTGTACAACACTTCATGTTTAGTTACCATTGTGCAAGGGGATCAGTGCCATCCTGATAACACAGCGCCAGCCTTGTGTCTCTTTAAATAGATTCCCCAAGTCAGGCGTCGCCACGGTAGCTCAGCTGTTGCCATGGCAGGCTGCATCTAACTTCACTACATCAGACAGCAGTTTAAGTTGCTTAATAGTGATTGTCGCCCTCAATAAAGAGCACAAATTTGCTTACATGGCTAATTTGCTAAAGGAAATGATGTTTCATAACTGAAAAGGTGAAACTCTCATTTGCAGAGAACGGCTGGCACTTATAGACTTAATCTCTATGATTTGCAATGAACTGTTAATTTAATTACACTACCTTATAGGACATGATGTATAGGCACATTTATACTGCACATGGCTCACCAATCAAGAGACCGTCTACTCTACTGAGAAAAAACACAGTATGGAGCTTTTTAGCAGTGCACAGTCAGGGAAATTTTAAATCATTCATTTCATCGGATGTATGTGGACCTTGTAGATAACAAGATTGCTGAAAGTGATAGCACTATCAGTCATTTTAGCAGAAACTGAAAAGCATGATTCTCTTCAGTTTCTGTGTGAGAAGTTTCTCCTTGGAAACTAAACAGATGATCCCAGATCCCTTCCAAAACAAGCATCCATTTTATTCCAGCTAAAGCCTTTTGTATCTGTGGTCATTTATGTACAGTACTATACCTTGTACAGTGTGTTTCAGTGATTATTGATTTCTCTCTTATAACACAGCAAAAGTGTTTATGATTTAATCCTGGTTTATATTTGAAGATTTTTAAAAGTACTCACTCTCCACAACACACACATACTGATTATATTTATTATATTATAGTAGATTAAATTTAGAAATGAAAATTACACATCTATTCCTTTTTATCAAACCTAAGGCAATTCATAATTATCAGTCTCTCACATCGGCTTTCAGGGAATTTGACCTATCCTTCCTTACGGCTTCAAGTGGGTGACATTTGAGGGTTTCTATGCAAGAACAGCTTGCTTCAGGTCCTGCTGTAACATTTCAATGGGGTATAATGGTGGATGGATTTTGACATGGCCAATACATTTTTTCTATGGACATTCTGTTGTAGATCTGCTTGTGTGTTTTGGATCATCGTCTTGCTGCATGACCCTCTTTTGGCTTAGTTTCAGTTTTTTGATGGATGGCCTGACATGCACCTCCATAATTTGCTAATTTAGTGCCACATTAATAACATGACGATTTGATCCCAAGGCAGTAAAGCAGCCAAAACTATGATACTTGCACCACGATGCTTGATAGCTGGAAGCAGTGGTTGGACAAATCTGTCCAGAGAACATTTTTCCAGTAGTCATGTGGATCATTCAAGCGCTCTTTGGTGAAATTCAGACATGGGGCAATCTTCTTTTTACTGAGCAACAATGGTGTCTGCAGAAACTATTCCACAGATGTTCCTCCGTGGTTCTTTGTGACTTCCTGGATGTTTTTTGGGCTGCTCTTGGGGTGATCCTAGCAGAACAACTGCTCCTGGGTAGAGTCACCATGGTCTTGAATAGTAACTGTCTGACAGGCAATGGATGGACCCCCTTATGTTTAGAAATAGTTTTGTAGCATCAACTAGTCTTTTGTGAGACCCTCTGAACTCTCTTGACTGTGACATGACATGACAGTCCTTGTTTACTTGTCACCCAATTAGTTAACCACCTATTTCTAAACACCCCCTAAATTATGCTAAATAAATTAGGGGTTCACTTATTATTTTAAATTTTACACTGATTCTTAATTATATACTTTTTTCTATATTATACACCATAGCATCTCAAAAACATCAAACTGATAATAAGAAGCCCATTTGATTATTTAAGAAAACACCAGGTCCAGGTAAACAAGGGTATCATGGTAGGAAACTGTATTTCCATTAATTATATTGTGACAAACCTTTTCACAGCACCATATACATGTTTCTGTAAGTTTCTCTTAAGGAAGAGACACAACCCAGTCCCAAAACTGCATGCGAAAGGAACCTCTGTAAGGAGTCAAAAAGATCCAAAGGATAGCTAAAACAGTGTGGTATGTCTGGAGGCTTTTAAGGATAGATCTTCAAGGATGTGAGCCTTAGCAAGGGCATTATGTCAATAAACTACAGGGAGAAAGACAGAAAAAT
Source organism: Atractosteus spatula (assembly GCF_055471065.1). Lineage (NCBI taxonomy): Eukaryota > Metazoa > Chordata > Actinopteri > Semionotiformes > Lepisosteidae > Atractosteus > Atractosteus spatula. Next base: position 16,434,651 of record NC_142720.1, read on the forward strand.
ATTTCCCATTCACATAAGCCTCAAGGCTTTCTCTTGAGCATTGGGTTAATGGGAAATATTTCCCAATACAAGATAAAGGAAAGCATATAAACAAAAGTACAATCGTTGGACGTCCAGACAGCTCTGCACTCTGCAACTGAACCACCACTGATCTGTATTATATTCATACCAAAATTCCCTTCAAAACAGGTTGGACAGGACAAGAGTAATTAATGTTACAACCTACTGCCAGACTGGATATGCTGATTTCAGCAGCACAACTCAAAAAAGACTCTGAAGTAGTCAAAAATGAAAAATAAATCCCCTTCATTCAACAGAATATGTTACGAATTCAGAGAACTCAGAACAGAAGTAGAAGAGGCAGATGGCTGTGAATGACTACAGCAGGGTCAATATGAGCAGACAGGGGGACTGTCAAAGGTGTCAACAGTGGTGCCTGACTGATTGTCTCAGAGAGCTATTGATCTTGGCTGAGCCTAGATGACAAAACAGCTCAAACTATGAGAATGAGCCCATTTTACAACTTTTTCCTGTGCAGCTGAAAAGTGAAAGGCATTAGACAGAACTCCATGTGCAATCTGGGAGTGTCATCTACACCGGAATCATCTCCAGTCTAAATAAACAATCATTCACAAGCTATCTTACAAGACAGCCACACATTCCATATTAGATTTCAGGACTTTCTTAACAGAAATAATTAATGTATAATCTTATTTTAGGAGCGACTGCTTGACCTATATTGTAAATCAATGTTTTCTTTTCCCTTGAAATTCATGTTATAACTTTAGTTATTATTGTGCCAAAGTGTAAGTTTATAAATGTTGTGACCTATGAGGATATTTAACCAAGAGCTTAATTTGGGGCAGAGATCATGCATACAGGTGCTTCACAAGAGGGAAGGAAGTAGATATCTCAGCCAATATAGGAAATGATTTATTGCCCTTGTTTTTAACACAGTGTGAGTCATTATCAATGTTATTTATTTGTAATGACTGTCAACAAAAATCAAATGCAATGTGCAAAGAATATTTTCCTCAACTCTTATCTAGTATAAGCACTTCATAGTTCACCTCACTCGTGTGGCCTGCTCCTGTTCACCTCTTGATTGATGGCCTCCACACAATGCTAGCCTTGCTTTATATAGTATACACTAATTACGGAGTAATTACAGTTTTATGAAAGCAACCTGCAATTTTGTCAGGTTCCTGCTAATATCTATCAATGGAATAGACTGCTATGGTAATGAAACATGGCACTTTGATGTTACTTCATGAAGCAAAACCACTGCTTTCAACTCTCTGGATAATGTTGAACCACCACATGAGTCATCCTATTTGTTAATAAATCTATATATTTAACTTGTTAAGTCCTGGAGATGGGCAATTCAGGAGAATTTAGCTATCCTGTATTCTTGGTCTACTGTTCCCATTCAAAGTGCAGCTTCTTGCTAAAAAATGAGGTCTAAAAAATAATCAGTGTGAAAGTTAAACAGCCTGATCAATAGCCACTTGATGCTACAAGGAAAGGGGCAGAAACTTCAACATTATGTAAAACAACGTTATCACATGTGAAACCCAGCAGGCAAAGCATGTCTGAATCTCTCTTTCTGAGGTGGATTTCAAGTTTCCAGGAAATGCAAGACCCTTATTTATTCAGCGAGATACAACTGACTGAGCAACAGATCAATTTTTACCAGCTGTGAAAAACTGACATGTTCAATGACTGACTGAATGACACCTGACTAAAGGACAGAGAAGACCCCACAGACCGATTGAAGGATTGACAGCCTGGCTGACTAATTGACTGGTGTGTTGCCAACCAAACTGACACCCTGTCTGTTAGTAAAAGAGATGCAGACTGACAACAGCTGTGCAATCTCCACTGGTCAGCACTTCCACATCTTGTGACCTCTACAAAGCTCTGGAACCTTTTGAATCAGCTTTTCTAGTTTCTATGATAACGATTGTTAATGATCAGCAGAAAAGTAAAACGCTGAATTTGGTTTTAAAAAGAGCAGCCCCCTAGTTAACATAAAGGGTCACAATATGAACCTTTGGTCAAATATAATAACTCCAAGACCAAAGCATAGCAATATGTTTTATTCTCAAAAAGATCCTATGTAACAATAAGTTACTTTGTTAATGGTTTTCTGGTTAAATGCCAAGTAGTGAATACATACTGTTATCAAATTGAAACAAGCAATTTTTCTTATGATATCTAATGTGGGTTTCAATGAAGCAACTGGTTTCTGAAGCAGATTCTTGCTGTGATAAATGATCCTTTAACAATTGTCCATAGACAAGTGATATACAGTACATCCAAAAGACAGACATTGTCTCATAGGTTGAAGGGACATCCAATAATTTTCACCTGTGTGCTTCAATTGGATAAATGGTATCAGTGGACTACTTAGGTCAATGGTACAGTGAGCATGCTCTGACATACTGGACTGTTTGAGAACAACTGCAAACAAGAGGAAACCAACAAGCACATCTTTTATAATTTTTAGTTTGGTAAATCACAGATCTAAGAATCTACTTCAGCTGTTTCCTGAAGGATACAATGGTGTCCATTTCAAACAGATGACTGCATAGCACTAGATAAATTAGTTGCATTTTAAGGTAAAGTGTATCTTGAAATAATTCTGTTCACTGCAATTACAATCTCTGCACTATAGCAGAAAGAAGAGCAATCTTGCAAACACTGAATAAATCATCAAAGACCATAATCCTGTGTGTTATATTAGACAATATAAAACTTTAAAAAATTAAGTTTTTTTCTCTTATCACTTTAACACCGATAGGGTGACAAGTCCAGCAATTTATTAACAACTTTATAACCTTGTAACCTTATATCACCAGATCTCATAAGCTAAACAAGTATGGACCTGGTCAATACTGGGATGGGAGACCTCAAAGGAAAATCAGACTGAGGCTGAAAATAGTGTTTGCAGACCAGTACATGGAACTCTTCCCTCTAGATCAACCTTGTGCCCCAGTATGGTGACTGTGAAAACTGTGAAAGGAGCTGCTATCCTTCAAATTAAACTTTAGACTGAGGTCCAGATTACCAGGTCAGGAAAGATCCCATGAGACCATGTAAGAGTATGGGTGTTAACTCTAGTGTCTTGGCTTCATTTCACCCTGGACTTCCATAGTTTGGCCTACTCAAACTTTCCTTTTTTATGCAACTAGCCAAGAACTTTCTAATTTTCTGGAAGTAAACTGTTTAGTTTACACGCACAGTGCTGGAGGTGTACATCACTAAAACCTGCATACTGTATGTGCATTTCGATAATTATCAACATGCTGCAGTTTGTAGCTGCATTTAAATGAAGAAAATCTCATTTTCCTTGTTCTCTTTTTGCCTCTATGTATAGTACAGCAGCCAGGCTGCATGCTGAGCTTTCACTGCACACAAAAATCACATATTCTGCACAAGCATATCAGGAAGTCAACAATATCTCAATTTTTCAAGCATGAATGACCTTGTAAATAAACCAAGGCTTATAGCAGGTTGCGAAACTGTGTGAAGCCTATTGCATTTTTTTATATGGCAATAATCTATCCATTACACCTCCTCACATTCCTCGCATACTCAGCTTCATAGCAGGCAAGCTGCTCCCAGGATGAGTGCTCTACAAATCGACATCCCTTTCTGCATGGTGCAAACCACAATCTAATAAAAGATAATGTTTCCCTTATAAAGTTTAACAACTCAAAATGTCTTGAACAAATTTCACAACAGGTACATTGCTTTTAATCCTACAGGTCCCCTCGTTGTGCCTGAGGATTGCATTTCGCAAATTAGATGTGAAGTTGAACACACGTTTATTTTTTTAATTATTAGCCTGAGGGAATATTATTTTGTAATCAATACTTTTTTGACTGCAAATATACTTCAGTCTATAGTTACCATTCTAGGCAGGCAGAGTGGTGGTAGCAAGTCAGCGCACAGAGAGTCCTGTGTCAGACATGAAGCTCTTCTTACATCAGGCTGGCTCGTTCCTGTGCTCTGACCTAATTGAGCTGAAACTCAGAGCTGACAAGCACATCAGAGCCTGGTGTGGAGGGGTACCTGCTTGCTCATCGTTAAGAGTGGTGCACTGCAGTCCTAAATGGCAAATAAATTAGCAGAGCTTTACTGAGCAACTCACTTTTATCTGGGCTAGTACAGTATGGTCCAGCCCTTGAAAAAGAATGCATCTTTTGTCAGATACAACTTTTAAGCAAATAAATGATCCCTTAATATTATACAGTAGTTTCCTCCCCCAAGCCACAACACTCACACTCTCTAGATGTAGTTTGTGTGTGATCATTTTTTCAGTAATCCCTTGTTTCTCTCTGTCTAGCAAAATGGGCAAAATTCATCTTTTATGTCTTTCATTCACATAAAAATACACATATTTCTATTACAGTACTGAAGCACTGACAGACTGAAAGGATTTTGTCTACATTGATTTATTCATTCTACTATATAAAGTTAAGCAAACAATTAAATATAAAAAATTCCAAAAATAGGTGCAAATGACAGAGAGTATCTGTCCAGAGTCACAGTTTTTGCTGTAGCAAAATATAATCTAGCTGGACTTTATTATTATTAGATATTATTATAACTGAATTAATTTAACAAAAAGCATGAATGAGTTTTCATAAATAAATCCTGTTATGCTTGGTTCATTTTCTGTTTAATTTAAGTAATTAATTCTTCCTTCAATCACAAACATGAAATTATTGATGTCTTTTTGCTTGACTTGAACTATTAAAAGACTGGAGGAGCCTAAAAAACATAAGGAATGAGGAAGGGACACAGAAGAACACAAAAAAGTATAATACATTGCTTTTAACAAATCTTTACTATAGACAAATCTGACGAAGCCTGACTGTACTCTGCTCAGATGTTATACTACTGTATATGAGCTCACTGTGACAAAGCTCCATGAGCTCCGAGTTCTAGAACAGCCCCCTGACAGGCAGCTGTCTTGCCCTGGTGAAGAGGGGCACATTTCTTGTCGCAAATGTGGCTGGTCCGGCCACAGCTGCCATGCACAATGCCATCTGTTCACCCCTCCACGCAACATCTGGAGCCAAGGTTGCTGGGGGTTGTGGAGGGGGCTTGACACTGAAAAACTAAATACCCCCTAGAAACCCTGTCCTGGGCAATCACCTGAGTAGTACGGGACACATACTGTACCCTCATCTGTAGCCATGAGGAGAGTGCTGGGCACCCCTCCCTGCTGCATGGAGTCAGGTGGGGCGGACCTCTACAGCAGCTGATCATGCCAATATATTCATTCGTTAGGAACAGCACAGTGCTATTCTGCGTCTGTGTTTAACAAAGTCTTTCTTCAATCCATGACTGTTGTATTGCCTGTGATCATACTATTTTTATTTCATCTTTATAATTTATTAGATAATAAATATAAGGTTTAGATATTATTTATCTCTAAACTGTATAAGAATATGGGGAAAGATTCAAAAATTAAAAGTCAAGGGAATTTTAATTACTTTTTTGCTTATTTTCTAGCTAGAGAAGGTAATAAAAACAAGAAATGGACATTAGGACACCTTGTTCAAGATTTTCTGTACTTCTGTATTATAAGTACTGCTTGTGGAGAAGAGACATGTCTCACAGCTAAATAGAGCAAGATGCTTCTTGCATGCAAGGGTCTAACATTAGCCATTAGTATGTACTGTATTTACTGTAGCTAAGACCAAGGAATTCAAACAGCCCCAGTCAATTGAAAAACTACAGAAAGCCACCTGCCTTACTCTTCTTTCTTCCAGGATTCAGGGTACTACTGTATACATCACTTCATAATGTACACTTATTCAAATTAAAGTGTTGTTTAAATGCTGGAAAGCATCAGAAACCACAGGAGAGAAAATTGTGGTACAGGATGATAAACCACAGAGCTGGTAAGGCACGATGCAAATTATGAAAAACCGTTACATCCATCTATCCATTTCCTAAACACTTTATCCAATACAGGGTTGCAGGGGATCCGGAGCCTATCCTAGCAGCAGTGGGCGCAAGGCAGGATATACCCTGGACAGAATGCCAATCCATCACAGGGCACACAAAGAAACAAACACACACTCACTCGCACCTGGGCCAATTTATCCAGAAGCCAATTACCCTTCCAGTTTATCTTTGGGAAGCTGGAGTACCGCATTGCTAACCACTGCCCCACCATGCCACCAAAACAGTTACAGTACAAAATAAAGTGTAGATAAGTAGGGTAAAGCCTGGGTAAAACAGATAATACCATGCAAATTTAACAGCGCTGTATCTTCATCGGCATTTCTCACAATGGGTTTTTCAACAATACATCATGTAAAGGAGGGGGGTAAGTGTGCAACATCAATAATCCCAAAACCAACAATCAAGACAGACTGCAGATACAGTGTAGTGCGATTCAATGTTTGATAAAGACAGAGACGAGCTCACGGGCTCTCAGTTTCTCTCTGTACCATCTGCTTCTCCGTTCCATCTCGATCTGCCCCCCTCCCCCACCCCCTTCCACATACTAATAAATGCAAGCTGGCCTGCTTTAATCATCTTTGTGCAGAGAGAGTAGAGATCAGAGATCGCTGTTTAAAACGAGGGGAGTCAGGCTGGGAAGGTCACAAGGTCGAAAAGGGTTTTAATGCACAGAGCACAGAGCTGTTCAAGACCTGATAGGAAAAAAATATAAATACAAAAGCTGTTGTCTCCTCTCTTTCACACTCCCCTCAATGACTAAATAATACCCATCTGGTAAAGCAGCATGGCAACATCACACAGCCCACTTCTCCAGAGGAAAAGAGATGCATTCAGAAGTACCTTCTTCACAATCGATGAAAGCTCCTGGTGACCGTGATTTCAGAGAAGAGGGAGAGAGAGGGATAAACACAGAGTGAAGAAAAGATTGGGAGATACGGACCAAGAGAGAGACAAGGGAGGAGAGATGGAAAGAGAGAGAAATTAGTTAAAAATCAAGAAATCTAATGATTGATGAACTGGCAAAAAGCTGTACAAAGCGGTGATTGATAGGTTTTCAGAAAAAGACAACAGAACGTGAGAAGGAGCAATAATTTAGACAGTCCTACAAATTTCTTGAATACCTTGCAAATGCTGTGTACTCTTTCTAGGGTTACTGTACAAATGAGGCAATAGCAGAATGAGGCTCTGCTGTAGCAGAGATGAGGCTGACTATCAGAAGATTGGCGACTCCACAGGATAGAGGCCCAGCCAGACAGGGCAGGGAGCACTGTATCTCCCTTTCCACAGGCTAACCTTTCACTGGAACCATAGTAAACCAGCACATCTTAGCTGCTACTGGTTCAACTGCACTGTAACATACAACTCAACATTAGACAAAATGACACTGAGCGCCACATTCTGATACCAGCTGTATTTTCACCTCTGTGCCTCTCTGTGAAATCCTACTATCAGTAGCTTTACATCCCACACAGACAACATATTTACATTCTGAGTCTGCGTTTGGGAAGCATCTCTGTATACCTGCAGTTTATGGTTGATTGTTAAAATCTAGTCCTGCAACATGGCTGGAGTTAGAGAGAACCGCACAGTGACACAAATCCCACACCTGCTTTACTTCACTTAGGGGTAACTGTAGATGAAATTAACATTTCGGTGCGGGAAGTTACCTGAAAAAGCCTGAAAGCATACAGAAGGAGCGTACGGCTGAGTTGCACGTACTGCAGTCTGTCCCAGTGGGGAGAATGTACTGTACAGTTACAATACAGGCAAAAGGCGCATGCGCACAAAATGCCATCCCCAACTTCCCCAACTGCTGCTGCTTTTAAGGAGAAAAAAAAACAAACCCCTGAAGGATAAGCGCTATTAAAAACATAAATATTGATTCTTTACATCTTTTTTTCTGATGAAGCACGGGACCTTGGGATAACCCTGGGATTTTCTGTCTTTAATTTTTAAGATCTTCAGCATCTTTTTTGTGTCCTTTGTGTAAGCGTGCTGCAGTATAATGCGGGCACTTGATTTGCTTTCGTCTTTTCTCATGCATTTTAAATTGCGGGGCGTGTTCTTTCCAATGACCCATTTTAATCCGAGATGCCTTCCCTCTTTTCAGCCTGATTAAAATTTTACTTTAAAAAAAAATCTGTAAGAAGATGAAGTGACAGCTTGGAACGCCCACACGCACTCCGCAGCTGAAATCAGAGAGAGGTCTCGGCAAAGGAAAATGCAGAATGCAGGAGAAAATTCAGTTAACAAGCAGATCTGCCTTCTTCATTGCCAGCTGATAATTCTCTCAATAAATCTCCTTAAACCAAAACAGCATGCAGCATTGCACTTGAAGCAACCAAATGATTAGTTGCTTTATTTATGTACATGCAAGACATGAAAAAAGTACTACGAAAGGTTGGGCAGAAAAAATAAAAATGAGGAGAGAAGACCAGCTGAAAGGTCCAGTTGAGTCTTCCATTGTCATCTTCACAGAGATGAACGATGAAAAAATGTCTTATTAATTTTCAGCCCAATCAGATTGGTTGTAAGTGTGTTCTCCTTCTCAGTCTAGTAAACTTCCAGGCAGAAAATGAGAAATGCAACAAAAAAGCAAGAGAGACAACTAAATCTTTGCACGTATTTTTTTAATGTCAGAGCTATTAACTAAAAAATAATCTAAAAAATCTATTCTTTCTATCACCATTTACACCCACACAATGAAGTAAACACACTTATATGCATGTAATGTAAGAGAACATTAAATATTGAAAAGTTTGCACGTTCCTTATTGCTATGTTTTAATACAAACCCCAGCATCCCATCTCATCCATACACAGAGCGGAGTGAGAAATGCCTCGATTGTCATTCACACAAAGAATTACATCCATCTCTAGCTACCCCACCACCCCCCCAGGCACACTGTTCTCCGCAAGGATGACCTCACAGTTGCCAGGGTGATGGGGATTCCTAGCAATCTGAAGCCTGTGATTGGCTGAGTGCTGAGGACTGCCCTTAATGGGGTCAAAGCAGTCAGGGTCTTCAGGGAACTGAGGGGGAGCATGCATGTCTGTGTGTGTTTAACATAGGGAAAGGAGGGGAAAGAAACACACCACATACAGAAAGGGACTGTCAGCAACAGTCTCTGTTCTTCCATTTGTGCAATCCAGTGCAAAAATGCACTGATTCCCCTACGGCAGAACAGCATAAGCTCAGCTCTTCTCGTGTTAAAACAACCCTGTAGTGAAACAACACCAATGTACAACAGCTCCATCCACGCATTTCTAACAGGCAGGGAATAGAGACCTTGTCATTGCCACACTACGAATGCGAATGCAGGCCAGCCCTTATAAAATTTGAATGGTAACATAGTAATGCATGGCAGTTCCGAGTTTTCCTTGCCGTGAGATTTTCCCATTGGAAGTATGATGCTGAAACAAACGTCTCTGGGGTTTTATATGCTTTCACAACTGAAAAGTACATAACAGTAGACTATACTGTGGTGAACCTCAGTAAATATTTAAATAGTAAATTAAAAGACAAATTGATGATAATAATTAAGGCTGAAAATAGGAAACAGTTCGGTTTTGAGAAAAACATTTTATTCGTTCACTTAGTCCCTTTCCCTACTTTGCGTCTCTTAAGCTTATTTCAAATGCAAAACAGGTTGAGGTTGAGGGCTGTAGTCCAAATGTCTGCCGTTCGAGTGAGCTGTGTCATTAGCAAACAGTGGCTTAAAGCAATCACCCTTCCAATCACTGCTCTCTCTCCTGTGAGCAACTGGAGGACGGTTTGTACTGTAGCAAACGCAGTCCTCTTCGCTCTTGGGCACAACATGTTGGGGAGCTGGCACAGTGCCTCCAATTGAAGGCAACATTTAGTTTTAGGCACAAATACTTCACTGACTGCCTTGTCTGCCTTTCTTTACTGTTTCCTATGATGTCATAGATGAGAACCAATTGCAAGCACTGCCTAGGTAGGCAAAATACCAGCCAAACTACATTACAAAAACAAACAACTCTTCCCAAATTCAGGCCTCAGCTTTAACTAAAAGCTCTCTTCAAATTCAAGCTTAAAACTCACTGCTTTCTAAAAAGATGTATAGATGGCATTCCTTAAAGATATACTACCCTGTAAAAACTAGGGACTCTATGACATTTCTCCCGGTTTCTAGGTGTTTCTCAGCAGTTTACTGTCTCAACCTTTAGCTGACTGCTCCTGATTCCCTCCAATAAATATCTCCCTACAGCCTGCTTACATTAACGCTTGCTCCAGCACAAGTACTTTACACTGAGTTCTCCTGAGGAAGATCCTAAAGATCTGGATATATTAACTCACTAATCATGCAAGAGGATTGCAGTGAAACACAACATAGAGAAGAATGGCTAACACACTGACTACGGAGTAAGCAGAACAATTAAGAGCTTTTTCTTTCGATAAACTTGTCTTTACAGATCCCTGAAAACTAACAATGGTAGGATTGAAAGTCACACCAAATGATTGTCTACATGTTTCTTAATGTCAAATAATCTGACAAAGATGGTCTTTTTTATTACTTAGTATTTTGTATTTATTATAAAGTGAGAGCGGATTCCAGCAGTGTTGCAGTTTCCATTTATCGGAAACCTTTTCCATTACTGTGACTGAAACACATAGTGGCATCCCTCTGTATCTTGATGCATGTCTTTTTCCTAGTTTGGACACCATCTTAATGACATCCTGTTGGAGTTCCCCCAGCATGCAATGTTCATGTTATGACATACTGTACACAGAAGCACACCACTCAGCCTTAAGGACTGTCTGCAGTAGTTTAAATATCCAACCATGATCCTTCCTTTTGTTCAAATAAACATGGTGCATGCTGAAGAGAGCATAGTTTGATTGTTACCAAACAGAAGAGCACACAGCATAGTACGAGCCACAGTGTTATAGCACAGCTATCATTACAGGACTGAGTTGAGAGAGCTCTTCATCCCACTTCCAAACTGCTAGAGCACTTTGTCTGTACATACATGCACACATGCTCTGTTCACACACATACAAAACCCTGCCACTCAGTCTGGATTTTATTTCCTAGTTATTAGTTCAAGCCTTTTTCTCCCCTGGGTGCTTTGACATTGGTCAGGCTCATTATGGTAAACAAATGGAAGGCCAATTTAGATATCCCTTAATGCAGTTGTGTAATCAAAAGCCATGATGATACATTTGTTAAATACCAGGAAACTGCAGAATGGTGTCCAGCCTTTTTACTGGTGAACCGAAGACATAACTATTTCACCCAACCTATCATGTATCAATACAAAGGCTTACATTTCCAAGAACAGAAAGGCAGTTCAGGATAAAAAATAGCTTTAATAAAGCTTAAATCTCTTGGTGAAAAATGCCGATGTGCTGTTTCTGAGGGGAAACATCGTTCACATGAGTACCATGCTACACCAATGGAAATGGTACAAGTAAAGGGTGCTGCTGTACCAGTTAGTAAAAGACTGGTGCCTACCTGAATGGCCATGGATTTGGGCTTTGTTTAGTTTACTATGGCAGCTGATACTGCGCAGTTTAACACATGCTTCAGGCAGAGCATCAGTAAGTCTTATTTAGGCAAGGTATGTGAGTAAACTCCTTGACATGCGAGTTAAAACGGATTAGAATGAGGCTTTGGATACTGTCCTGCATTTTTCTAATGGCCGGAGTGAAAGAGGAAAAAAAAAAGATATTTCATTTTTAAAAAACATTTGAAAGGTTGGATGGACTGGCCATAAAATCATAGTGCAAGGAGGAGTAAATCAAGGCTAAAATGAAGATCTATTATCCTGTGCTGCTGTAACCTAGTAAACATACACATGGCATTAAGCCTGGATGTACAAACAGCAGCCTCCTCTGGCACTCAAGTGGGGCTGTGTTTGCTCAGCTACGTTACTGCCGCACTGCCCCGGTGTCCAGGGAGAGTTAGTCAGGGTCAAGCTCATGACAACTTCTCAAAATCAGCGCAGAGTTAAGGGAGAGCGGACCTTTCCTCCTTAGTCGCATGAGAAGCTTCCAGGCTGCCACGGGTCTGAACAGTCAGCAAGTCAGGCGGCGAGCTCCGGGCTGGGGTCAGCCGTGCTGCTGACAGCTCCTGTTCCAGCCCTCGGCCCTCTGCCAATGCTGCATGCGGCCCCAAGCAGCCTCTCTTTCCCATTCCTGCTCGATTTTTTTCTATGCGGTCTGCGGCTGGGAGGCAATGAGGTGCAGAGGGAAGAGACAAATCTACCACCCCCTCCAATACGCACACACCCTCCCCAGCTGCCAGCTTGCCCATTCCCACTACAGAGCTCAACACTGGCCTCCTGTGGCCGTTGCCTGAATAGCAGAACTGCAGCACAACAGCTGCTCTGAATTCTTCGCAAACAGCAAAGCTCTTATGCAGAATTCAAAGACACATGGAATGGCTTCAAATCTTCAAGCTATACTGCATACACATAAAGACCATGCTGACTGCATCGGTACAGTTTGCTCTAAATGCAGTAATTTTTGTTTGTGGACAATGGCATCTACAATACTTTGATTATGATAATAGAAAATGGAAAGATAAAAACAGAAAAAGCTAAGCAACATGAGCAGCAGAGATCCGGCATAGCAGAGTACAAGAACAACTGCCTGATTAAACTAAAGGCCAAGTAAGGTTTCTAATATCTCCGAAGCTCAGGAAGTCCCCTAAAGAGAAATGCTGTCACAACTTAAAGAGATATGACATGTCCTCCTTTGACACTGCAACCAGGAATTCATAAAGTCATCCTCCAAAGCCATCCTGGAGCTATTGTCCAGTAGGATTTATTTGTCTTTTGATCATTTTACAATCATCATCCTTTTAGGATTTTTGGCTGTTGAGGTGGCAGCTGTGTGGAAGTCTGCCACCCTTCCCTGTGCAAAGTCAAGCTTTTTCTCAGAAAAAGACTCATCGGAACATGCTGGAAGACGTCAGACACATGTCAGCTACTGTGTATACGAAGAAAACGCCGCTGTGCGAGGTGTTAAGTGACCACCCCTGCCTCCTGCCCTGATCCAGGGGGCCATCTGGGTGTCGTCTGCAATCTTGCTGAGCAAGCGACAGGACAGGATGAGGCTGCCGGAGGTCGTCGGTGGGATTTCAGCCCACCTAATAGCCAGCAGAGCTGGAGATTTAAATAAAGAGCTGGAGTTTACATTCCTGCAAAGATCCCTCAGCAAGCCTAGAATTACGTCACCTCATATCAAACCGTGGAAACGGTACCGGGGGGACAGATCACTTTATGCTCCATTTATGCACCCTCAGGTATTTTATTAACAAGCATGAAATAACATTTTCAAGACACTGTCATCCGCAATGCCCAGCTATTAGGGTCCACTGCTCTTCATTGCAATTTGGACACAGGAGACCTGTTTAGATTTGCTCAGCTGTCAGAGCGTTTTTTTTTCTCCTTATTTTCTAAAAAAAAAATATTGTGCTCAGCTCAGAAACCATTGTGATCCTAGTGTCCATAGAATCCAGCTGTCTAGACAAAGAAAAAAGTCCCACTCCCTTAGTTTTTACAGGTGCTGAGTGATTAATGTTACCAGGCTTATATTTTGAATTATTTCCAACATAACAGATAACACAGTAACAGCTTTTAAACACCTATGACCTAATTGTAAATATAAATCAATTTAGTAAGAAGGATGAAAAATACATTTTTACATTCCTAGGCTAGGGTTACATTAGATATTCAAGAGATTCCTCAAAAGACAGCAGACAGATTGAAGACACATTTTATTTAGATCTATTTCTGCTGGAAATACCACTATTCTACATTATATTTTGAAAAAAAAACACAGATGTAATATTTTTCCTACTTCAGATGCAAAGAAAACCTTGTTGTTATGGTTCCATAGAAAAAATCCACAGACAAGAGAAATAGCATCTTTTCTAATTGAAGTGACTGAGTTTTTACCTAACATGGCACTAAGCCAATCAGTCTATAAACAGCATCACTGTCACTCTACTCACAGTGACAACCAGTGACACTGCATACCTACTTTAGACAGCAGCACACTACATTACTGAATGCTGCAGGATATCCTGTGTCCACCCACCAGGATCATGTACCACTGGTAAGGGGCTACATGTGAGTCTGCATTCTGCTTTTTTTGGTAATTTTGTCCAACACACTGCCAGCTGCGATACTGAGCACTGACGAGGGCAGGGAAAATTTAAACAGGGCAAAATAAAAATGTGTAAAGAGCACCTGCCTCACAACCCAAATGCCAATATTTAAATTGTAATATGATGAAGTAGAAAAAGGTTAAAGATGATTTAATTATGCTGTGGTTTATTGCAACGCTTCATTATTTTTAACTAGTGTTCCTACCTGGAGGGAATCTCTCCCCATGTTGCTCTTCAAAAAGATCACGATTAATAATGACAAAGGGCTGAACACAGGCAGCCTTACTAATAGATAATAGAGCCCTGCTTACAGGACATCAGTATCTATCCTTTAATTAACCGCCTACTCTTGATTTTGCTTAATTGCAAGCCTTTAAAGCAAAGAAACATTGTGTGCTGCTGTTGATATTTTTACGTTTTAAAACTTGCTTAAATATGTTTGCATATTAAAGAACTTGACTGCACTGCTAACTGGCTGAAACCACGAGAGTGCTATATTTAACTGCTACACACCTCTGTGCTGCTTCTACCATTACTCATACTACTGAACTTAAAGTCACAATCATCCAAGGCCCTGTACGGTATATATTAAGCTTTAGGAGTGAAAAAAGGAGTGAAAAAGCCAGAGCAGGGAGGGATATTGTGCAATTAATAGAACAAAAAATTAATTGTAAATAAAACCTTATGTGCTGGTACAATACATTGCCAATACAATATGTGCATGAGAAATTTTCACCAAAGACACTCCAGCCAAAGTGGTCCCATGGCTCAGGGAACTGAGATTGCTGGAAACAATTCAAGAGTCTAAGTGTGTGACCAGCCTGGATCTACACACACAGCACTGCTGAAGAAAGCAGCAGGTGATAGAAGTGTTTCCAGACTGCAAGAGTGTACGCCTTCCAATACCTCCATGAGAGAATAAAGGAGGGGAGCAGGCAGCAAATCAGCTGATTGATTTTGTCCCTGTCTAGATTCCTGATACTCCGCCAGAGGTTTGGGGTGGTTTTGTTATGTACTGTAAGTAAGTACCTGCACGGAGTTGAGCACTGAGCAGTCCAGTGTGCTCTATGGGGATGTGCCATACCTGAAGCTATCCGGGTGCTGGCTGAGAGCCAGGTTGACTGTGTCTAGAGCAAACTGGTAGTGCTTCTGGGCGCTGAAGAGCAGACACAGGAGATGCAGCGAGTGCAAGTCATCATTGCGTAGGTTCAAAGCTCTCTGGAGGGGCTCCATGGCTGCTGACACCTATCAGCAAAAACAGATCTAAGATGGAAGGACTCGCATTCTATTTTAGATGAGCCATTTCAGATTGTACAAACTGGACACATTTCTGTATAAGGCAACATTGAGTGCTATATGTGTTGAGCTTGTTACCTTGAGAAGACCTGCACAGATACTATATGTATGCAGAAAATGCATTACATACTATTCTACATATTTATCAATAGAGTTTGCAGAAGAGATTGTATCATACAACCTGCCAATAAGAATTCCACTGTCATCTGTGAGTACAAGTAAGAATAATCACACAAAAACTGCATGTCAAAATATTCATTTCATTTGGCAGAATTTTCTATTACTATTGCTAAGAAAACACTACAGTGTATCAGTGTCAGAACTGCTCCTGGGACAAGCTTCTACAATGAATCTGATTCCTTTCATGTTACAGTAACATGAACACTACCCCCAGGGGAAAGAGAAACTTCAAATCATCTTTAGCTTACAAAAGCACAGCTAAGGTGGTGAATGACAGAAATGTAAATGTGTTGCTGTGATAATGAACTTTGTTTTTTCTCTGATGCTTTATGGATCCATCCTAAGAAAGGAGACACCTATTCAATGCTATAAGAGAAAAAAAAACTCAAAGTGCCCATGACTGTGGGAAAGTGCATTACTAGTGATTGTCCAGAGGCATTTAAATCCATCTTGTAAAGTTAACAACATGACCCTGGCTCAGCATTGCAACCAGGCACCAGGCACCATTTAAATCAGATGATGAAATTATTTATGTATTTATGTGATGCATGGATACTTCTGGTCAACTGGTTAATTTAATAGGATACCTGATTCCTAATGCACTTAGTTCTTAAGTATGTGAACCTGCTACCTTCCTTTCAGCCAGGAGCCAGAGCAGCTGGCAAGAATGTGGTGACAGATGCTGCGGTCAGTCACAACCAGGGCCACAGTAACCTGAGACAGAGTGGCTAGATCTTCCGCTGGAGACCCTATGAGAGCGCGTACGTTGCTGCCTAGCATGGTTAGGCCGCTCTGAGATTAGCAACAATCCTCTCTCTGCTTGGTTTCCAAGCATATCAGCACATGGAAGAACGTTGAATCTATCTCCGCACTGTTTCCCCCTTCAGGCGGCTGTGTGTGCTTCTGAGAGGAGCCAAGACTAAGCTGCTAAGCCCTGAGCAGGTTTTCCAAATCCTAGTGGGTTTTTCCAAACACACCACAACTGTTCTCTACAGCATTAACCATGCAATGGATGAATCACATCAGCCCCACAACCCCCCTTCGATTTCAAAGCCACCCCTCTTCTTTTCAGGAGTTTTGGTCTTCAGAGGACAATTGCCTAATACTGTACAAACAAATATACGTGATCCCAATGTTATTAATCAAGTCTCTTTTTCACCACCAGCTCAAGGTTTTCACTTGTGAAAACAATTCTCTCTTAGCAAGGATAGGCATGGTGGCATGACAGTTCCAGAGTCCTGCGTTCACTTGTGGCCTGGAGCCTCTGTCTGTGTGGAGTTTGCATGTTCACCCTGTGCTCTTGTGGATTTTTGCTTGGCACTCTGCTTTCCTCTCACCTCCCAGAAAGATGCTTACAAGGATTAATTCTCTATTATGTTCATCTGGACTATGATGAGCACAGAGAGCTTAGCTCACCTGTCGGACCAATGCAAGCTGCAGCGAGAGATACAGGGCAATCTGTGGGTCATCTGGGTCCAAGGAATGGGCTCTGAAATGATAAAGAAAGGCTGCAACATCCTTGTATCTGAGATTTAGCCCACCAACACAAAACAGCAAATCAGACAGTTATACAAAGGCAGACGTAGTCATCAGATTTGAAAGACGGCATAAATTCATGATTTAGGTGACCTAAAAATTGGTTATTGTTACACAGAAATCCTAGAATCTTTTATATACTGTATATACAGCTCACCATTTAGTAATTACTAATCTGCAAACATGAGAGTGCTCCCATTACACATTACATTTCTGCATATTGCCTAAGCTATACAGTTATCAAACTTTCAAAGCTTTCTTATTTATTGAAACATAAACATATCTTTATTTAAAAGCAATTCACAATTCACGTAGATGAATCCAAAAATCTATGAATAAGCCATGATCTCTCTTATAAAAAAAACTAAAGAAAAATAAAAACATATGCTCCAAAGGACCAGGATACCAGCTCAGGAAAACCTGCCTTGGCAGCACAATTTCATATCTGAGCTCCATGGCAAACAGTAGCACAACAGAAGAAACACTGCTCTGACAGCTGCAGGCCTTTAATCCAGAGCTCAGGGCAAAGAGGAGAGCTCAGCCTAGCATACTTCCACACCAGACATATTCAGCTTAACATGCAGAGTTACATATGAATGACAAATTATTAATATAAATATGCTACAGTAATTAAATCTACCTGGACTCCTCTAGTGATAAGAATGACACAGAACCTCAAGAAGCAGAATGGAATGTTTGGGTAGATTGGTAGATACATTAAGATAAGACAGTGAGCCACATGTATTTTTGTGCTCAACAACTGTTCATGTATATTTCTCTTTATCTGTGTTTGGTCATATCTTCCTTCCTTTCTTTTTATTGTTTTGTACTAACATCTTTGTACTGGGATTTCACAAGAAAAAGCTAGGCCCAGTTAGTTCTGGGATGGGAAAACCAGGTCATTGATGGACCAGTAGGTGGCACTCTTTCTTGTTGACCAGAATTCCAACAGTGCCCAATTACGCCAACTGTGAGCACTGTGGTGTAAAAGGTGCCTTCGGATATGAAATTAATCTGAGGTTTTGAATGTCTAGTCATTAAAGGTCTCATGTCGCTGTGCCTAGGAGTAAGGATGTTAATCTTGTTGTCCTGGCTGAATTCTACCTGGACAGTTTGGCCTTCTTAAAGGTCTCTTTCTCTGGGGGATATCTATTGATTCTTCATTTTGAACATTCCCACTTGTACTGCATTAAACTTTAATAATTTCTTCTTACTACCTGTTTGTCCTTTTCTGGGGCAAACACAGTTCATACTCACATTTTAAAGGAAAAAGGCCATGATCACCACATCATAGATAAAATGAAGCATGGGGAGAAATAGCTCTAATATGCTAAGGGAAAGCTTTTGTGTAGGTGTAATAAAACAAATCATAATCCTATCCACCCTCCAGAAGTCTTCAATGAATATCAAAAGCTACGTTCGAGGCAATGGAAACAGGTAATGAAAAACTTCTCTTCTATGTCTCGATTCAGCAAAACACTGCCAGTGCTGTCCCTATAATAAGCAAGTCATGTACCAGAAGAATACGTGTAGATGGACTATTTAGACACAGACATAATGACACTCACATTTTTAAGGATTCCAGGGCTTTCCTGTTGAACTCATCCTGACTTCCTTTTAAAGAAGCTGTGAAATAAAAGAAATATAACAATCCTAATTCAAAGACATACTGTTCTCTTATTTCAAATCGGCAAACCTCAAATCAAGATAATACAAGATTGCTTCAGATATTCAGAATTAGTTGTCAACACATTGCAAACAATTGTATATTGCCATCTTTTCAACACGTAATTAGGATTTACATCATACTTATGGCAAATGACAGTTGAAACAGTCACATTAAAAGAAAGCACTCCAAACCGATCCCATTGATTGGGTGTTGGAAGGACAAATTATATCACTTGTATTAGCAATATTAGCACAGGTTACCCAGGACTTTCAAGAATTTCAAAACAAAAAAAATGAAAAGGAACACAACCCCTTCTCTTTAGCTCCTTTTAATCCATGGATCCCTGCTGTAAAAAGCATACTGACAGCCTGGCCCATCAGGATTTCTGATATTTTCAATGCTGTTCAATCACTTAGCTAGACTGACGTGTGCAAACCTGTAGTGAACTGCTAGGACATTTAATAGTGTGGCAAGTCCAGGGTGTCCTTCAGTAAACCCGGTAAAGGTTAACCCTTGATGTTTTCAGACACCTCCAGTGACAAAACTCCCCAGAACTGCAAAGACAGTTTTATTAAGAGCAAGTCGTGTCAATCTCAGTTTGTAATCTGTCAAAGTATTTGATGAATGGGGAAAAAATGAACACCTATGTATTGGATTAAAAAAAGATTTAGTGCTACTTTAAATCAAGTATTGGAAAGCTTTGAAAAATATTCAACATAATCAAGTAAGGTAATAATTAGATTAGGTTAGTTAAGAGCTCAGATTCAGGATAAAAAGGAGATAACCCTGTAGCCCCTTTGGTAGCTTAATCTGACCAGCCTTTAATCCTGCCTTGTAAAAGACGTAAAGGTCACAGAAGCCTTCCACAGAGGCTCTCCATCCGCTGGAGGTAGAGAAGTCAGTAGCCACACCTCAGCAGTACCTGTAGCACACGTTCCCTCTGCACCTAACCCACAGCCACCACATTCAGCAGCAATGTGCCCTGTACTCCTAACCCACAGCCACCACATTCAGCAGCTTCCTCCAAGATGCAATGTGACAGATACTCTGGAGAGAGAAAGCTTCATTTATCAAAAGTCATTGAAGGCTCTTGAGAGAGAGAGAGTGCTCTTCATTGGTGATAATGCTTTTACTGATGCTGCTGTATCAACACACCTACACAAGGGAATCTTGAAGATACATTTAGATGCAATTTTAGGATCTGCATTATGGATTTGAGTATCTGTGAGCTAAATTAGGAATTAAATCACGGCAGTCTGACGATGTTTTGTCTGCTAAAAGGTGATAAAGCAAGTCAACATAAACCATACAAAAGCACACCTAAATTGCACTGTACTTCACGAAGGCATCCATATCACAAACACTTTGTAACATGAATAAAAAGGAAATACATTTATTTAGGTCTGTGTAATTTTGGGTATTAGGGAAGAAGAGGGTCAGGTCAGTAAAAACATGCTTCACATTCTCTGTAAAATTTATACTATGAGAGATTGTCCTCAGCTGCACCAGAACTTTTTTCCTGATTTGAAATGGCTGAGCTGTGCCTCAGGGGTGCATGCATAAAGCATTTTCTTCCATGAAAAGTTTATAAAATGCAATTTTAAAAATACATAAACCTGTAATGTTAAAAAGTCAAAAAGAGATGCTGAGACTGCTTATAGCATCTCTTAAATTGGGATCCTGGAAGATTTATGTCACACTGTTGAACTGTGTCATGTTTTTATGTCATTAAGAATAAACAGATATACAGTAAATGTACCATATATTGTATGTTTTATACCTATAGACTACAAAAGTGACGTTCACTCTTGGTCCTTAAGTGGCACATGCATGGAACTAGGAACTTAAATTATTCCCTAGCTAAAGACTAGAAAACACTGGTAAATAATCTAATTAAGTGATAATCAGTTTAAATTAATAATTACAAACTCAGGGTGGAGCTAGAAACAGAGGGCCATGTGGTCTCCAGACCCAGGAGGTAATGGTTTGTGCCATAGAAGTCCCCTCACCATCAGTGGCTTGCAGGCTGTAGCACAGGCCCACAGCCAGGTGAGCTCTGGGCAGGAACTCCGCTGCCTGCTCCCCCATGTCCAGCACCTTTCGTGCGAAGGCCTCACCCTCCACCAGCTGTGACAGACAAGACACAACATCTGGATTAACTGCAGCTTCCAGGAGAGCTGAGAGGAGCCGGGAAGTCAGAAGAAAGGACTGAAATCAGCAGAGTTTTGTGTATTGAAATACAGTATCACTTTCACTTGTACAATATCTTGGTCAATGAATATCGATAACCATTTATGTGGCAAATAATAGTTTATTCTGTGTGTTTTATATTCCTTTATTACCAGGTAATAAATTCGCATTTCAATAGTGACCTTGAGTTCACAGAGTGGAATATTTACTGTAGAAAAAACCTTGCATGGTACAACAACAGCTTGCCACCAGGACTTCAAGCCACAGTCTTCTGGTCTGGAGTCCAAGGCCTCTTAGTACTACTCCATGCTTCTGCCAGTAATCGATTAATAAAACTACTGTCCTTACATATACTGAATTTCTTTACATTGCGTCATGAAGAATCTTTAGACTCTGTGAATTGCTGAGCAGACAGCAAAGTAGCAAAAAAGAGAGGCTTGTTTCTCTTTTAGTGCTCCAGACACAACACCAAACATTTTGGACTCCACTCCTTGAAGAAGGAACTAAGGGAATTTGTCAATATACTATATGGGAGCCAGTCTGGTAAGAGACATTTGGACTTTTTTCTTTTTTCATTATAGATGTGAGGGAGATTTGGTGCCAGGCAGGACCATGTCTCATATCATTACTCAAAATAATGAATGTGCAGTTTGTTGATTGTTGAGCTCTTAGACATTTTCCTTCATTCTGCAGATTTCTTGGACTGTCACAAATATGTAAAAGCATTAAAGCAGGTAGCAGGAGTGGCACCTACTGTAGATCGCCTATGCACCCAGTTTGACTGATGGCCTCCTAATCCTGTTCACTTCACATTGTCTCTCTCTGTCTTCCTCCTGCTGCTGTTCGCCAGCAGTCCTGCCATTCCAGCTTCCTGATCACACAGTCAGTCTAATCTCCCATTATATTCTGCATAATCACACCGACCTGGAGCAGGTGCCCCCGTTTCGCAGCCCGCCTCGCCACTCTCAAAGTAAATTACTATCTTACACCTAAGGCTTGCAGATTCACACTCAATTAATTCTACCTCTAAGACTCCCCACCCAAGGACACTGAGTACACACTACCTAATTTGCGAGTGTCAGTAGCTGTAATTGAAAAGCGTTTCCTTACAGATGAAACAATTTGGAATTTGCAGAAAGAATGAATCTCTCTATTATAGGTTCAGCAAGATCAGAGATGAAAAGAAACGTGGCTTTGAAACCCTGTATCTGAATGAGGGTTTATTTTGTAGATGTGCAACCACAAGCAAATGATACTGAGGGTTTGCTCTGTCAAGGAGCTGCGACTGACTCACAGTGTTTCCTCCAGATCTTGGAGAACAAACCCAAAACCAAATGAAACATTCTAGGAGTATGGGAAGGGGAATGGGGCTTCTAAAACCAGAAGGGAGCACATGTGCCTGGCCTGGAATAGGTTTCTCTCATTGCAGCAGGATGGACTCAGTTCTGCATGTTTGGAAAATACACACATATAGGATATACTGTAAATGTGAAAGATCATTTAAAAGGTGGGAAAGAGCTGCACATGGCACACAGACTGCAGCTTTTGTTCATCACAGGAAGTGGCAAACAAAATGGATAGATAAGTAATTAAATGTGTAAAATCTGCTCGAAAGGATTTTAACTTTAAAACTGTAAAATGCACCAGAAAAGATTTTAGACACAAAACCCTCCTGCTCTTGAAGTAGTCTAGGGAAGGGCAACTAGGTACATTCTCTCTCTTAATGGAAAGTCCTATTTTAAACAAAACTGAACCATCAAAGTTATTGCCAAAACTAGCCCAGAAGACTTCTACAGGATCAACAGTGAAATACAAAACAAAGGACATAATTGGAAACAATGACAAATGCATTAAAGACTGAGAATAGAAGGTATGAGAGTCTGGCACAAGCTATCCAGACATATTGATTAATCTGATACTTTAGCTTCCTTTAAGAAATGACTGCATGAGATCTTCACCAGATCTTTACCTGTTCCTAAAGACATAAACTATATATTAATCTGTCACTGTAAGACATTTACTTAAGCCTCAGAATATATCTGGTTGCTATTCTCTGGAATGATCCCAGAGCAGCTATACTGTACTTTTCTGTATAACAAAGGACCACAAGTGTACACAACAGTCTAAATGGGGCCTTGCAGGTGTAATATACAACTTTAACATAACACCCATGAGTGGAGATCTTTGAAGGTTAAGGGGGGTGTGTTCAGTTGAGGAGAGGGCACATCACTATCACTGTCCACTGCGCCCATGCTGTCCACTCTTACACTCCAGTACACTGCTACTCCATCTGCTGTGAGAGCTGCTGCAGCAATGTGCTGCTCGGTCTGTAACACAAGACTTGAATCCACTCACCCAGTGAAGCTGCCCAATGGAGACCTTGGCAGCCAGCAAGGGGATGGTTGGGTCATTGGGTCTCATCTTGGCACACTCCCGCAGCACAGACACTGCACTGGCACCCTGAAGGGTCAGAGCACAAGAGGTGCTTACTGGGGTGTGAGGCACAGACAAGCCCACTCTCTGCTGTACAATGACCCAACGAGTTAATTACACTGGTTACACTGACATGCTTCACACTCTACCCTTCCCACATGCAGCACTTCTAAACAAAAATGCATTCCTGGATGAGTTGTTCTGGGCCCAGCATGCAGCTCACTTTAAAATGCAGCGGACCATCCCAATTACATGAATCACAAACAAATAAATCCAAGACACGCTTGCAAACTTAATCAAAAATGTCTTTGTAATCTAATAAAAGTCTATAGGAAATAATAATAGAAATAACATCTCTTTCATTTACACACAGAGCATACACAGTATACATATGCATGAAGTGTTCTGACATACAATATATGCTTATTGACATGACACAGTTAAGAGCTATGTGTCATTCATTTGTCCCCCACATACTGGCCCTTTTATTATTGCTAATTATACTCAGAAGTAGGCCACTGTCCTATTTAAGTATGACGCTCCTCCTAAGTGGGTGCCCTGGTTCAAGAAACCGCTGTAGATGCCCACAAAGCAACCGCAGAGACAGAGTGCAGGACAGTCAAATGAATCATTCACATAAAGGCTTCTTAACCCTTCCTCTCCTGATCAGTAGAAACCTTTTGCATGTAGTTTTACACAGGAAGTGCAATTTCCAGTCGTGTTTTTATTTAGTTCATTAAGACTCGGTCAGGCTCAAAGCGACAGGTAAAACTGAAGCCTACCAGGAGGTAGGAAGTGTACTGGGATCGCCCTCATTTCCAAAATTGCCAGGCGCCCCAGCTGGAATAAGGCATTTCCACACTTCATTTACATTAAATTGGATCTCATTCAAACAACAGTGAAAATACTGGTAGTGAGCTGAAATATGCAGAGCAAGTCATTTTAGGTTAAGTCTTTTTCTGTCCTTTGTAATAACATTACTTATTACCTTCAGACTTAACCTTATATTACTTTAAAAACTGTGAACATTTAAACTGAATCCAGTCATTCTGTGGCTTCTACCCACCATTTTTACCTCTTTATTTGTGGTTCACCCTGGGTATTTAAATTGTCCATTATTTAGAATTATCTGCTTGTGTCTATAGCTGACTTTTATCCCTCTGTCTCTCTCCTCCTTGTAAGTAAACAGTGTGGCAGGCCACTCAAGCTGGGATGGACATTCAATGCTCCACAGTGTGACAGGACAATATGTGTCACCAAGTATAAAACACTCGGCTGGCGACAAAGAAGGCCAGAATAATAGGACAAGTTAGAAAGGTCAAGCGTGATGAGACAGTTCGGTGTGACCATGAATTAGTGTGCCTCTCTGAGTCTACTGTCACATGGTGGTATCACTTCCTCGAAAAGGACACTGTGTTAATTTCATCACACAGCTGAAGAAACCTCCAGCCAGATGACCTTTGTATGATAAATATACAACAACCTGAGAAATGGACCAATATTGCTTTCTGTTCTCTATCTACTGATATCTGTGTGCACAGACTGGAGTTTTTAAATACCACATAGGGACAGCTAGACAGCTGCTATGGAAATCAATTAATCTGAACTCCAGCTTCTGGATTCACACTATGGTTGTTGCAGAAGTACAATCTCACGTGCATGTTCTGTGATTAGCATTCACACTTTTGAAACAGTGATATCAGATTTAATATTTATCTTTTATTATGTTATTCTTCCTTATAAAGCTTTGTAAACTTGACATTTTAATTTCTGTATAGTATAAACACAAGACCTTTGAAGTCCTTTACCCCTGCTTTGTTAAATTCATATGCTATGTTTTTGAAAAATACATTTAAGCGGAAACTATGTAGGAGTGCATTTACAATCAAGAGCTGGAGATTTTTTTACCCAATTGGATGTAAACCATTTGTTACAGTTAGTGCAGTTAGAAAGCTTTCTTTTTGTAGAGGACAACTTATAGAGCCGTCCTATTCTGTACACAAACAGCTGTAATAGCAAGTACCAAATCTTGACACAGGTTTAGGGCTGTGTCCTTTTCTCCTTTTTTCCTTACTTCTCCCTATGAAACCCAGAGATAAATGTGTTTTCATTGCCAGTTGCTTAGCAACCAGACAATGTTTTACCTAGGAAACCAGCAGACAGTATAACCTTAATCAATTCTCTGTGCAAAACCATCACCACTGAGCCTCTCCTGTTAACCCACCACAGCACAGTGTCTGTGCTTTCTTCTTGTCTCAAGGAAAGCAGTGACCTCAGCTGTGATAGAGAGACAAATGGACAGAGACAGTAAACAGCTAAACCAGAGATGTCCAAGGCATCTGAAGAAACTGCTACATACAAACTTCATCCAATGGCATCCAATGACATGAAGACCAAGACGACTGGAAGTCTTACTCTGTTGCAGCTCTGTTCTGAGGATGCAAGAATCATAAGCCTTCATGGTAACCAAAACAGCCTGAGGGTTGAAGCAGCCCTTCTGTACATCAGCCTGTCAGCGTTGATGCTACATTATTCATTGCTTAGATTCCACAGTGAAGATTAGGGGGTCAGTGCACCATTTATATGTATAAATACCTAGGGATATTTCCACATATCTGGTTCAGTACTTTTCCTGCAATGTCTGTCCAGTGATATGGCCTCTCCAGGGTCTAAACTAAAAGAACAGCACCATGCTTCAATGAGACAAGTGAAAAGAATTATCTGGTATCAGTCTAACTCTCGATAGCTGACTCAAATCAACTGTCGAGGAACAGATGTTTGCGATGGCTGGTCTAATTTAGGTGGAGAAACTCAATTCTGACACATACACCAACATTGTAGTATTCACCTTCTATCTTTCTTGAGTGGAGCCCAACCATCATTGCACCGCATCTGCATTTTGGTATGCATTAAAAAAAACAGTATCTTATGAAAGCTTAATCTGTGCTGTTCCTCGTGTGAAGCTTTAAATCGGACAAAGCCAGCAGCTCCCTGTGTGAAATGGCTGTCAGCACACAGTCTGGACACATACACAGTGCTGCTCTCCAACATGATCAGGCTTTCTCTCCACATCTGCAGCAACAGTAACATGATTAAATATAACACAGGTAGGACTTGCATTTCATCTCTAACTTCCTTGACACAGTGTGTGACAGAATGCGCTGCTTTAAATCATAAACAAAAAATAAAATAAAAACAATCAGGGCTAGATACAGCACCCACTGAGCAAACCTCTTGAAAGGAAATTAACAAATACTGTATGTGTAAAAATAAATTAAGGGTTCATCTGTGAAGCAGAGGTGGTAGCTTATACTGTGTGCTCAAAGTGGGCATTCCTAGCAACAGCACTCCAGACTGTGATCAGCAGGAACACAGTGTTTACAGTTCATGCAGCACAGGTACATTTTGAAAGCCTTTTGAAATCCACTGCAGGATGCTATGGCTCAAGACTGGCCTCGCAGAGTGCAGTTAAAATGACTTACTCCTATCTGTACCCACAGAGCAGCATGGCTCATTAGACTCTTTCACCAACACCTGCCTCCCTCCACTGGCAGCTCTCCTTACTACAGTGCCTTCTCTGAAAGAGGGGCCCCTGGAGAAGCCCCAGCCCTGGGGACACAGGGGAGTCCAGCAATACTCTCTTCCCCAGCTGGGTGCCCTGCAGTCAGGTGCCTGGCACTAACACTGCAGCTCCACACAGAGAGGTTTACAGGGGCGTATACTACGCCTCAGCACTCTAGCAGCATTTGAAAAACTCTCCACACTGCAGACAGGCAATATGGGGGATCTCCTCTATTACCATGCTTGTGGGTTAAAAAAAATATCACTGTATATCATTTGTCCCAAAATGGATTTGGTCAACATTTCAAATACCATTTGTGCATCCTTGCATTGTTGT
Source organism: Atractosteus spatula (assembly GCF_055471065.1). Lineage (NCBI taxonomy): Eukaryota > Metazoa > Chordata > Actinopteri > Semionotiformes > Lepisosteidae > Atractosteus > Atractosteus spatula. The sequence continues at coordinate 16,461,978 of NC_142720.1, forward strand.
AATATAATGTTAAGAGATCCCGTTCAAAAGAAGGTCAGTGTGTAAACTGAGATCTTCAAATTGGTGGACAACAGAAAATTTCTTCATAAGAGAATAAAAAAACACCACCTGGCAACAACGACTCAGTTCTGGATTAGTTGGGTGGATTTCTTCCAAATCATGCAACTTTTGGGGCACCTGAAGGTTTGCGCTTTTGTGTGTGAAGGACATGGCACACCCCCAGTCAGATCCGAACCTGCAGTAAGACACTGAGGGACTTCTCCCATGTCAAAAGGTGAATGCCTTGATGGATGGCTGAGTCTCTGCCCTTTATCATTTTCCCCATGTGGGTCCACGAGGTACTGCCGTGAGCTGAGATGTAATAATTGGTTACGTCATAAAATTGATTGGTAACAAAGTTTTATAATATATATTTTTAAAAGAATTTGTAGGGTCCCATTTTAGACGGAATCTGGTAAGAACACAACAATCAGTCTACAATAATAAATTATTCATGAGCACATCCGCACGCATGCCTACAGACACAATGTCAGATTTTTCTTCCATAGCCACTGCAGTGGCCAATTTGCTCTCTTGTTTCCTGTCTGCGGGGAATGGAAAAGGACTCACCAGGAACACTGACTTCCTCTCCTAGAATAGACTCAATAAGCCCAAACAGATGGGTTTGTCCACAGAAGGGATACCCCACAGTACCCATATAAGGGCCAAGCTATTTCGATCGAACAGCAATATCATGTAGCCTGACTACATGACAGAATCGATTCACTTCACTCCTCTCGGGTCCCCCAGCTACCATTCACAGCCCTGTTTTTTTTTTCCCCACTGGAAATCTAAAACGTCTTTATTTACTGCATGTTAGCTCAATCTGAAATATCTGAATGTAATATTTAGTCTAATAATTTATAATGAAGCAAATCACCCTACCTGGAAAACTACCTGAGGAAAAGAGAGCACATTCTTTTTGACATCCAACGTCTGACCTTCAAATGTTAATATAATTAATGTATCTCCATTAATTGTCTAATTCAGTGATAGGAAACCTTAAAACTATTTCCCCTTTAGGGTGGCACAGTCAGTCAGTGGTTAGCAGGGCCTGTGAGGCACTGGGGCCCTGGGTCCAATTGTTGGGGTGCTGACTGCAGGAAGTTTGTATGTTTTCCCTGTGTATGTGTGGGTTTCCTCCCACAGTCCAAAGACATACTGGTGGGTTAACTGACTTCTGTAAAACTTGGCCTTTTGTGAGTGTGTGTATGTTTGTGCCTGTATTTGTCCTGCAATGGACTGGCGTCCTTTTCAGGGTATACCCTGCCTTGCACCAATTGCCTGCCGTTTGAGGCTCCTGTGTCCCCCACTACATTGTACTGGAGAAAGCAGTAAGAAAATAGATGCATGGATGTTTTCCCTTAGTCATGGGTCTTGCTAGGGAAAAAACAATTACTAGACAATACAACAATAAGGGAAATTTCAGCAGTTTTCTCATTGTCATATGAAATGCCTGACATATGTCAGGACACGATGCATTTAATGATTCTTATGACAGATATTTTCACCTTACCTTTCCACAAGCCATGAGAGACAAACCCAGCTGGTACCAGAGGTGGAATTCATTAAAAGAGAATTTCATAGCACGTTCTAGACACTGCAGGAAAAAAAAGACAGGAAATGCTCTTAGGTCTGTCAGGAGCTCCTTGCATCTACACCTTTAGCTTTTAATCACATATCACAACACCTCAAGCAGATTTACTTTGATATTATGTTTTATCAAATTCTGCCACAGTTTCTCCTGTTCCACTTGATGACTGGAATACCCACTGCAAACATCAAATCAATAGATAATCAACATTCAGACCAAATGGACAGGTGAACTAGTGATGAAGGAGACAGTAATGGCCACAAGACTACATTTAGACAGGGCACAGAGCAAGCCTGACAAAGACAGACCTGAAGACCACTGGTAATGACCCTTTAGTCTAGAGATGTGTGACTCTGTGTTAGTGACTGGGAGGACATTGGATTTAGTAGGTTATATACTGTATGCAACCAATGTTAAGGAGAAAAATGAGTTAATGTTTCTTTTCTGTCTTCATGCACCTCCATTCACCTTGGTCCACTCAGGGACTGCCAGCCCCACTGGTACACTCAGGACATGAAGAGTGAGCCTGAGAAGCTGGGGAAACAGCAGCAGCGTCTTGGAAGAACCCCTCGGTGGAGAGGAGGCAGAGAGCCTGAGAGTACTGAAGAAACTGGAGCCCTGTTTTTAAAGACTGGGGGCAATTTCATTATATTACATTTCACAGACAGAAGGAATACTTCTGTAAATTAATGTACGTAAAATTGAGAATAGGAATTATATTACAATCATTTATTATAATTAAGAATACTTCAATACAGGTCCAAAAAGTGCAATCAAAACTAATGTGACACATACATTGCTCTCAGTATAAAGGTCTGAGACGTTCTGTCAGCACGGACATATTCAACCAGAAAATCTGTGCCATGAACAACCATGCTTCAGTAAGCAAAGCGTACCATTGGGGAAAAAAGATATCTGGCTAATCTATTTTTATTTTGTGATGAAAAGCCCACTATAACCTTGTCTTCTAACTGCTTTCGGTTCATTATCCTGCTCTCGTTTGCTGGGCCAGCCATTCTCCTGCCCCAGGATGTGCAGTCTTACCTCTGAGAGCATGATGTACTGCCCCCTTCTGGCCATGGCGATGCTCAGCAGGTCATACACAGAAGTAGCGTCCTGCAAGCTGTTAGACCTAGCCTCCTGCTGCTCTGGGGCGCGGCTGATTACTGCATCTCTGTTTGCCTATGGGGGGAGGAGCACAGACAATTAGGATACTAATGTCTATACTGTATAACCCACATTCACAGGAATGTGTATTAACACTGTTCTGCTATCAGAGATCAAGGCAAGCAACCCTCGCATTTCCATTTCATTAATTTTGTAAGGCACAACAATCTAAAAAAATACGGACTCAATTGACTTCACTTAATTGACCCCGTTCCTGAATATCAATTACATAATTACATAATTCAACATGAGGCGTAAATATCAGGAAATTATTGAAGATATGACTTTTGAACTATTAAAAAAAATACTTTGAGAAAGTTCATGGCGTTTGAATTTCAGATCACATTTGTCACCTTCCTGGATTTTTATCAAAATACAAGCCTACAGGGCTGGGAGTAGCAATGGCGAGAGCAATGACCTAAGCCATCATCTAGCACAGAAACACTGCAATCAGTCCAATAGAGTAATTGGGCAGGATGAGAAAACAGGCCATGCTTTATTAACAGGTGACTACCATAGCCGAATAAAAGTATATAGCTGATGATTTAATTGCCTGGGCTTTGGTACTTCACTACAGTAATTAATAAATAATCTAAGAATAATATTAAGATATTGACACCAAATGTGTATGCACTGATGTTGCTCCTTGAATTATTTACCCTGTTCTTAATACTCCCAGTCACCATTTGTACAATTGTTAATAGCTGTGTGAAGTGCATGAGGTAATGTGAGAGAGAAATGTTATGAGAAATTAATCAGACTGATGACACAGTTTTCCATGGTTACATAATACATCCATCAAGCATGCAACTCAAAAAAACATTTTGTGACGCACATTATTAGAGGAAGAGAAAAATTAATATGCTGAAACAAATAAAGATATAAAAGTCCAATAAATATGCATGGTACGGATATACCCAACTGTAGCGAGCAGGAAAGCATCTGTGTGAGAAAGAAGAGCTGCCCTGCATTCCTGCAGCACATGCCTGTGACTGACAACAGTGCAGCACAGACAGCGGCTGTGGGCAGCGGGAACAATGTACAGCATTCAGCAAAAAAGAAGCTGCTTTCCAGAATAAGCTTTCACACATCAATCCTTAAGCATTTTATTTGTTCTAATTGGGAACACCTTTCCAAGCAGTTCTTTATTGGCAAAAAACAGACTTGAAACTGAAAAAAGAAACGAAAAAGGGCAGAATGGTAAAGCAAACTGAGTCAATAAAGCAACTGCTGAGGCAACTTCTACCTAGACAATTTCATGTAGTCAATTATATTGATATCAATAAAACGACCATATGACAGTATAATATATCAATTATATTTTACTATTTGTGCAAGACATATAATATGTGTGCAGGTGTTTTTCTAAGCTACATTGTAAAAAAAGTAGGCAGTATACATTCAATTAGTATACCTTCATTCTACAGTCCCTTCAGTCAACAGCAGACAGTGATCAAACGGACAGATCTAGTTATTGGAAGCTTCCTAATTTTAATATCTACCATTCACAGTGAAACAGTGGACAGAAATTAAACGAGAAACAAAAAAGTGAGAAGCTGTTTTCCTGTTCTGAGTGCAATCTGTTTTGCTGGGATTGCAATATCAATAGCTAAAACACATGTAGTCTGGACATGCAGGCACGCCATACAAAATGTTGAGGATAGCTTACTCTAGCAGACATACCTGTTCTCCATTAATGATATACACTAAGCTCAATCTGCGTTATATGACTGGCTACAGTGAAAATACCTCTCGATACCTGTGCTCATCTCAAGTATGCAGCAAACTGCAGGTGATATAGTTAGACACTTCACTGTTATCTTCAACCAAATGTTGTAAAATAAATATGAACAAATATTTTTAAAGGGGTTACACCTGTTTATTATGCATAAATATATAAGCAACATTTCAAAATGAAAATAATCACTTAAGTGATTTCAGCACATGAAAAAGAGCTTCTGCTTCTAATAAGATATCAATGCTGCAAACCTCCACCGAATGCAAGTAGTGAGGCTGAAGTAAGAACAGCTCCTATCACTGCATGTATTAGTTCACCAGCGTTGCCATGAAAAAAAGAGTCTTACCATGGACTCACTGATAAGGAGCAGCAGGACAGCCTCCTCCACAGTGTCCTGTGGGCAGAACAAACTGCCAGCAAGAAAAACAAGCCAATGAGGTTCTGACTATGCTGGAAGTCATACCTTTCACCTCTGTCTGTAACACAAGCCTGCTAACACTAATGTATCTGCTACACAATCCCTCCTTTCTCAGTCTTTCACAGCGTGTGCTCCGATTTCACAGGCCTGACCTTTGGGCTCCCCGTCAGCTAGCAAAGTCCTCATTGACCTGCCACGGTACATGATACAGTTACTGCCCCCTGAGACCTGGGGAAAATATTCATGGAAACCCACGCAGGCACACAAGCTTATTAATAAGAGAAAGAGCGTTTTGCTGATTGTCTGTGTTTTTTGTTTTGGGAATCAGGTAACAATGTCAGACTAAGTGGAGTATTTTTGCATTTTAACATTCTTGTTTTTTTAGCACAGAACACTGCATAATTTCATTATATCTGAGTAGTCAGCCACCAGAACCTATTACTATTGTGATTCACTTAACTCTCATTATTATAATTTTATTGACAATATAGCTGGCAGTGGCAGCATATCATGGGCTTGTGCGTGCTTGATAATCAACAATGTAACACACAAAGAACATGTAATTACTGAGCCTGTGAAACTTTTACTTGTATGGGAGCAGCTGCTCAAATAGAACAGCTCACCCCTGTTTGGACTCTATTGTCTGTATTACTATGTAGGACAACAGCTGTACTGCTTTAATCTTGCCATTCTGTGCTTGTATTTATGTAATGAATTGCATTTTAAAGGGTAATTCATTCTACATGCAATTCTTCAGCATGCATGCCTAGATATGCAATAATCTTTTAGGAACTGATACATGGCTTAGATTCGTGATATTTTGTATCATGAATAATTGCATCCTTATGTGACATTTTATCAAACTTATTTTATTTAATATATAAATATAAACGTATGATATATAACCTTATTATATGTTTATCCTTTAAATAAAAGGATACCTTATCTGAAATACCCTTAAAAAGAAGACAAAAGGGCAAACGTTTTGAGCATACCTGTCTCCACTGTACTGGTGAGGAGCTCTGAGAGGGTAGTGGAATGAGTCTTTGAGGGAGACGATCCTCTCTCTGTCCAGCCAGTCGGGGGGCAGGGGTGTCAGGGGACTCCAGTAGCTGTCCTCACTCACCATGCTCAGTAGTGCCCCTGCCAGTTTCCTTGCTGCTGCCTGCATAGCACACACAATCCAAACACAAATTACACACCTCCCCCATTCTCTCTAATTCTAAATGCCCAGCAGACAGCCTTGAAGGTAAAGTGATTCCTGATAGATCTGCTTTGCACAAGAAATGTTTAAAAACTATTTACAACAATAAAAAGAACAAATAAAAATAAAAATGATTTGTGTGTTTAAGTATGTATAAGAAGAGGTGGTGTTCACATTTTACTTCATATAAATTGTATGGCCACTATTTAAGTAAGAAAAACCTATCTCTTATAAGGAACAGGTAAAGATGTATGCCATGCTGAAAGGAAAAGTAAAGAAACACACTGTTTCAGCTGTTGAGCGTTCTTCAGGTGTGAAACTATCTCCTTTTAGGGACAAATGGAATTTGTCACGGGAAAATCGAGTCAGAGAGAACACAGAGTGACTTTGCTGATGTGTTTGTTGTAGAGTGGCTGCAGTCCTGTTCTGCAGTGGCCTTCTTTCAAAATCCACTCAGACACAGGCCAGCTTCAGTGCTGCATGGAGTCAGCACTTACAGAAAGGTAGCTCACTCACCCCACCTCCTGGCTAACACAAAAACACACATCCTCACATTGAAAACAACCACTCGGAGATTTTCCACACCACTCAATGTGATTTACAGAGCCTATAACTCCCCCAGATGAAAGAATTTTAGAATATTAAGAATATCAGTTACTAGCCTGCTTTTTCTCATATCCTGCAAACTTAAATCTTTGCTTTTTTAGCAGAATAGATTATTTCCTTTAATAATCACAGCGTGCAGATGTCAAAATAACCCAGTGGGGGGGGGTGGGGGGTGCCACATTTTTCATAGCATTAATATAATGTAGTTATAAAGTATATAGCAATCAGTAAAATGTTATTATTTCCAAGTGATATTTTGTTATTAATACATTCTGAAACAAATGCATGAAGCACAGATATGTGATAAACCTGTCATTTCACTTTTTGCACCTTTAAATAAGCAACTATGTGTACATGCTCATTAGCTCAATTTAATAGTGGACCTGGAATGCGTTACAAGTATACAACAACCACTAAATGTTTTTAAAACACTGATATCATACTCCAAAAGTTTTAAACATGTCAAATACAATCAGGAGTTACGATATATGCATGTTAGAAACATCAACAATTTACTCAGACTACTTGTCCAGAAAATATTTGAGAATTAATAATACTGCTGACTTTGGAAGAACCAAATTTGTCAGTGAGCAATCTTTAACTTGCACGGATGATAAACTTCATAAACTTAATCACAACAATTCAAAGAACAGCATACTGTACACAAGCAGCCAATATGAAGTATTGTCTTTGCTAATCCATCCCATTTACCAAAAAAATCTGACTCATGGTCAAGTGTTCCTCTTTATACAGTCATTAACCTGAAATTATATGTTTTGTATCACAATATAAAGATCTTGTAGTTTAAAACAAAATACCAACAGTTTTAATAAGAAATTACCATGTATTTCTGCACATGAAACATGTAGTACAATGCAAGATTGTAGAGCTATGTATATAATGCCATATTATACCAAACAATTCACTACATGGGATTTAACAATTTCATTAGTGTTTAGCTCTAATTTATTAACTTGTTTTTTATGAGTGACTGCTAGTATTGAACTGTCCCTAAATGACTATACCACCTTCCCACATCTCTAAAGTTAGGTCATTGTTAAGCTGTTATAAATACAGCAACCATCTATTATCACTGTCTGTGACTCAGGGTAGGCTTTGCTTTCAGAGAAAAGAATGGATTGCTGATCTGCAAAGAAAGGGAGGAATCTTGACCTCAATTTAGGCTGCAGCTTCTCTCAGATCATTCTACAATTTGTGTAGAAGCTCTATTGTAATGAAACTCTACAGTGTATCCTAGGTGAACAGAACAACAAGAAAAAAACAGATACAGGACACTGATTGGACAGCACAACTTTAACAGCAACAGACAGAACAAGCATGTTCTTAAAATATCTTCAATTATAGGAAATCTCATCATTGGATAAGACTGAGAAACAGTGCTTCTGGTGGTGTTTAAGCTGTATCTCTGCAGGCATATCTGCCAAGCTAAAAACCATAAGCATGCTATTAAATGAAGACTTCAGTACTTAAAATATGATTTTTACATACAGTAACCTTCCCACTTTCTCTTTAAACTAGTCATGTCTCCTTCATATTGTATTCATAGGTAGCAGCAACTCAGTTATTGTCCCCCAATTCCTAGAGACAGTGTTGATTTTAAGTTCACGGGAAACATACTATAGGGGTCTCCATAAATGAAACCAAGGTTTGACAGGAAGATGCTTTGATTTTATTAAAATTTAAATAAATACAAAATTAAAACTAGGCAATAGACAATAAAACAAATTCAACTGGTTTACTATACATATTTCAGGCCCTTGGTAAATTGCATATCAAGCAAATTTAATAGTAATATCCCTTTCTGCTGTGGCGTAATTGCTCTGTGGAAGCAGTCATTAGGGAGGGCACTGAACCCTGTACCCAGGAGAACTGTATCACCCTTCAGTGCTCTCACCCTGCTCCTGGGGGTGGGTTACTCTGGTCCTGGAGGAATACAAGGTCTTTAATTTTCCATCCCCCATGAAGTGTGTGCTAATTAATTGAACCAATTACTTAATGCCTGGTTTTAATTTTCAAGCAGGTGGTGACTAAAAGAGGTCTACAAAACCTGCAGAACTTAGTCTCCCCGCTGTGCACACCAACATAACAAAAGATACATAGTGAGCGAGGCATCACATCTCACCCCAGCTGGGGAATACATGCTTCTAAATAATGTATATGAATAATTAAATATGCAAAACTGTTCTGTATCCCTAGAGTAGTCTTCATAATGAGAACACTTAAAGAAATAAATAACAATCAAAAGCACTGAATGATATTCTGCTGTGGAATAAAGAAAAGGAACAAAACATTATTGTTTAATAAGAGGGATCTGTCTGTCTTTGCAAAGGTATAAGGGGGAGGTTAATGAGTGACAGAGAGAAAAAGCATTTTCATATCTGTTCTGAGCCCACATGAGTATCACACAAACTTAGAGTGGGCAAGGAGTGCAAAAATATGTGCTCTTTCAGAGCCATAAAGTCAATTGGTCAACTCAGATGTCAGCCTCTCTAAAGGTAAAGACCTTTGTTCTTTGCAGGCTTTCAATGGTTTGATAGCAAATGCCCTCCACAAACACCAGCTTTGTCAAACCGTAGGGTTCAAACTAATCTGAGATCACTGCACTCATAGCTTGCCTGCAGGGCACCAGTGATGTCTCCTACTTCTCTCCACATGAGATTCACCTACTTACACAACACTGACCTCTTTCCATCTATTTCAGGCACACAACTACAGGCACATCGAGGGACAATCAAGCCCTTTTGCGAAACTCTCCTCAGATCACATAGAGACAGGTGAATAAAGTTCCGTTTTGAACCAGTGCTCTCCTATCAGACGTTGCAGGGCTCAGGCAGACAAAGCCTTGTGCTTTAACACAGCAGTGAAACATCCAATTTTTGAGAGTGCTGCAGCTTCAATCAATGAGGGGACTTGCATAACCATAAGCTGCTCAAGCTAAAGCTGTGTTGCTAGGCTACAGGATCCCAGCAGGAACTGCATTGCGACATGCAGTTGAGTAACTAGCTCTTAAATTATAATTTCATTTCGTTGTCACACTTGGATGGGATTTGGCACAGCGTTTTAGTTTTTTTGAAGGAGTTGCTGCATGTCTTAGTGTGTGTGGATGTGAAGCACATGGGTGTTTAGATGTGAGTCTCATCAACACAACCAGCTGCACTCTATGCAGCTGGTTGTGTTGATGAGAAAGGATTGCTGTGTAAGAGGAGGGTTTCCACAAAGTGGCTGAGCTCTGCAAGAAAGTTCTCTGGAAGTATGGGTCTCTGGATAACACCTTCCCACTGATCAAAACACAGAACACATTCTTCCGCAGATCTGCCAGCCTTTCAGAAACAATGAGCTTTACAGTAATTCTATTACAATGTAAGAACTTTACAAATGTTGATTTAATTTGATTAATGATTTCAACATGACCCACAAATTCCCATTGCTTGAGATCTTAAAACATTAGCGCTGATACCAGCTTCAGAAATGGAAAAAGGTTTTGGAAAACAAACAAAGATAACAGCAGTGCTGTCCTGCCTTCCCCATATGTGTCAAATGCACCACTTCCACACACAGCACCTTCTTCTGTGACAGCTGAAACTTTATATTTCAAAACAGTTTTTTTAAGCCTGCTGTGAATCATTTTTGTTTTGAAATGCCTGAGCTTTCAGTAATAAAATCGGCCCTGCAGGTTATTATACTGTATAATTGCTTCAATCAATCAGTTTTTATTTTATAACCTCTCTCATCATCTCAAAGAGCTGTACCAAGTCACATGATTGTGTATTGAGCCACATAATCCTGCCAGTCTGTAAGTCTATCAACTATTAATAATAAATACCAGTCCTTTTTATTTACCTAAAGATGAATATCTCTCTCACCAACTGCACCAACTGAGAAATGACATCAATGCATCATGAGTCTGCTTCCCATCTAGAATGCTAATATGACATTTTTAGCAGCATCACATTAATCTCTCAGTTCTGTTCTCACTACAATATAGCACAGGTGAAAAAGGTGACCTGTGCAAAAATGTTCAGAACAACTCACATAATCTTAACAAGTTATAATAATCCCAATAAAGCCTTAACCATTTAAATGGAAGATTTAATCTACAGTTTAGTTTAGTTTAAAGTTTCTAAAGTTTTCACCTTAAAGAGAAGACACTTGCCAGATGGATGGTGTGCTCGAAAGCAAGCAACAGATAGTTCATCCTGCAGCCGTTTCAAAATAATGACTCAAATCAGTTTCAGTACAGTGTAAATCTCCCCAGCAAGTACACATCTGATGCATACGATCATACATTTCCACTTTACACCACACCACAGAAAGTACCGCGGAACTCATTTTTTCAAAGATTTCGCAGACTACCACAGAAGAAAGGGAACCGTCAATTTTTTTTTCAAACACAGGGCAATGCCATCTTTCTTTACTGCAGGAGCCCCTGTGGAGAGTGTGGTCACAATTAACGCTCAGAAGACTGGCTGCTCACCTTTCTGAAGCTCTGAGAGCCCCGAGTGTCCACTGCTCTCAGGACCTGCCGCAGCTGCTGGACGCCCTGGGCCACATTACTGAGGAGAGATCAGGAGATCTGCCACACAATGTACTAAGACCCCATTTTTGAATAAATTTCCAGCCTGTGAAGGGAACACTAGGAGTACCGGACTGGAAAGTGGACTCCTCCTGCTCTGTCAACAAGCAGGTCTCAGTTCTGTATGTAAGGAAGATGTTTCTGTGTCTCTGAGAAATTGTATCAATCAATCATGGAATGCTGGAAAACACTATTTTTATGGTGTTTCCAATTTTTGGCGCCCCTTGAAGCTTGTGCTTAAAAGGTTAAAAATGAACTTACAATAAAAATTATCTAGAGGTTTCATTTGTTTTGCCAACCAAAAGCAATGCAAGCCTTGCCATACAGTATCTGTAAGGAGAGACTGCCACCTTCTGGAAGCAAAGACTATCACATCGTAACCTATTTGGAAAGATGCATATTAATCTGAGAGGAAAAAAATGCATCAGATGTAATAATACTAATAGTAAAGTGTATAAATCTGTGCAACTGTAGTAAAACTATACTGTTTTCAGTATAGTAGATCAAAATCATGAGGAAGAAGTTTTATTTTTTCAATTAAATCAAAACCAAGAACAAATATTTAATATTTGTACTTCACCAATGATGTACCTCAGTCTTAGCTCAGCTGTGTAGTTAGGCCAATCTGGGGTGGGAAGAGGTGAAAGCTCTCCTTCTGGGAGAGGTAACCAGTGACATATATGTAAATGGGGTCCATTAAAGGAAAAACTGCAACATTTATTAAGGGGACAGCTCCCTACTTAAGTGACCCTATCTTCACAGTTAGCAGTATTTTTCCAATGACCTGCTTGAGCTCTTTAATATAATTACTGCTCAAATAGAATAAAACATTTCATTCTGCGCCTGAATTACACTGATTCAGTTAGAAACACGCCCTTTTTGGTAGTGTGGGGGGCTAAGTCAGCTGCAGGATGGTAATCTATACAGACTCACCCCTTCCGGAGCATAGACAGGTATGCGCTCTGTAGCGCCGCCTGCTGGAAGAAGCTGAGTTCAAACTCCATTGAGGGCACACTGCTCTTCACACTCTTACTGTGGGAGGTGCTCAGAGTCTGCCAACACAAGGCCAAAGAGAGTCTCATAAGACCATCATCATCATTATTACTAGCAGTAACAGTAGCAGTAATAGCAGTTATAAGTAGTAAGAGATTGACTGCTGTACAGTGCAGTAATAGCATGGCTCATGAGTATGTTTATGGATCCCGACATCTAACCCTACCATTATTTCTAACCCACCGCTAACTCTAATACACACCTAAAGCTAGCCATGGAGAAGAGAAGAAAAGAAACACAGTAAATAAGGTTGCTGGAAGTACAAGATGTCATCTGAGTGATCCGGAATTGTTCTCCTATGATATATCAGCAGCTGACTTCTCTCTCTTTCTCACACGCGAAGAAGGCTCCACAGCCAAAACCTTGTGTGTCTTTTCTTCTCTTTTCAGCATGGAATAAACCTTTACTTGTTCCTTTGCAGCCTACACATGCTGACGCAGCAACCTACTGGAACGACTTAAAACTAACCGTGCATTTTTTTCTACATGGTTCCTTCACAAGGATGATACCAGGAACAGCAGTGATATCAGTATTGAAAGCCAGATTCCTGACTTGTATGCCCCATCCCTGCACCTGCAGGGTCACCATCCCTGACCCTGACCCTGTCCCTGTCCCTCGTCTCCACCCCTCACCCCTTCACAGCACTGACCTTGTCAAGTTCCTGCAGGTACAGCAGCTCAGAGTTACAGGCCTTCAAGTAGCAGGACAGACTCTCCTCCTCCCTCTCAGACAGACGAACGCGGGAGGCGGCCGACACCTCCTGGCGCTCCAGGGACAGTCCTTGGTTAGGGGAGGGTGACAGATGAGCAATCCACATGGTCAAACCTTTGGCAGTGGAGTGGAACCACCAGACCACTATATGTGAACAGACTACACTGTTTAAATGTGAGAAAGACATATTTTTTTCCTGTGTACAATTTTTACACAATCGTTTGTCTACTCACAATTCCCTTCAACTCAGACTGCCACTTAAAATCCCTGTGAACACTCATGGAGAAAATGTAGCTATTTCAATGGCCCCTTGGTGCTCCTACATTTGTCTATTATTGGATTTCTTTCCCATGTGACATCTGGAACAATAACACACTACGTTATTATAAGGCGTCATTAATGAATGCTTAAGCAGTGTCCTCCTGTCTCAATTTATAACTAAGTGTCAGCAGAAGAGATCTTATAAAGCCTCCTAATTTCATAACACAAAAATCCTAGTTAATAATTTATTATTTAATTACTTTAATTCCAAAGACCACATACATCATTAATAATAATGACAAGGAGATCTGAACATCTATTGATCAAAACACAGACACAAATACCAAAATGATAAAATGTAAATGGATTGGTAATAACATCCCTGATAGCATGTGCACCTTATTATTGTCAAAGGCCACATCTTGCAGTGAAACGCAATTAATTTTAAGTCAAGCCTCACCCCTTATTTTACAACTGATATTTAAATTATAGTAAAAATCTGGGAACTCAAAGAGCAACAGGGTTAGGATCAGTAACAGATCATTAGGTCCATTAGAAACTGGCTGGCTGATTTTTAAGACTTTTTTCTGTTTTTGTGCCTGTTTGAACAACTGTAATTGTATTCATGGATAATATTCAACAATCCATTAGAAATTCTTCAATTTTTTTCCATTTCTCTCTTAGTACAGTACTCCAGCAGACCAGACTGGGAAAGGGCTTAGATACACACTCCCATCAGTGATCAAACTCACTGTGGAAAGTTTTACCAGTCTCAGGGGATAAGAGGCACTCTTGGCTGAAGAATAAAGCTAGAAAAGCTAACAGTCCTTATATGGTGATTGTAACAAACACAGCAACTTGGACATTCCAGCCAGTAATTTCTTCCATTTCCTACATTTGATAACTCGTTTATCTCAACAGACAATTCTCAACAACAAAATTTATAATGTTAACAGGATACCTCATTTTTTAACAGTTTCCAAATGAATTAGACCTTTGTGACAAGGTGCTAGGTATGCACAGCACTGAAAGATTCATTTTCTGTAAAGCAACAGAAAATTAGAATGTTCTGCTCACCAGAGAGCTCAAATTGACAACGTTTCCTTAATAGCATTCACTTTCAGCACTCTCTAGGCCAGTCTAATCAGTGATTAAATAGGAACTTCCTACGCTGGGAGTTGAGGATTTAATGAAAGGGTGTTGATGGCTGACCACATGACGTCACAGAGCTGCTCTGACCTCAATGTGCCTTAGCCAATCAGCTCTGCCCTCTGACTATTTCACCAAGACTTGACATGGCCAGTTTAGAGCCATGGGAGGGCATCCATCCCAGAAATGGTTCCAGACTCTAAATCTGTATTTTAATAATATAATCATGGGATCTACTGCATTATTTTGTGGGGGGAAAAGTAAAGGAAGACTCAATACCAGCTACTGAACTGGGATACTAGAATACTAGAATACTAGACCTAGAATGGGTGGAGCAGTGGCTCTGTGGCTAAGGATCTGTGCCTGTGACTAGAAGGTTGCCGGTTCAAATCCTGCAGCTGGTAGAGGAGTCCTACTCTGTTGGGCCCCTGAGCAAGGCCCTTAACCCAAACTACTCCAAGGGGGCTGTACAATAGCTGACCCTGCGCCCTGACCCCAGGCTCTCTCCCAGTCTGTGTGTCTCATGGAGAGCAAGCTGGGGTATGTGAAAAGACAAATTCCTAATGCAAGAAATTGTATAGGGCTAATAAAGCAACATTATTTCTACTATTTTTGGACTTCCAAAAACTATTTTTGGATGTTTCACTCCATTCAGTCCTATGGAAAACATTTAGACAGGGGTCCTACCTTTGATGACAAAAGCTTCTGCCAGCAGTCTGATGTGGTAGAGTGGCTGTTCCTCCATTGCCATGTCCTCAAAGCCCACTCTGTCACACATGCCCTGGGCATCCCTGTAGCAGCCCTGGACATAGTACAGTTTGGCCAGCAGCAGCAATGCTTCAGTCAAGTACCTGGGCTGCAAGCAGAGAGGAAACCACAGGCTGCCATGAGACCTGGTCCTGTCACTCACTTGTCAGGACGCAACACTGGGACGTCTCAAAGGCAACTAAACAAGACATGCTTAGGACTCCCTTCTTATAGATATATATATAACGTGTGCTCATGAATTGATGGGTGTACTGTAGGTATGTATTAAGAAAGATGTAAATATGAATATATATATAAGTGGATATAAAACAATTATGGATTAATTAGAAAAATAAATATGTCGGAGCCTTCTCAAATGAAGAAACTTTCCTTGAAGGAAACCTATTGGGGACTTTGAAAGGTATTTAATCTGAATGAGATGCTGGCAAGTAAATAACATTGGAAATCTCTTTTTTTTTGCATTTGATGAATCTTTCATTCTTCAGTTTGTAGGGTGGACTAGACTATACTAGTCTGTGATCTCCTCAGTCTTGCTTTATTCCTTTGAATGCCATTCTTAGCCCTTGATGATGGCTGTGAGATGCACACTGGCTGTGGCTGATAAGGAAAATGGATGCACCCACTGAAGGTCAATGCTTTCTCAGAGACATTACAGTATTACACGCCCACGTGGAAGCCCAGACTGAAGGCCCATCCAGAGCCATCGGTCAGAGACACAATCAAAGGACCCTTCATGAGACATGCAGGAGATGTGTACTCACTTGCAGCTTGCCTCTGTTCAGGATAGAGCTAAGGAGCTCCTTGGCTTTCCTGAGCTTCGGCTGATGTGTCTCCTCTAAGGCAGTTGAGCTCTCCAGCTGGGACGTGTTTTCCAACAGACATTCCTCAAGCAGGGCTTCAGCCAGGAGCAGGTTCCCATAGTCATCTGGAGGAGGTGACACACAAAAGGGTGGGAAGTCAGCCAAAGTAAAACAGCACAGAAGAGCAAAGAGCAGAATCCCACCATGACAAGCCGGCATCTGACTTTGGCTTTCAAAAGCAGCAATTGTTTATTTCTTGGAGCATCTTAACTCAGTTGTATGACACGATTTCAGCATATTGTTGTCACAGCATGATTGAATCTACCTTTCTCTGTCTTTGGCCCCATGAGAACGCTGACCTTGTTTTGCATGCTGCTTTGTTTAGATTTCTGTGAAGCCATTTGAACCTCCATAACACAAACACAGTGTTTCTCCCAGACCCACATGCTAAAGTGTCTCTTCAGAACATTCCTGACATGTTGTTTCAGACAGTGGAACAATATCAACATCATAGTTAGGATAAACTAGTGGATCACAAAACAAAAAGAAAAATTGCTCAACTTCCCTCTCTCAGGATAAACATAGCGTAACACTTCCCATTTCAATTCATGAACAATTCCCTCTGGCTACTAAAATAACTGCTATGAAGTGTTTTTATGAGCACATTTGAGATCTGTTTACCTGGGTTTACTTCAGTACACATACAGTATAGTTCTGTGCCTAGTACCAAGAGTAACGTGCACGAGACAGAGACAAGCAGCGAACCGTGTTTGCAAAAGAACAGTTTTAAATCTGGGCTATTACCTTTCTGTTCTAAATTATAAAGGTAGAACGGAAAAGAGAAATTTATAGTGCAATGCTGATTTCATATAAGTCCTAGCATGTACTGTACACAATCTTAGGATCTGTCTGGTACTCACATTCCTCAAAGTCAGTATCCATTAGAAAGCTATAAAACCACACCAATCTCTGTTTATTCACGCTTAAACAAACACACGTGCTTATAGAGCAGATGTTCTGCCCAGGCCATTGAAAGGAATGCTACTCTTTCAGTTTTTAAAGGGGAAGAACACTCCTCTCGTACTGTTTCTAACAGTGCAGTGAGCAGATGGACAAAGCCGCATCATGCAAACAGGCTAAAGAAATCCAAAAGCTTGATCGCAGTGAAGTCTCTGAAAATGACGAGAGGAGATGGAGTTAGCCGAAGCAGTTCGGAGAGCGAAGGCAGGTGGAAATAGTTGAAAAGGACAGGCATTAGTGGATGGGCTGCTCAGAGTCTGAGGGAGAGCACAGAGCTATCAGAGCTGCTCAGGGCTGGGTTGTAAGACCCAAGGATTGGTTCTGTAATTCTGGGGTGCTGACGGGCAGACTGGAATTGAGAGAGACGGAGAAGGCAGGCCTGTTGGACTTTGAGCTCTAGACTGGTCAGAGGGTAGCTCTACGACAGAGCACTGGTCAGTGGCAGATCAGGGTTTAAATATCCTGGACTGATGAAATAAGCGCCCATTAATTGGAGGCAGGTAGTCGGGACAACCAACCCAAGCAAGTCTGCACAGCCCCAGAAGGTGTTCAACTGTTCCTGCAATGTGCGCCGTTTCCGTGGAAACCAAGGGCTGCTAGCTCTGGCTCGTCTGGGCATAATACTGTTTAAAGTACTCTGCTGAAATGGGCATGTTACTCTTTCTTGACAGAACATGTTAATAATATTTATGGTAGACATTCTTTATAATATAAACAGCAAGAACCTTGGTTTTAGCTACTGAAATGTAGATGCTTCCCATTAATAATACTTTATGAGCACCAGAACCTACAGTATTAATAGATATATATATATGCTACCAACTTATTAAAGAGTAAATAGGTTACAGTATATTTACAAAGCCATATTTAAAGCAGATGTATTTGTATCATGCTTGAATTTATCCCACAAAACCAAAGATCTTTTTCTGCATGGAGAGGCTACAGAAAACAGATATTTTCCAAAGAAAACCTGGTATGTTGTCTAAGCTCTTAAAAATATTTTTAAAATGAAATTTCTCATTGTTTTGTTTTCTATATGAAAATATTAACTTCTCCCTCTCTTAAAAGTTCAGGTGACCGTCCTTGTGTTACGTATTAACTTAACGACCAGAAACAACACTGTCAAGCAGGTGGATAGGTGGATACGAGTCACCTCAGATTTATTTACTTTACACACATGTATGCAGGCTGCATTCTGCATATACTGTATGAGACAACTCTGTAGGGTGGTTCTTGTGGTTCACAATTACAGTATGTACAGTAAGCAGGGAGACAGCCTTATTGGAAGGAATTTCTCCTCAAGTTCTATTTTAGAGTTACATGTGGAAAAACTGGCTTCCTCATGTGACTTACCAGACAGCTGTATAAAACTGCTATCTAGTCAAGAGACTAACAAACCTTCAGGAAATATCCACCACTATAGGCTATATCTGTAAACCTACTGTGCATCACCTTATAATATTGTGTAAATCCTATTTGGCACATTATATAACACAACATTTCCATGTAAACGTCCATGTACTCTTTTTTTCTGACATATTCCTTGAATGGTAATCTGTAGAAAGCTCTTTCAGTTTTAAAGTCTAAGGTGTTTTTGAATTTTTAATGTTTGTTAAAAGGAAATCTGACAGGACTTATAAACAAGGTTGAGGGAACATGTTCATTCAAAAAAACATTAAAAATGCAAGTCCAGGGCGACAGAATGAAACACTCTGAATACAAAAACGATTACTTTGTAAGTACATTTCCTGCTTACCACAAATTAAGCAAAACTACTAGATCTAGAAATAGCACAGGACTGCGTTGTAACATAAAAATCAGAATAGCAATAACCTATTTAATCTAAAATTAGAAGATGAAAAGGTGTTCCTATCAGTTAGGTATTGGTATCATGCAGCAATGTAAACTTCTGTACGTAATGTGTAAACTCTAAGCTGTGTTTTAATTCAATCTATCACTCAATATAAACTCTAATTCTTCACTTTAAGCACTCGCAGCACAGTGCTTGCACAACTCTGCAAGATGAACGTGGCTGCTTCCCTAACTTTGGTCAGTGAATCGAGTCACACGTCTTGCATTTGAAGTTACTGGAACAAATGACTGAGTTTGTAAGTACAAAGTTCAGCCCTGACTGTAAAGGCGGAACCACTACTGTATTCTTTTGCCTGTGTATTTTTTTTGCGGTTGTTTTTTTATCATTGAGAGAGCGACAAATTCCTCCTAATCACTCACCATCTTCGTGTATTCGAGTCGAAATGAGTTGCTCTACCAGACCGGGTATCTTGTCCCACTGGCATTCGCCGCGACACCTCTCTATCTCAGCCTCCAAACGGTACTGAGAGAACGATATCCTAGCTGCCATGCTCCTTGATAACGATAATCGTAGTCCACAGTCACTGAGCCCGCTGGTGACTGACAGGCAATCAAAAAGTAAACTTTCTCACTGAGCATGTGCGACTGGAAAGTGACTTGTGTTTAAGTACTATACAGTGAGTGGGATTTACAATCTTCCTGGATGTAACGCAGCTACAGTGAAGATACAGAATAACGACATAATTTGCTGTTGTTACAACATCATCAGCTTTCTTTCCTGTTGTGATTTTTTTACAAATACAATAACAAACCAAAGAATGACATTGTGTATGTTGTGTATGTTTGTAAGGAACATTCGTCATCGTAGACTTGCTTATGTTTGTTTTTTGCTTTTAAGTGTAATAATATCTATATCTTATTTTTCATAACATTATGCGTTGTCTTAAGAAAAACTCTTACATCCACAATAACCTTTCCTCTACCCATACTGCTCTGCTTTTTGTTAGGAAGTGTTGAAACAAACAGGGCCTCTGTTTACACAGTTGATTAATAACAACCTTTAAACGACAAAGCTGATAATGATCACCTACTGCTCCGTATTCAAAAACACTAGTTTCTGGTAGATCTGCCGAAACACTGACTTCCACATACAGCTTTAAATGGAGCACATTACAATGAAATGCTTGAATATCAAATCACCTAATATTTCATCGTGAAAATGCAATAAACCCAGCGTCTGACGTTATTGTCTAAACAGTAATTGAGCCTTTTGAGGTTGTTAAATTTTAAGTGCTCTGAAACTGAAAATAATGTGCTTCTAAATTACACAATAGTGCCTCCTCGTGGATACAACGAACTTTGATTATGGTAAAGATTAGTTTTTTCTCCCCGAAAATAAAAACTGGCGGGGTGATAGACGCAATTATTGCTTTCATTGACTAACAGTTATTTTGCATTTCGTTGCCACTGCAAGTTTCCTACAACAATAATAGTATTGTCGTGCTTAAAAATTGTAAAATCACGCAGAAAACAGTATACTGTATATTGTGCTTTATAATACATTTACATCATTATGTAAACCCCATAATGACTATCAAAGTGCATGTTAGCGATCTGGAAAAATTATTTTAACACAGAGATATTGATATAAATAACGGTAACATTAGTTTAAGATAACAATAGCTGTGTTGTCCTACAAGTAGAAACTACAGCTGTTGTTTTGGTTATATCGTTTTACAGATGTCTGATACTGTGATAAATAAACAAGTATTTTAACCCCGCCGTTACAAACTAAAAGACAACTACTTACACTACTCTTTTGAGTTATTGAGGCTGGGGGGATTACGTCACCGAAAGCTCATTCGGCGTCATTTAGCTCTTACATGAACAGAAAGTTCTCCTCTCGTTTTGAATGTTTTGGAGAATTAGAAAAGGAATCTGGATTCACGAACTAAGACACTAAACATGCGATACACAGTGTTTAGATGTTGGTGACAGCCTCTTTCATGTTCAATCTTACATGGGCCGAGTTAAACATCTCTGTACAAAATTCATCATAATTCCTTACATTCGTGTTGCATTTTCACCCCCAAATGATTCTAAATCTAAGATCTGCTTCATCCACCACCTTAGTTTGTCATCCACTGGACCGCAGGTTAGACAAGACAAGTGAGATACCGATTTTAGACCGAAATAAGGAGGAGATCGTGTAAACCCAGAGTGAAATACTGGCAGGACGACGGGCTAACATCCTTATTCTTACGAACAATGCTATGGGGTGTACAGGTACTCAGGATCGTGTTTGAAGATCTGGAATTAACATCTTATCCGGAGGGCGGCACCTTTTATTTATTAGTACAGTGTCCCCGGTCACCACTGTACTCCCTGGCGGTGTGGTGGCTCTGTGGCTAAGGATCTGCGCCTGTGGCTGGAAGGTTACCGGTTCAAATCCCGCAGCCGGCAGAGGAGTCCTACTCCGTTGGGCCCCTACGCAACGCCCTTCACCCCCAACTGCTCCAGGGGTGCCGTACAATAGCTGACCCTACGCTCTGACCCCAGGCTTCTCTCCCTGTCTGTGTGTCTCATGGAGAGCAAGCTGGGGGATGCGAAAAGACTAATTCCTAATGCAAGAAATTGTATAGGGCTAATAAAGTTATGTTATGAGACACTGGATTAGAAATGGTAGTCTGGGGGGATGTGCCACCTTCTATCAAATAGACCTTGCCGTCTACCATCACAGCTTCCAACTTGCTGCTATCCTGAGTTTGACGAATTCAAGGTAATTGCCTGTAGGTCTGCTGATGCATAGTATACGATTTGTAAAGTACTAAACTTTACAGTTACTGGACGTTTAAAGTGTTTTAAGTAATCAGACTTTTTCTGGATAGATGGAGATTTTTCTCTTGTTCTAGAAGCACTTAGATGCATATATTTAAAATAAGGCAATGTATGTTCTTGAGCATGTCTGCTATAGGACGCGAAGAAGCAATCACTTGGTTTACGTTTCAAAGAATCCTTGACATTTTTCAATCAGCCTCTACTCATTCATAAAACCAGAGTTTCACTAACATGTACAAACGTCTTGTCACACGATACAGTAGCCTTAAGTGATACCGAAAATGTGTCGTAACGACAGAAAATCAATGCGTCGTCAGAGAAACGGGTCAATTCAGATCTAGCAGACTACATAATTCAAGAACTGTGTATACCTTCGTGCTTAGTTCTTGGTGCTTTTTTCCGACCTAATAATACTGCCGTGGTCATAAAGGTTAGACTACACTTTCAAATAAACCATAACCGTAACACCTTATCTCCATGATCCATTAAGTGTTCTGCTTTTACTAGTGGTACGTGTAAAAACCTCAGGAGGAGGCGGAATCGTACTTTTGGACAATTTTAGCCAATCACAGAGAGACGTCGTGTCCTTAGGTGAAAGGTCACTACGGCGAAGCATAAGGACCAAAATACAGTGAAAAAAATTGCACAGACGAAAGTATCGCTCCAAGTGAGTCACAGTATTTGTACAGAAAAGGAAAGAAAACAAAGGAAATTGGTGAGTGTGGAAGTGATTTAATTGGGCCATGAAGGTGTGTAAAATAGGCTTAATAAGAATAGAAATTTTTATTGAACTAATTTCAGACTGACGTGCACCAACTCGTGTCGAATTGCAGCTGCTCTGCTGGGATCCTCTCGATTACACTGTTCAATTAAACACTGTTTATGATAAGTTTATTTACAGCTAAACTAACACTAAATAGTAAATCGACAAAATTAAAGACATTTAGGCTGTATTTAGTTTATACCTGTGTGGAATCATTAGAACACGCTTTTTATTAAGTAATCTAGAATGTCCGACTGTCTATAGCTAATGTATGATCAGTGTTATTAGCATCAACAGCGGTAAATTGTTACCGTTATAACGTATCATTTGAGATAAAGAAGACTTATGTGATGAGGGGGTGTGAAGCACTCGAAAATAACAAAAAAATATTTCTCTTGTTTTTGCTGAATTGCGTATTGATCAACTAAGAAATGGCATTCGTCAGCGTTCAAATTAATGTTGTCTGATCATACATCGAACATATACACCTTTCAATAGCCATTTATTTGACTATATAAACTCATTTTGCTTTTCTGTATTAGCTTATATTTGTAGGTGCAGAAGATACGATAGTAATGACGTCGTATGTTTCTGATAACTAATCCGTTACACACGTACATCAGTTTACAAATATATACACAGTATCTATTGTCAACGTAGGCGTGTTTTGTTCATAAACGAGAAGGTTTTAGAAACTGCATTTCGATCTGTACAGCAGATAAAATTATTTTTTCACATGTACAATGAATACCAAGATCTGCCCTGAGGTGGGGACTAACTACACACAGTGAGTTATGGAAAGATATAAGATAATGGTTTTCAGAACCAGAAGCCTGAGATATTTGCAGTTGTGCTACAGGTTGATATTTCTTTATAACAGCGTTAGTTAGAATAGAGAATTGGATTCGGCAGACTGTTCTGCTGATGAAATTAGGTCATGACTAAAGAAAGACCTTGGTAAATGGGATTTTAACCAAGACAAAAAGGTTGCAACAGTATCTGTCTTCCAAGAGTCTTTAACTGCAGATGAATTCATGGGATATTCTTATTCCCTCAGGAGAAAAAACACTATGTCTGAAGATCTAACTTTTTATTCAAAAAGTATCCATGCTAGGCAGGATATCTCCAATGACAGTAAGGATATGTCACAATGCTTTCGAATAATGTACTTTCTTTACCAGATTAGGCTAAGTGTCGTTAGTGCTTTTTACAGTAGGTTCTGGATTTAAAGCTCAGGTGGGTCATTGTGGTTGACCTCCTGTGAAAGGTTCCTGTATAGATTGGTACAGTTGTAAGTCCCTTTGGATCAAAGTGTCAAACATGTGACTAATAAATGGCACAATTAAAATTATATTTACCTAAAATGGTTTTGTACAAATGTTTGGCTGTGTCTTTGCAAGCTTCAAGATGGTCCTCATGTGTCATGGGTTGATAATTGACCTTTTATGTTCACACACCTCTTAAATTTCTTCCAAAATATTTTATTGCTCATAAAATCTGAACATCCGATGAAAATGCAGTCTTGTCTTTAAAATGTAATGGTAGGGAAGTCTTCAAAAGCATTTCTGAAATGTTTGCAATCTTAAATACTATGAACAACGCAGAGTCTAAAAATGGAGTCTGTTGACAGTGGATGTTTACCCACTATTTCCACAGGAATCTTCTCCAACACAGGCCGGCTGTAGAGTGCGTTGAGTACAGCATCTGAGGAGTGCGTCGGTGTCCTGCACAGTTGGTTGGTGTGAGAATGCTGTGGAGAGGCCGAGCCGGCTGGAGCAGCATGTTCAGCTCAGCGCTATTGCTCAGCTGCTTGTTGTCAGCCAGAGCACAAGATCACGGGCAGCCTGATGTAGAGGTTGCTGAGGGGCACCGGCCCAACCTCAGACTTGACAAAAATATTGTCCAGGATAAAGAGTAAGTACAGAATTATGCTGTTGGCTTCCCCAACTTTGATGGATTAGCAAACCATAGATTCTTATTAAAAAGCTAAATACTTGTGTTTTTTTCCATTTGCATGATATTTCCCCAACATTACCATTTTTGGGCTTCAGACTGCGTACTATCAGGACCTCCAAGGATTATAAATGTATAAATCTGACACATTCTATCACTACATCATTCATCATACAATGTGAGAAGCTTTACACGAAAGGTTCAGGTGAAGGTGGCAAAGCTTTTACATAAATTCACTCAATTTGGGATGTGCTCTGGAGTCTACTGTAAATGTTTTTAGTTGAGGACCTGTACATTAATGATAGTAATGCAAGGAATTTCAGGCATCTCTCTTCGTTGTGTCAAAAATTACTTTCTACCAAGTACATGTACAATGCCCCGTGGAGGATTAAATTTAAATTTTACAATTGAAAAATAAGTCAAGCACAGCTGTCCAGGTTCAGTCAAATAAAACTTGGCAAGGATACGATTTTTGTTTTTTCAAAACTATTTTCCAAACAAACTGTTTTGTCTTTTTTCTGCAGCCACATTATGGAACATCTAGAAGGGGTGATTGAGAAGCCAGAGTCGGACATGACTCCTCAAGAGCTGCAGCTCCACTACTTCAAAATGCACGACTATGATGGGAACAACCTGCTGGATGGCTTAGAGCTTGCAACTGCCATCACTCACGTTCACAAAGAGGTTGGCCAAATCTCACGGCGCTCTGCTAGTCAAAGATTAATTTAGCAGCTCAGCATCAAACCCAACTATCCTGAGAGGCTTTTCATCCTGCGATTTTGCTAAACATCTTTTGAAATTAGATTGCTTTAGACTTAAACGTATTTTTGCATTGTAATTACCAATGGGCCTTATGTAGTATTTTACATACTGTATATAATTTTGTTTTCCAGGAAAGAGGAGAAACCAGCCAACCCATGAAAGAAGAAGACCTCATTAGCTTAATAGACGATGTGCTTCGAGATGATGACAAGAACAATGATGGATACATTGACTATGCTGAGTTTGCAAAATCACTAGAGTAATCAAAACACTGTGTTGACAATTGTGTATGTTGATAATTTAAGAGCTGAAATCCACATTTAACGCACATCCCTCCTTAAAGTATTTCAAGCAGTAGACCAATTACTGAAGCTTCTTGGTATTTTTTCAAATCACAGTTGAATTCTAAATTTTTTGATATTACCAGCATCTACATTTGAAAAAACTAGATTTAAAAAGATAACTGTCATAATAGTGTTCATATTGAAGAGCTACATTAATTTACTGTAATTTAATCATAGGGTGTTGAATATTAGTCAACACTGTATTTTCATCAAAACATTTTGAAATGAGCCATCTTTTGTAGTTACATTAATATGCTGCCATGTGTTGTAACAGAGGGCTTTAAAATTGTAACATAGAAAAGATCATGTGAATGGTTTGGAGACAAAAATCATTAAAACAGTTCATAGAAAGACTTTTTAATATACTGAGAGGTATTAAAAATGCAGTAAATACTATTGGCTCCAATACTTATTTGTTGAATTTTTAATGCCTACCAGTATATGTGCAGTGAACGATTCAACGATACAAATCGTAATGAAGAGAGCAATGATTTTCAACAAAGGGTTTTGTGCTTCAAGTTAACCTACTGTAATTCTGTGTTTGTAAAAAGAAAATGCATCCATTCGATGAAAGTGTTTTGCCCAAAACTGCAGTGGTTTTATTGCAGCCTTTGAATTCATTATAAAATTTTATTTTTACGTGGACAATAGTTACATCTGTGAAGGATGGGAAACAGAAACCACAAAGGAACAGAAGGTTTCTTAATAAATATTTTTAAAAGCAAAGCATGATCCATAGTGATCTTCACACCTGAAGAAGGCTTCACAGATGAAACGTTGTGTTTTCTCTCTTCTCTTTTCAGTAGGGAATAAACCTACAGTATTACTTGTTCCTTTGCAGACTACACATGCTGATGCAGCTACCTACCTGAACTGCGTGTCTGTTTAACTTGATGCCTTTGTGCAAAACAACAGCAAATTATTTTTTAAATCTGCAAACTCTGAAAATCTTTTAAGTATAATCCCAGAAATTGGTAGATAAACATCTTAACTGTCATAGATTTTCATATATCTGAGAAGGATATGAAGTACTGCTTTTTACCATAATCAAAAATATTTTGCAAAATGTCCTAAAGAATACAAAAAGGTTTGCTTCTCCTTAATTATACACATGACAGTCACAGAGCGAAAGCATGTTCTTTTCCTGGTTCTGCAGTGCCGTACTTGCAGAAGAAGCATTGCTGATGTGGAGTCGATGATTGTACTGAGCGGAGAAGGTCTTGAATTGTGAGTGTTTGGACAGGTTGTGCAGCAGACTGGAGTAGTGATTGCCTGTACAGTATACAGAAAAGTACTGTTAAGTGCACCATTGAAGGTGCTGTGACTCAGTAAAGATGTAAAGTAAGAAACTTATTGCATTAGTGAGTGACTCTGTACAATTAAAATGTCAGGACCATGGTGGAATATTGTCTTGTCTCCAGAAATGTTGATTTCTGGCATAATGCAAACATTGCTGCTTGTGCACGCTTAAACCTGTTTATTGCACATTTTACAACCAAGTTTAAAAAACTACATATTCATCTGTATTGTACACATTACATTAATGTTTTACTGGTGCAAGAAGACTATAAATGTGTTGATTTCATTTCAACATCATTTTCTACAGGAAATCCAAAAACAGCTTTATTGTTACATTTTTTGTTTTCAAAAACCATTTTCTAAACATTTAATTCTGAATTTTGTAAATTCAGTGAATTATTGAAAGGTAATCTAAGATGCACAAGAATGTCTACACCTTGCAGTTTTATTATATAGTGACAGATTATAAACTTTATCAAAGTTTTGTTGATGTACCTTTAATAAAAGGAATCATGTAAATCCATATTGATCTGGGCTTAGTTCCTTACTTGAGATGCCAGTGTTGAACATTTAAAGACTCGCAGTCAAATGCAAATGATCTTGTGGTTTTACATGAATAATGAGTTGCAAACAATGACAGATGACATTGTTAAAAGCCTGCATTAAAATTGGTCAGTGTCTACTAGAATAAATCAAAATGGCAAAACTGGTTGCTAACCACTTTGCAGCTCCCTTAGATCCTGTTTTGATTTGTGCTTCTAAGAGGTTTTCTTTTTAAATTTCAGGTATGTCTGTACACACAGCTGTACAAACTGCATGCATTACACTGTAGAAGCTATGCGTTCAGCACTCCACGTGAAGCAGCTGTGTTGTTTGTATGGAGACACTACTGCACTACAGTTGAAGTCATGATTACATTGAAACTTCATCGTATCTACCACCTGTGAATTTCAAAACCGAACCCTTGCTTGCAACTTCCCATTGAATAGGAGCAAGAAGCAAATGAAACTTTCCATTGTGTATCGAGTGTGTAAATTAAGAAAGGGATCGCGTTTGCTCTAACCCAGGCCTAAGGCTCTGGATTACATTGCAACGTTTAATACTTTACGCGCTAGTCTACACGTGAAAGGATAGCGAAGAAGAAAGATGCGTGGCACCTTTAGCTCCAGTGTGGTGGGGGCTCCAGTCCAGGCATGGAGGCAAGGGAAAGCATGGGTGGGGGCAGGCTGGGTGCTGGTCCACCGATGGCACGCAGCGGGCTGTACCAGTCTTCGTGCTGCAGCGGGGGGGTCGGCCCTGACGAAAGGTGAGGGTGGCTGCTGGCGCAGGAGAATTGGCTGACGGCCGGAGGGGGGACGTAGCTGCTGGGGATGACCGAAGAGAAGCGGGGGATGTGGCTGATGGTGTGGCTGTACTGGTACTGCCGCCCCGCGGAGCTCACTGCACACACGCCCCCCATAAACCCGCTGCAGCCGGGGATCACCGCGGGCAGTGGCTTCTGCGCCGCCCGTTCTTGCTTCCGGTGCTTCGCTCTCCTGTTCTGAAACCACACCTGTGGGCAGAGGCGGTCAGAGCTGGAGTTCAGGCAGTGAGAAAGCGGTGAAGAGAACTAGCTATTTGAACTTGTATAACAAAAAAGCACGGCCGTTTCATCACCGGACGGGGCACAATTCACAAGCTCTGTTCTTCTACCTTTCAGGCTCCTGCAATTTAAGATGCTGGAGAGCTAGAATGCAAATAATGTATACTGAGAATCTAATCACCATTCCTATCTTAAATTTTAAAATCACAAATTCCTTAAGGAAGCGAACAGCCCTGCGGTCTGTGTGGGTCCTAATATGCCAGTATAGTAGTGGTATCCCAGTATATGATGGGGACACTATACTGTAACAAAAAAGCGCTGTCCTTCAGGTGAGACGTAAAAGGTCCAGTGAGGTCCTGACTCTCCGGCGTTATTAAAAATTCCAGGGCGTTTCTCGGTAAGCGTCGGAGTGTTACCCCCAAAATTTCCCCGGGTCTTTACTAATCATGGCCTCTTAATAATCCTCATCTATGACTTGGCTTCATTAATCTGTTCTCCTCCCCACTGAGAGCTGATGTGTGGTGAGCGCACGGGCGCACTCTGGCTGCCGTCACGTCATCCAGATGGGTGCGACGCCTTGGTGGTGGTAAAGCGCTTTGAGCGGAGTGTCCATTGAAGCGCTATATACTGTAAGTGTAAGGAATTATTATTATTTAAGCAAAGGAAAACCCACCTTGCAGTTTCCCTCACCTGTATGCGCGCCTCGTTAAGTTTCGTCACCCTGGCGAGGTCCTCTCTACAGTAGATGTCCGGGTAGTGGTTCTTATTGAAAGCCGCCTCCAGGTGTTCCAGCTGCTCCTGGCTGAAGGTGGTTCGATGCCGCCTGCGAGCGGGAGTCGGGTAGTGACCCGATTGGTGTGAGGAGAACTGTATCCCAGCGCTGCTGACCTGGGCCTTTTTGAAAGTGCTGTCGACATCTAGATCAGAGAAAAGTAACATCAGGAACGATTGAAATAATGAATCCCTTCCTTTTTGAGGAGGCTTAGAAATTTTCCCAGCGGACCTTTTGTTGCCACACAATTTAGTTTTAAAAAAAACAACGTATTTATGTGTGTATTTAATGAGAATAAAAATCCAACAAAGTTGCTTTCTATACTCATTTGTTAAGTTTTTAATGCCTCTCACTATACGTTATATACTGTACAGTACGTGCATGTAAAAAACCCCCACAAAACGTTGCCAAATTAGTCACTTCTGCCGACTTTGAAATAGACTAAGGAATAAATTGCATCGCAATACTTCAAAAGGAGCTTTTGTTTTCAAAAAGGTTACCGTAAATGTTCTACTTTACTGATGAAAAGTGACAGTCGAATTATTGTTATATGCTTGTTGAGTGCAGGTTTTAAATTTTATTTTTTCATTTTACGAACCACATCTCCTCTCACAATACCGACTCACAACTAGGATCGGATTCACAGAATGTTGTGTAGAAATAGGTTTGTGGTTATTAGGGAGGTCAGACTTGCCGGACTTTAGGCTTGGACCGCACAATGAGAAACTGCTTTAAAACGATAGTTTAATATTATTTTTATTTTTTAGTTCCCGTTTGAAAACCGCAAACGAGTCTCTTTTCTGTTCTGGGAGAAACCAGGATGCTTTTTATTTCCCATGTCTTAGTTCAGATAGCTTATGTTACCTGTAGCCTGACAGGTATTAAAAAGGAATCTGAAGTTGCTCACCGAACTGAAGTTCAACACTCGGACTACTCCATTCTCCTGTCTCCGCCAACAGACTCCCGGCGTTGCTGGTGTTTAAAAGTTTTTCATTCATGCCTTAGATCCTGGGATTAAAATGTACTTACTTACCCCACCAAACTAAGGGAACCTAAGTACCACCTGGCCCTGTCCCCACAATTCAATATCGTGAGAAAGGGAGAACAGAGACACGAGGATGTTGTTCAGATTAGCCGAACAAAAGCCAAAACAGCGACTCAATTTGTCCAAAGTGGACTATAGTTCTACAAGCTGAAGCCATCAGTCGACAAAATCAGCACAATACTGGGAAGTGACGGCCAGTAGAATGACATTTTAATACCTTCGGCTTTGGGATTTTTTTTTAAAGTCAATCAACAAAAAAGTCTCACATATCGAAAAATGGATGTTCGTGGCGTCATCCTGAAAAAGCGAGCCCGTGAGCTCGCTATCGAATTCAGCAATGATAGATTTGACGCAATCCTTATTCCTCCACATCTCTAACGACTATTTGTTTGCACATCACGCCTGTCATTTTCAGATTACTCTTGGCTACACAAAAACATTTGAACTCCGGTTATTCAATTTATGTGCTGTTTTTTTTAAACATTGTAGACTACCGGAAAAAATCAGGCAAATCAGTGAAAAAAAAACATGCCTACTGTATGTTTACATGCTATAAAGAATATTTAACATAGGCTTCGTTATACACAGTAGATATGAATATTTCAAGATATGAACATGTCCTATTAAATGTTAAAAATAATGTATATTAAAATTATACTTTAAAACCTTAAGACATTTAGAGATAATAAGCTATTATATTATAATGGCACAGAATTCTATTTTATAAAATGTTATATGATCTTCCCGACAAATACAACCATTTTAATTGACGTTTTTTGATTTAAGGTACCAAAGCAGTTTTCAGTTTATGAAGCAGTACCTAATTCATTAGCAATACACGACTTTAAAATTGCATGTCATGATATCAGACAGCATTATAAACGGAAACTTTAAATATGTGACTC
This sequence comes from Atractosteus spatula, assembly GCF_055471065.1. Classification (NCBI taxonomy): domain Eukaryota; kingdom Metazoa; phylum Chordata; class Actinopteri; order Semionotiformes; family Lepisosteidae; genus Atractosteus; species Atractosteus spatula. Next base: position 16,493,175 of record NC_142720.1, read on the forward strand.
ACTGGCTAAAGCTCTTTCAAATGACAGCTACTTGTAAATTAATATTTTTATACCAAAGTATATTTTCTAGCTAAGTTAAATAGCAATTAGTCTGTTTTGCAAAGGACCTATTTTGGGCCTTTCATTGGCTGGATATAGTTTAGATTTTGCCGCTTCTGAGATTTATGGAAAGTTGGTGTTACATAATTTCCAAGAGAGCAAACATCTAAGGATGATCAATGGCCTTTTACCAATGGCCTTTTAATAACGACAGCGTCGTTTTGTACATATCACAGAGGTAGCAAAATATATTTTATACTTAGAGTAAACTCAAGCTAACAAACTGTTATGATTTGTCTTGTTTTACTAAGAAAGACCTGCTCCTGCCATCCGGATGGATATGTACTGTACAGTATATACTGGATAAGCTTTCTGCAGTATTAACTAGCTAGAAACAATCACGCGATATCATTCGTTTGCTTGTTTCGAACATATTAATTAACTAAATGTGTTTCGCAACAACATACCAAATTCGATTTAAATATGTTGTAGAATACGATAGCTAGAAGTCAAATAGTTCGCAATAAAGAATCTAAAACAACCCATTCTGGGTGATTTTTAAGTTAGTCTAACAACAATAGTAATATGAAGAAAAAAGAAGTTGAACAGCATAGATCACATTCACTGTTACAGCCTATGGATAAATAACTGTTGAAAAATAACATCTTCACTGTGCCAGTGGAGGGTTTGTGTGTACAGGTGAGGAACGGTAACTCGCCTGCAGTGGAGCTCACGGAAGCGATGTCTGAGTAGTGGTCAGGGTATTCCTCACACTTCCTCGTGCTGTCCCCTGGCACTGACGCCCTCTCTGCCATGGCTCGGCTCCGGGTGCCACTGTAGCGCCTTCAACGGGCCTGTCCTGCGGCTACCTTTTACTATGGGGCACCGTGACATCACCGCTGCTCTCCAGGACCACGCAAGCCAATCACACTTCTCGGAGTATTCGTCCTTCTTGGACATTATGTCGCTTTCTTTCCACAACACTCAAATGCACTGGAGAAGAAGAAAAGAGAACAATAACATTAGTTTCACCTCATGTGCATATACAGTACTGTAGTACATTTCAAATATTGCATTTGGACAGTAGATTGGAAAATAAATATTTAAAAAGGCAAAACTTATAGACCATTTGAACTTGCAATCTAAATGCGCATCGAGATGCACAAGTCACGGAACGCCATAACATTTTATTAGATCTTAATTTATTGCATAAAATAATCATTGATTGTGCGGCCTGCTCAATGCTGTTGTCTGTGGCACCTTTTCATGAGAAACAGGAAATATTTGAAATTAAAAATGATGAAAGAAAACGAAATTATATTAAATTATATGTAGTGAATTAAAAATACACTACAGTTCTAAGGGGCTACTAAGCCTGCCGCCAGCGTTGAAATAGAATGAAGTATAAACAGCGTTATCTCGTTTACCCTTACATAAAATCGAAAGCCAGAGGTAACTGAAGCAGGATAAGCAATTGCTTACAAATAATAAGTTGCAGTTAAAAATAAAGAATATTTACACATTCGTGTGGCAATTCATGACTCCCAAATACAGATTCACTTCAAAAGATAAAAGTATCCTAAAAAACACATTTTTTAAAAAATAAGAATCTTATATATTTAATGGTTCTGCTTGCAGCTAGTTTTCAATCAAGGTCAGAAAAAAATAATTACACCAGTCCTGAAACGTGTCCCCTGTTGTTAAATTGTCTGTGTGTGAAGGTATGTTTTGTAATCAATGTGCAGATAAAATTCGAGAAAACATCACTACCGATGTATTAGTTATTGACAAAGTGGGAAGCCCGTCCTATTGTAAAAGACTTTATTACAAATTTAAATTTGAAAGTGGCAAAATATTGTTTCGTGGGTATGTTCGCACCCTGTTTAGGTTAATTACAGTGGAATTGGAATAGTAAATACAAATAGAATGAGATTAACGGGGACATCCCCTGGTACCTGTATATAGAAATAGTTGAGACTCGTAATTATGCTCTTGTATTCTTTGCAGTGTCATATATTCTCTCGCTTTTCAGCTATTTTGTACGGAAGCGCATTGCCGCCACCAAGAAAAATAAATCTCGCCCTTATCCAGTAATTTCTCGTAATTACGAGACATACGCGATTTCTTTTCACTTGGTGGCAGCAATGCGCTTCCGACGTTTTGGTATCACCTTTCTTAATTTATATTTTGATTCTGAGTTATGAATTTAATTAAATCCATATTTAATTATGGATTTAAAAATCGAAAATTACATTGCCATTTCCAAGATTTTAATGTGCACGACAAAAGTAACGTTTCGGAGAAAAAAATATTCAATTCCAAAAAAAAAAGCAAACATTTAGTTGTTTTGGCACCGAACTGTTTAAATGTAAGATTTTCGTTTGTATTAGGTTATACAATTGTCATTTCCCTCTTTAGTTTTAATGTAGTATACGCCCAACTGAAATTAAACATTAATCGAGCTAGTACGTAAAAACACAAATCAAAATTAAAGGATATTCTTAAAAGCTAGTCTTAGGATGAATATTAGCAAAACGGCAGTGTCCGTGAAGTTAAAACTCCCCGTTGTGTATTTTAAGAATAAAAGAGAAAAATCAATGTGTGTGGATGTTTTATAGGTGTAAAAGCTTTAAATGAAAATTATAATTGCATGGCATACATCTGGGAAAAGTAAATTAGCCAATTACAAAGGAATCAACGGGGGAAAACAGCACTAATTGCATCTTTAGCGACTTGTTGATGGACATTTTAGAAAGACTGCAATGTTAGATCAATTATGTTAATTCAATTCTAGAACTGGAAGACCGACAACATTTTGGAAATGCGCTTCTGCTTTGAGTTCAGAGGAATGCCCGAGGGCGTGGTACGAGGTACAGATGGGGCACACAGTTGTAAGTCATTACAAGTCATTGTAACTCGACTGGTTTAACGAGGTGGGTCGATTTTCCAATTAACTTCGCTGTTCAGACTTAATGAAAAGGTTAACATTATTAAGGGAGCTATGAGGGAGGCGTTTTACAAAATAAAAGAGAATAAAGTCTTCCCGGAGCACACGAACGAGGGGTATACTCCAGTCTGGAGAGGGGATATACACCCCATAATTGTTACAAATACAAAGAGATGTAGGAAAAATCAAACGATTTGTGCCTTATTCACTTCTCAAAATGTTACATCACACACTGATGTTTTATTACTAAATAAAACGACTATTTAGGTCTCCCAACCACTTTTAGTGTTTGAAGACAAATGGGCATACTATTTTGTGCTCCAAAGCATGTCACAAAATAAGACTGCAGATGTCTCCAGACAAGAAGAAATCAAATATACAGGCCTACACAGAATGCCAAGTACTGTACTTGGTAAGACGAAAAACAAGAAAATTTGCTCAGGGCCGGATACAAATTGATCTACCAGCAGACTGATTTTTCCCAAGGTAGCTTTCCTCTACAGGCACTCGATACGAGCTTCTCTCCCAGCCCATTTCTGTGGTTAACATTAAAAGGCTTTAAAGGTCAAGGGGGGTGGTTTTTGAAACAACAGCAGCCGTGTCAGCCTGCATATCACAACTGACAGCCGACGGAAGCTAAACTGGAAGTGAGCCTGGTCAGTACCTGGATGGGAGACCTCCTGGGAAAGCTAAGGTTGCTGCTGGAAGAGGTGTTAGTGGAACCAGTAGGAGGTGCTCTCCCTGTGGTCTGCGTGGGTCCTAATGCCCCACAGTCTTACATTCAGATGAGCTGCAAAACTGAGGTCCTGACTCTCTGTGGTCGTTAAAAATCCCAGGGCTTTTCTCAAAAAGAGTAGGGATGTTACTTGAGTGTCCTGACCAAATTTCACTCTAGTCTTTACCAATCATGGGCTCCTAATGTTCCCCATCTATGAATTGGCTTCATCACTCTGTTCTCCCCACAAAGTACTGGCACGCTATGGCTGCTGTTGCATCATCCAGGTGGAGCTGCACATTGGTGGTGGTGGAGGGGAGTCCCCATTACCTGTAAAGCGCTTTGAGTTATACAGCAGAAAAGTACTATATAAGTGTAAGGAATTATTATTAAATCCACGGAAAACAGCTTAGCGTCAAGTGGCATAGATGAGGTTTGGTCTTAAAATCAAATGTTTTTCATGATAGGGCGGCACCTTGGCACACTGTGGTTAGCCTTGCTGTCTCGCGCTGGGGCCCTGGGTTCAACACTGCACCTGGGGTGCTGCATGGAGTTTGAACACTCTGCTCGTTTGCCAGGGCTGTCGCTGAGCACTTTGGTTTCCAAAATCATACTGGTACTGTAAGTTAATTGGCTTCTGAGAAAACTAGCCTTGGTTTGTTTGGGTCTGTGTCTGAGTGCCCTGTGACTGCCCCGGTCCCATCCAGTCCCATCCAATTGGATGAAGCAGTTAAAAAATGGATGGATGGACTTTTCACTATGTAGCTGAGTGAGAAAATTAATTACTCTCCTGCCTCTCTGATCCTCTTGCCAAAAGAGCACATGGCAGCTCCATATATTCCTTCCACCAGTCCTTAGACGTCTTTAGAGCTTGCCCATTTTACTGTAATTTAATTTCTCCATTCCACTTTTCTCACAATTGTCACGATTGTTCATATTGTGCTCTCCTCACATGAGTCTTTAGTTTACTTCTCTTCCTTTGCACTGATGTGTAAGTGATGTGAACATTGTTTTCTACAGGAAAGACACTTAGAATTTGTGCTCCCATAGCATTTTTTAGTGGTGCAGTATTATAACTTGTTTGAAAGTGGCCTGAAGGCATGTGTGGTACTAGAGTCTCTAGGCTGTGGGGTAAAAGAAAAAAACAACAACATTACAATCACATTTGGAGTTTAAGAAATAGTTTTTTAAACTTCTTTAGCCCCAGGTTTTTGCTTTTGCTTAGGCTACTAATGGCAATAGACTCAGGACAAAATAAAAGTGCTCATAAGCACACATAAGAAAAGTATAACTATGATCAAAATAAACCTCATACACTTCACCCACGCCTGAGTGGAACTTAGCAACTTGGTTGCTGAGGGCATAACTTTAATCATTTGCTCGAGAGAGGCAGAGTAAGCAGTCTGTCTGGCAATGGGTCTGGGGGTTTGGGAATCATTAGATGTACAGTAGATCCCGAGAGCAACATCAAGGAATCTGTATCTTGCAATTCCACAGTGAATTATCCTTCATTCACATTAGGTTACCTGTTATTACGCCTACACTCCAGAAGGTTATGACAGTTTTCTCAATAACAGTAAACAGGAGAACTGTTTACTCTCCTGGTATCACAACCAAATTGAATTTCAAACGGTCACTTTATATATCTTAATCTCCATTAAGAGGAACGACGTACAGCTGTTCTCAACATGTAAATGAAGGACAGCATCTTTCAATCAAAATAAGAACTTTTTATTCTCTTTCTTCTCAAGTGTCTAATGATTTCAGATCTGGGTAGACTTTGCACGTGGACTCTAGTGCTCATTACTTTCAAAACAGCTTCTCCCAGGGGTCCTCCAGTACGGGTGTCTGTAGGTTTTAGAGGTACTTTTTTAATTAGCACCTCATTAAGACCTGGGAAACACAGCTGATCTGAATTCTTATTCACTTAACTGGCTCAGTTAAATCATTCAAATCTGAGAGTGAAAACCAAAAACAAGCACACCATTCAAGAATTAGGGTTGCCTCCCCCTGTCTTACACTGTGATCTAATGGAAATGAAAAAAAAAGCCATTTATACATTTTAGTCAAACAAAATTTTGCAACAAAGAAAAAACATTTTAAAAACAAGAACTAATAATCAATTCATTCCACCATCTATGCTTGATTTACATAATACATGCTGGTATCCTCCCACAGTCTGAAAACATGCGTGTAGGTTAATTGGCTTCTGTAAAAACAATAGTCCCGGTGTGAGTTTGTGTGTGCTTTGTGAGTGTGTGTGCACTGCTGGACAGGTGTCCCCTCCGCGGTGTATCTCACCTAGTGGGCAATGCTTCCCAGGACAGGCTCTGGGCCACCCTGACCCTTGATATTTGGTTCAGAGTGATCTGCTGTGGTTCAATAAAAAGTTAAATTGTGTCAATACTACACAAAGCCAGCGGGTGGCAGCAGAACTCCCTCTGAGTGGAAGCCATCTATTGAGATACTGCAAGTAACAGAGTCATTGAAGATCTGCACAAAAGGTTCCCAAATCAATGTCCAATGTGCATGTCCTGTAGTTGTACTGACCCTGCCCGTAGAGGTGACACTTGCTGAGAGACTGTGCTTTGATCTATATTTCACAGTTATATTTCTCTCAAAGGGCACTGGCCCACAGAGCACACTGACCCCTCATTGGAATTCTTAAAACATACATTATCTCCAAGCTGTGTATAAGACTTTGTTCAGATAGTCTCTAATAAATTGCAAATTGCATGGGGGCTGTTTTGGGTAATAGAGCCCACTATGTACCTGCATTGCTTTGGCAGTGCCTGTTTTGCCTTTTGACATTCAGTACGAAACTTGCAATGTTACTGTGTCCAATACATGTATATCTCAGTGGAGAATGGCCTCTCCCAGCCAGATTGTGCTTTGTGTGAGTCACGACTAGCACTGTGCAGAACAGGGAGTGCTGTATGTGTGGATTGTTAGCAACTGGAGTGTGCAGCAGGCTGAAAATAGCCAACCCCACTGAGGGGTTATCAAATTAATTAGGACAAATCTCTCACTGACATCAGCAGACGTGTGAGAATATACAGATTCATCCCCTGGGAAGATAATATTTAAGAAGGCAATTAGAAGATTACACTGTCCCCACTACACCCAATAGAATAGCCAATACCATAAGTTTCCTTCATGCAATGAAACACTGAGCTGTGTTCCTGTTGGGTTTTCCACAGAGTTTGTAGTTGTGTGATTCACCACAATTCCTTCTCTTAAGACTCTCCTAAGAAATGTGTTTCTAAAGCAAAACAATTTATTTACTAATTAACAGGCAATTGAAAGGTGTATAACTATATATTACAATATCTACAGTAAAAAAACTCACATTCACATACAGTACAATAAGCAAAACTAAATTAGCTTACATCAAAATTTTAAGGCTGTTCTCAGTGTTAGCTTTTAGAATTTTAAAGTCTGAACAGCTGTAGTCTTAAATCTTCATTCACAAGCTACACTGCAAAACTGCCAGGTTTTATTGTCAGATTGCAGAGTGCCTCATTTTCTTTAACTGAGAACCTCTGCTTCTAGATTCCAATTTATTGCCATATGGTAATAATTGTGTCACCTATCAACGTCTTTTTACAAAATTTTATCATGTAAAATGCAGGATCCTGTTGTTCTATAAATGGTATATTTTTTCACATTTGTAGTTTCCATGTTTACAAGTTGAAATGTCTCAAATGTTTTGACAAAAATATTGCTACTGTTACATTAAAAGTTACATTTTTTTATATACTTCAAGACAGCTGGATGAGCTCCTCAGACCACTTGTCTGCTAGCATTCATATGAACTGGTTGGGATTCGTTTGTTACTTATTATATTTTTAAGTCACACGATTTATACCAAAAGGTCAATTACAGTATCATGACCATGACCAGTATCACGACTGGAATTAATCAATTCTTTCCTTTAGACAGTTGGGAAGATTTACTACTTTGGGGACAAGTCATTTTTTCAAGAGCTTCAAACTTGTTTAGGATCCAATTACATACCAAGATCTACAGTACCATCACAGGGATCATGGTGATGATGACAAAAACTCAGAAAATAAGGAATTACCAGTCAACCAGGAGAAAACACCACCAATGAAATTTCAACACACTTGTCTTCAAATATATTATATTAAAGAGTTATGCAGCAATAGTAACAACTGCAAACCTAGTCAGAGGTGCAGTACCAAACACAAGTCTAATTAAGTATTGTCAGTAATAATTGTCGGGCACTACAATTATGATGTCTTTAGGAGACAAAGTCTGTATCCCTTGTATTGAAATTAGATTTAATTAGGGAATATATAGTGATAAGTTCAATTTCCTTAAAAAGTGTCCTTCTTCAATATTTTGTTTTTGTAGAAAGAATAATTTATTTCCTTGTGAAACCAGGATATAGGTCCCCTGCTGCACCCCCTTTCTCTTCCAAGTTAGTCAGAGATTTAACAAATCCCAATGCTTTTCTCACATGTAACTTTTAACAAGTGTTGAAAATCCTTAATTTTCTCATGATCCCCTCCAGACAGTTGTTGCCTGTTTTTTATACATGTGATCAACTTTGTCTGTAGACACATTTCATAAAAGCATTACACACTTTATAATATATGACCATGGTTAATTTATTAAAGAAGACCTCTTCCTGACCACATGCTCTAGTTTTTCTAAAAAAATGGTATCTAATCTAATTTTTCGTCTTACTTTCTTGAAATCCACTTTGTTGTCTTAGGAACATGAAGGAAAGAGAAAGCCTGCCCTTGTTCAACTTAAAGACCAACAATATTCCTCAACCCAGAACTGCTTAAAAAGTACTTCAATACCTAGGCCTTCAAACCTAAAAACTGTAAAGCCTAATAAAATTGTAATAAAGTGTTTCAGTGCATGTGATCCTCACTAAGATAATTAGCTTGAAAATGGATGATAAATGTTTTTTTTCTAGATTGGGTTACCTTTGATGATATCTGAGCATGAAATTCCTCCATTTATTTCTGTTTCAGTATTTCCAGAGCTTCACTGCACATTCCTGTTTCGTGTCATGTATATCTTGTTCAAGTGAGCCTGAAACAAGCTACCCAGCCATGTTGTTGGCACTGATACCCTGGCTTCCTCCGAGAAACGACTAGACAAGATCCTCAGATCAATTACTTGCTAGCAACCAAATAAGCTTGATGGGTTGAATGGCTTCTCCTCATTCGTAACCTCACTTAATGTGCTTATGTTATACCACTGAGTTCAGTGAAGTGAGTAAACTATTGGTATGACAGTTTTTGTTGTATTTTCATTCAAATGTTTTTCAACTTATGTTAAATGCTCTTGAAGTTTATAGGTTTCTGCAACTGTTTTTCTTTTTGGTGATTGTCATTATAGCACTATTTTTATGTGCAGTGCAGTTAAACAAAGCACTGTCGACTGACAAACTTTTCTGTAGTCCTCATTCTTCAATTAGGAAGTCATTGCTCACTCCTTTAACATACCCTAGTTGTTGCAAGTTAAGGGTTAATCGATAAAACCTGAAGTCTGTAAGACATCCAGTACTTCTGGTTATCCACTACTGCTCCAACCCGTCCAAGACTGTCTTCATGTATGTATAAAAGGTGTGATTACATTATTGCTTCCTTCTTGACTAGGTCTGCATTGAAATGGACATCTTGATCTTAAGGAGACCTTCTGGTTAATTGAAGGTTAAATAAAAAAATAAAAAAGTCTCTCATTTTTTTGGCTTTGGTGGGGGTAGGGACATTTAATTAAAACCTCAACATCCCTTGTTCTTGTAGAGTTGTAATGACCTAATGTACCGTACAAACTTGAAGCTTGAAACCATTTTAAAGCATACACAAATTAGGAAATGTTTGGGCTCCAGACACCGTTTTATAACACATGAGTCACAACTGGTAATGATAATGAGTAACATTTGCTAATCCTTTAGTTTTCATGTTGGAGCCTTTCATTAAATGCATCAAAATGAAAAAGCATACTCTGTAAAACTCTTTTTTAGAACTGGCTAATCGTTGTTGTTGTTAACTGCCAAAACTATGCAACAGCTTCTGTAATACAGGAATGCTTGAATCTTCCTATTTTCTCTACTTAAGAAGAACTGTTCTCTTGCTCATCAGAGGTGGAAAATGATTACCCCTCTGTAGTGTGGAGATCTCCAGAGATGTAAAACAGCCCACACCAACTTACAGTGTCTCACATGTGGCCCTTAATTTCCATTTCATCCTGCAGCAGAAACATGTGGACTAACACCATGTTTCCTTACACAACACTGGTGAAATTTCAAAAGCAGGGCTAGCCTCAGGTTTGCCTTTGTTTTTTTAAATCGGGGTTTTTTTCTCCTGGAAATGGGGGTATGCCCTCTTGCCATGCTTCAGGACAGATTTAGGCCTCTACAGGCTGTTAGGATATTGCACTGAGTATGTCATAGCAATAAATCCTTAATTATCCTGAATAAAGCGCAATTCAGCTATCATTTCAAGAAAAAACAACTTTATGGGAGTAGTCATTTGCAGAGCATGGGAGCTAAGAGATTACTGCCAAATTTTAATTTTAAAGGAGCATCAATCTCAGGTTTTGCTGGCAGAGCATTTTCAGATTTTTCCACATTTTCTCATAACTTTCCAACAGTTCAAAAAATACCTATAATATATGGAATGAATAATATATACCCAGCAGCCATATCACCCTGCAACTCACAACTAACAACCCCCTGAAGCTAAGCAGGTGTGAGCCTGGCCAGTACCTGGATGGGAGACTTCCTGGGAAAAACTAAGGTTGCTGCTGGAAGCAGTGTTACTGGGGTCAGTAGGGGGTGCTCACCCTGCAGTCTGTGTGGGTCCTAGTGACGAGGACATTATAGTGTGAAAAGGCTTCACCCTTTGGATGAGACATAAAACTGAGGCCATGACCCTCTGTGGTCATTAAAAATCCCAGGGTGTAGGAGTGTTACTCCAGTGTCCTGGCCAAATTTCCCATTGGCCTTTACCAATCAAGGCCTCCTAATATTACCCATCTATGAACTTGTTCAGCCTGCTCTCCTCCCCCTGAGAGCTGGTGTGTGGTGAGTATACTGGTGCACTATGACTGCCATTGCTTCATCCAGGTGGGGCTGCACATTGGTGGTGGTGAAGGAGAGTCCTCATTACCTGTAAAACACTTTGAGTGGAGTGTCCATAAAAGCGCTATGTACTGTAAGTGTAAGAAAAGCCAGCGCTGTATTAAGTGCCTCTGTCTGGGCTTACATTTTTTTTCCAACACACCATGAGGGTTGATTTAAAGCACCATGGAGCCTCTTTGTTGTACCTGCTGAAGCCCTGTTTTTGTTGGCTCTCCTTTCAAAGCCCTTCACATGTGCTCCTTTTGAATTTTGGGGTTGGCGTGCAGCCATTACCAAATGCTAAATGAGAAAAAAAAACAAAAGAATAAATAAAAAATATATTAAAATTACTGGAGTGTGATCAAGCACCATCTCTCAGGTGTAGCCAGTGGGTAAGTTTTAATTCTTGGCTATAGCTTGTGCCAGCACCAGTCCCGTTGTGCTCTAGATAGAGTTTTACTCTGTCCACTCACACAAGTCTGGGCCCTTCTGCCAAAGAGTGCTGGCTCCTGACTCTGCCTGACCACGTCTGCCGATTCCTGCCTAAATATGCTGAAAATTAATGACAGGCCTCTGGGCTTCCTACCTCCCTCAAAAAGCCTACTCTGAGGGTGCCAATCATCTTGACATTCACTGGCTCAGGTGGGTCTTACACCAAGCCCACAATAGATGCTGCAGACCATAGGGAATGTTATACAGTATTTGTTCAAGCATGTCTGATTAGCATGACCTCTCACACCATTACAGGTCCCAGTAGATCAGGGAGAGACCGAGCAAGCAGTGCTGTGCCTTACTCTTACAGAGCCCAGAATAGGGTATCCTGGAGAAAGACACACTGGCAGTGCCACACGGCTGGCAACTTAGAATAACACTATACACTGCTAAAGGTAAGTAAGCCTCTAATTGTTGGGAGCAGCCAAAGTACAGCAGCCAGCCTCAGATCCAGGGTGACTGAGCTTCTGGCAACAGCACAGTCTAAGCCATCCTCTGAGGAGAGCCTGTCAGTGACACAGAAGGAAGCACATGAATTCATTTTTTTTTCTGTGCCCCTGAAATCTTTGCAGATGGTTTTGGACAGAGGTTAGTGGTGCAGGAGTTGTGAGTTCTACTTGCAGCTCACTTCTCCCTTGTCCCGTTCCTTTAAGAAGATTTAACTAAACAGATGTGGGCTGAGGATCTTGAGGGTACACTGGTGAACGCCTAGCACTTGGGAAACATAGTTGAGTTACATCACAAACTGTGCCAGACTTTTTTTTCTTTCTCTCCTTTTCTGCATTTATACCTCCAGAGTTGACTAAGAGCCTTGCCTAATACAGTTAAACATAATAACCTGGATGTGTGTGTGTGCTTTTTTTTCCAAGGGCGTAGCATATGGACAAAATGTACTTTCTAATAAACAGTACAAAGCTGCAGTTGAATGTATTCCATCTGAACTCTTAAAGCCTCGTGGTTACTTTGCAACAAATTCTCCTGGAATTTTCAATATTGTCAGGAATTCTGAGTCTTCAAACTGCTGCCAGAATTTAGGAAGGCATTGTCTCTGAAGAAAGAGCCAAGATCATAGAGGTCCCTTGGCTTCTCTTTTAATCTCTTAGTTTAATGGTGTCTTTACATTAATAAAAGAGAAAGACACCCGACACCTTTCAAGGCGATGAAAAATATAAATACAATATAAAAAATGAAAAAAGACATGAGGATCTCAGATGTGTTTTCTTTGATTGGTTGCCAATTTGTGCACAGGCTCGTCCAATATAACGAAAATTCCTCCTCTCACTTTGTCAGGAGTGAACTGGGAGTGACCCGTCTGGCAACTGAGACGTTCTGTCGGGAAGAATGTGGTCTGACTCCTCACATTCATTCCAGTTAAAGAAGACCCAGTCCATTTGGTGCAGTAATCCTTTGAAAAACAGCAAAAGGAAGTTTTGGGTCAGGTATCAGTTATTTTTAAGCAGTCCTTCCTGCTCGCTGCTCTCCTTCTGTAGTACCAGGTGTCTTTAAGATCTTCACAGTGAGCTACATACAGTAAACCCCAGGGGAGGTGTTGATAGACTAGGGCTCAATTGCATTTGCAAAAACGTTTCATCTACATATGTTGTATTTGTCACTATCAAACATCACTTTGTTAAACATGTTTCATAGGTTTCAGTTATCATCATTAAATGTCAAAGCACAAGCTATTTCTTGCATTTTGTTTGTACTCCTGGCATTTACTGTACAAGCATTTCATTTACCCAGTCCATTGATGTCTTTTTTCCTTAGGTTCATTTCTTGACTTCTTGACTCTAAAACTGCAAAGAGTGTCTTTGAATTCTCCCAATCTCCATTCTAGTTTATACGTTTTGGAACTTCTCTGCAGATGCCCGTCCCTAGGTCAGCTGCGTCCCACCCCATTCAGTGTCTGCTCCTGTGGCCGTGAAAGCTGAAGGCTGTTTCAGAATGAGATGTCCTCAGCCACATGTTGTGTTTATTGATGAGCACTTGCAGTTGTCCACCTTTGCACTGTTCAAACTGTAACAGTAATCCAGTAAGAGAATAGATCCCTCAGTTAATAATACAAGATTGTTCGGCAATTTCTTAGAAGGCAAGAGATTTCACAATAAACTCTAAGGACCTACCAACAGTATCTCTAAGGGTCTGGAGACAAATAAATGTTCTTCTGGAGAGACGCATTTCACAAGTGCGGCTGTGACAGAATGGTCAGTTGTTCTTATCTTTTAAACATGTTTAATCAGCCTCTTTGTACCTTTTTGTTGTCTGTTTTTGTGTTTGTTTGATATTGGAAAATAATGTTAACTAATGGGTCTAAGATTGTATTCACCCCTATTCATCGACATTGATTCTGATAACAGCATGTTATTTCGTAGATAAAAGTGTTTATATTGTACACTGTTGTGCAAACGTCCCAGGCAATTAGTTTTGTTGTGCTCTTTTCACTCACTATCTATTCTTCTTTATACAGAAACAGAGCTTTGGTAATCTTCTAAAATATAAGCCATTTTTTTTAAAGTTCATAGTTAATCATGATGCCACATTTCACAGTGCAAAAGCAACATTTTCATCTTATGGATGTGTATAGAGGGAAAAAATTATATTAAGGACGAGCAAAATCTGATAATGCATCAGTTAAATTTGACTGGTAAACATAGGACATGATATTGGCTGCTCAGGTACAGTTCACCTTGAGCTGTACTGATCATGCGTTTGAAGATTGTAGTTAAAGTCAATTAAAAGCTGCTAAATCACAAGCTTGGTTTCTTCTCACCTAATCTAAGCTGTATTAATGCAAGTTAGTTTTTATGACAGTGGAAAACAGAAAACAATAATGGATGATATGGGTTTGGTGGAGCTCATAACACATTTTACCCCCTGTCTAAAATGATTGTAAGATGACACACACAGGCATGTGCAATACTAATACACTTCCATATTACTTCCTCTCCAATCTACTTTATTTTGGCTTTGGTAGTGAACATAAACCACCCTGTCAAAGTTAAAGAGAAAAGACACTGCAGAGAAAGTTCCACTGGAAAGCATTTACACGAGTTACCAAGATTGCATTGAAGAGGAGATGTGAATGCTGAGCTATGCTGTCATTTCTTTCAGAAACCATTTCTAATGAACTAGTTAAAGTGTTAAAAGCTTTCAGATCACATGTCCCTGCAGAAGCAGAGAGACAAGGCAGCAAAAGAGCACAGAGAGGCATTTTGCATGTCACACAGCAGGAATTGTAGTGAACTGTGGGCTCAGTACCAGAGGAATGAAGAGTAGGAAATGGTGAATAAGAAAGGTGCAGGCCAGAGGTGAGGAGTTTGATTTCCCTGTTGAAGCAATGCAGCTGTTCAGAGAAGTACTGCTTTCCTTGAAATGTCAGGAATGCAACACAAAATTGAATATTGGAGGCGGGCTCTTGATCAGGAACACCCTCAAATTGATAATAACACCAATTAAAGATAAAACACGAATCCTAACTAACAGAATAGTTAATGGGGCATGCAAAAACATGGTGGCAGAAAGGAGGTTATGTGCTAATGACCCCTTTGTCAGCTTAACCAGAACTTCATGGACGCATTGTGTTTAACACAAGGAATTTCAACACTTCTCTTTGAAGGCCCCCATCCAGATGAATTGTAGAATCAACTACCTAATTGAAACAGTAATCTTCTTAACCCGATATAATCTATAATTAAATTTGAGGTAAAAACAGATAATTCAAGTGATATTGCTTTTAACAAAATATCTTTATGGACTGATCAAGTACAATGTTAAAAAAATAAAGATTGAATTAGATGATTGAGAGTTAATTTGAAAAATGAGAACACACATACTGTAAGACCCCTTTCCAGGAGACTCACTGAAAACCTCTGGCTGAGGTAATGTCTACAACCACACAGTCTATACAGGATGTTGTCCATCTTGTTGAAGACTAGTAGTACAGTAAAGCAGCTACACATTATTCAGTGTTGTTGCATAGCCAAATAGTCTGAAAATGGCTACTACTTTTTATTTACCAGAGTGAATCAAATAATTAAGAGCTGCCTCTAGGAGAAACTGCCTAATTGGTATTGCACAGATTAATGTTTTATACTTTAGCATACCTTACTTTATACTTTATATTTGGGCAGACTTGCAAGCTGTCAGTACTGAATGTAAGACTTCAGTTTTTTCCCCATCTCTGCCTGTGAAAACTTGGGCTGGCATACATGCTTGCTTGCTTTTCAAACAGTGACACTGATAAAGTGTGGCAGTATTATTAAATAATGCAGAAAGGGCAGTGTTTCAGGGGGCAATCAGTGAAGCACTTTGTTGTGTAGAGAAATGATACATTGGCTAGCAATTAGTCTGAAGACTAAACAAACCAGAGATTAGGAAAGGTGATACTGCCAGGGGGACTGCACTATAGCCAGATGGCTTTCAGGGGGAAAGGTGTCGAGACACTGGCTTCTCGAACCCTGGCTCAGTAACAGCTGAAAGTGAAAATAAATACCAAGGCACGCAGCTACTTGCGTCTCTCTCGCACTCCCTCCTACCCCAGTTCTTTGTGGAAAACTAATCTGAACTCCCTTGAACTGTGAAATGATTCAGCATTAAATGTCCCGACTTCATGGCAGCCTGAACAGAAGAGCTCTTTTCTGTGCAATGTGACAGAGATTCACATGGCTGTAAATACAGGCCACCTTGACACTCTGAACAACTTTCAGTGCAGCATGTGAAAGACTCACTAATGTGAATCTTTGCATAGGAAAAACTGTAATAGACAGAATCATTAAAGGCATAATTTAAAACTGTGTACAAAAATTGTCATTTTTGTGCAATGATCTGTAATTTTTGATATTTTATAACAGTAAAATTACAATACTAGACATTCTGCTACTTTTTAAATTCCTACATCATTCTTACATTCTCTACATGATAAAGGCAAGTTTCTAGCTGCAATGCAGATATGGAGCTAGTGAGTTATTTATGGTAATTCATTCTGTTGGGAGTACTTCAGATACATCACTGTCCAATAGAGAACGCACGGTGTCCATCTCTGGAGTGGCATCACTAAGCTTTAGCCAATCAGAGAACCACTATCAGCAGGAAGTCCATTAATATCAGGGACACCATCTGTCTCATACACCTTCCCTATGAAAGCCATCTGGTTCTAGCATAGAGTACCTTTGGTAATGAAAAGGAAATGCCCAGGGCAGGGATTTCAGCTCTTGTATAATTCAGCAGAGTTGGGGTCTATAATTCCTGTCGATCCTTAAGAAGCTTGGTCTTGGAAAACCATCGTTCAGCAAGTTTTATAGACAGACATAAATGGTCATTAATACATATCGGGAAAGAATTTTAGCTTCTTCTAATATCATCTAAGACAAAAAGTAGAAGATACTAATGTTCTCCAGAACCATGGAGAGGCATCTGTGACCGTCACGGTTCCACCTGTTTCATCCCACAACACCTGGGCGCGAACCCAGGTCTCCAGCATACCACAACAGGGAACCAGCCGCATGAGCTAAAAGAGACCTCCCCCAGCCCAGGCAGCCGAGGTCCCTGCTACGCACAGGGAGGGTGATGACATCACCGTATCCAAACTAGCTCCTCTACACATCCATACTTTAGATGTAACGGTGACTTCAGTTAGTGATTTACATTCCCATTAATTAATCACATAACATAAAATTAAGCTCATAACTAGTTCACTTAAGTACCTAACCCTCAGGAGAAATAAAAGTCAAAAGATCCTACATTTCAGGAAGTGGGATTAGGAAACTCCTAACCCACACTGCTGTGGTCCAAGGACACTTGCTTACTGCAGAGACTGACCCTCTGGCGCAGGGATTAGAACTTTGTCTATAGAACAATCCCTTTCCTGAAGAGGAAAAAATCTCCAGACCAAATGTTTTTATGAATTTAACTGTTAAAAAAAATCTTCATATCACATTCTTTGACAATACGTCCATACTGGCTTTCACAATCAAGTATCTTTGGCCTCCTCCATTTGACTTCAATCAGAGCTCCAGCTTACCTCCCGGAATTTCACTACATGGAAAAACTTGCATACATCTGATACACATGTAAACAAATAGAGCTGGTTTTGTCTCTCTGGGGCCAATGCAGATCTAGTTTCCCAGCTGTCCTGCAGGAATCTCACAGCTGTGGCTATCAAACAGAAAAATCAGACATTGAAGACAGCTCATCAGACGTGCCCTTGTTTCTGTGTGGAGTTGCTGTTGGTCTCCTGCACAGCTCCCCCACATCTAGTGTTGCCTGCTGAGGTTCTCAGTAAAACAAGGCTTATTGTTTGTGTTTATGTCCTTTTTTTAAAAAAAAGCCAAACACTCTTTATTTTAAAAAAAAATGTTTCCAGATTTTCTCATGACTGCAGCCTGAAAATGTGCCTTTCCAAATTTCCAGAGATTGAGATTGGCACATGAGAGGAGGAATCACATCCTCTGTTTTGCCATTCTTAGCCCATGTAAAACATTCTAAACGTTTCTTTCAGAGATACAAAATCAACACAGTATGTGTGGCCAGTATGTCAGGGATTTGACTGATTTATAGTTTGATGCTTCTTCACTTGCATTTATCATCAGGCAACTGATTCATAATGGAAAAGCCACTCTCTCGTAAGCTATGTATCCCTTACAAGTCCCAAAACTATTTTGGTAAGAAGAAGGAAATGGCATCCACATCCAGTGAAATTGAACCAGCCTCTTCCACACAGGCATTTAACACACTCTTTGACCTGTTTTCAAATGGCAGTCCTTCACAAATGAAGAACCTTCATTACACTTGGCAATTCCCAAAGGGCAAAAATGCCTGAACAAATTCCTTGCCTCCTAAACAGTTATTTTTTTTTATTTCTGGCTTTTCTGCAATGTCACTGTTCTGCACCTCCTTACACTATCCTATCAAGACGCCACTAGCTGCTTTCTGTGACGGGAAAGTTTAGGATATACAATGCCCATAGCTAATCTTTCTTTAGCTGGAAATACTTGTCCATCTAAACACAGCCTAAATGGACTGAGAATGAAACTATCATGAGTCAGAACACAACTCATGATCAATACGAAACTACTGGGGAGTAAGCCTTAAAAGTTATCTGAGAATATTTAATTTGATAATCCTGAGTCTGCAGCTGTTGCAGAAGCCACACTGTAGATGTTATTGGAAAACCACTCATAGCGTTTGCACTGTTTTTAATGTCAGTTCAATGAAATACATGTTGAATAACTATTGTGACAAAGGGCTGTTGCATGCTCTGTTGAAGTGTCTCATTATTTACTTAACTTATTTTAAAATAAATTGTTTCAATAAATTGGTATATTTTGCTCGTGTTGCTATATTGTTAATCCCATATGCACATTAGCTATTTATAGTGTTACCTGTTGTGGGTCCACATTATTGTCCTTATCTGTTTGTTCCACCATTTTGAGTCAGGTTACAGAGCCTAATCACTTCTGGTTTAAATGGAGGCTTAACTGTCCATCAAGAGGAAACAGGGCTGGAGTTTAGGATATTTAAACTGGCACTCATTGTGGAGCAGTTAGTCTTGACTTGATCTTCATGGTGTAATCTTGTCTGTGTGTTGTTACAATGCCTGGGTAATTGTGGCCCTGTTTTTGAAACTGCTAATAGGAAAATTCCTGGGAGAAGCTGCAGGTGGCTTTTTTGCTGAATGTTTTTCTCTTTTGTATTTTTGTCTTTTACCAG
This sequence comes from Atractosteus spatula, assembly GCF_055471065.1. NCBI lineage: Eukaryota > Metazoa > Chordata > Actinopteri > Semionotiformes > Lepisosteidae > Atractosteus > Atractosteus spatula. The sequence continues at coordinate 16,512,180 of NC_142720.1, forward strand.
ATCACTTTAAACACAGACTTTATACAAACATTTTTGGTCTGGCCTATATGTTTATGATTTCTGTGACCACCCCTGGACTTGCTGCCTGATGGTTTAACCACAATTACAATTTATATTTCTATAAAATAGAAATATGAACATTGGAGCATGCTTGGCCTTGAAAATGATTTGGCTGAGATTATCTGTGGTGTGTACAGCACACTAGACTGATCCAAACACACTTTAGTTTTTTTAGGTGTCAGAACTACCGCTGCAGGGTCAGGTGTCAGGTACTACCACTGCAGGGTTAACACAAATTTTGGGGAGTTATTTCAGAGCTGCCAGAGCTGCTGAAAACTATGCAGGTGCTTCAAGATTTAGTCCATTTTCAATATTGCACATTTTATATAGTCGACGACAAAAAAATCAAATAGTGACAAATGCAATAAAAAATGAAAACTAATAATTTCATTCTCAATAATACTCAATCTACCTCATAAAGCAAGCCATCATGTTATGATCAGGGTTGATTCCAGATTTGAGTTTGAACATCCAGGCATAATTAGTGCCATTTGTATTTTTATATTCTTTTCCTATCTTTCTGTACAGACCAGCCCCCAGGACATCTCCACTACTCTGGGTGTAGAAATATAAAAAGTAAGAAGAATTTTCTCTTTCAGAAAAATAAAATGAAAACCTACTGTGGGAAGTATAGGTGTTTGTGTACTTTTGCTTAAATGTAAATTTCAGACCAGATCCTAAGTGTATTTTAAAAAATGTATGTTTGGAGGATTTGCCTTATCTCAAATGTTGGTAAACATGGTGAATCAGAAACACCCAGTGTCTTGAAATCTCCAAACCAAGGGCGTTCTCCAGTGGGTGGTCAATGAATACCTTTTTGTTGATAAAAAAAAATACAGATCTTTTCTAAAAAATAAAATGGGGAAACTATAAATAAGATAAAATTCAAAAGCACTTTGTGATCCTGTCCCATACTGCATTAATGAGTTACACCTCCAAAAGCCTGACAAATAGCGAATGCATAATTATCCAGGGAATCACAATGTGAGTCAGTAAAATTTTACCTCACAAACCAAACTTTCTGTGCAACACATATATGTCACAATAGGAATCCAAATCAGGCTGGGCTTTGTGCTTTTACTTTTCACTGCCTGTTCCCTTTAAATCTGGTGGAGTATTTTATTGCCTTTTTTCAGCAGTCAACACAGCAACAGGCAGATAGCCAGGTTGGCTTTATACAAATTTAATGAAAGAGGAGAAGCAGAGCAGGATTAAAGCTATGCATTCACAGAGGCCAGTAAAGTACAGAAACAAAAATCATCACAATACATGTACAGCCTGGGTTACTTTCCTGACTGCCCAGTGCACAGGCAGAGTTGTAAGGTGCCTGGTGTGACAGAGGCCATCTGTCCCCCTACAACAAGGCCACAACTACTGCTTCTTACAAGGTATTAACTGTATTGGAAAACATATATCAATCAAAATGAGCTAATACTCATAATCATTTTTTTTTCTTGTTACTGTTACCTATCATACTGATGTTTTTCAAATATAGTTCCTGTACCTGCTGGTATTACTTTCCAGAACGCAGTCTCACCTAACTGCCCAAAAAAATGAACTATAAATACAAGCCAAACAAGTGCTCTCTGAACTAAAAACTCCCTGAATTACTGTCTGCAATTTGACGACAAGGCTCACAGCTTTGCGAGAGAGTGGAAGTAGGCTGCTCTCCTTTAGGGCCTCGCAGTCTTAATCTGCTGATGAACTTTTCACTGAGGCAGGAGATGAAACAGCAGCAGCTCTGGAGAAAATGTAGGAGCTTAAAGTACATGAAGCTTGGTAAAGTCCAAACCTGGAGACAAGAAAAGCGTTCTTGAGAGCAACACTCTCAAAGTGCTGCGAAAAATGAAGTTTATGCTCAGATCAGTTTATAAATACAAATGTGACAAGTTAATCAAAAAGTGTTTGATACAATGTCTGGGTAGTAAGGTAATTATTACATTATAACTACACATTAACAAATGCCTAACTACCAATATCCTAATATGTGGTCATATTGAATACAATAAGAGCATTTTTACTGGGACTAGCTCTCCTCATGTCACTGTAATTACCTTCAATGTTCATTCGATAAGCTCCATTACCCATATTACTGCAACAGTAGAATGGAAGCCTTAATTATTCTCGACAAAATTATTTTTTCCAGTGCCTGATTTACAGCACCTTGATTTGATTAAATATTCCATTAAAGTGGCTTCATTAGCAAACTTACCAAAAATACTTAATCAATAAATACTTTTACTGGAAACAATCTTCTTTAAAACACAGAATGATTACACACAGACCTATGAAGTACTGAGGAAGAAATGTACATTGACATTGTGTTCACCAGCCTGCTGAATTGACTGAAACATGTAAAAACACCACGAGTCTCCCTTTCACCATTCAGAAAAGGCCAAACTACACAGACAATTAAAATGACAGAGATTTCCAAGAAGACCCAGAGAGAATGAACAAAATGCCGACTGACCACGTGAACAGTGTTGTATAAATGTATCAGAAACACACTAGTCTGAGATACTGTACAGTATGATTATGGAGTCCAGCATTTTTACGCTTTTAGTATTTGAGCTTATACCTGTTTGTGTCATGATGTATCTTTTCAATATTATATAATTCTAATAGCTCCCTGATTTATTAAGTTCAAAGGTGAGATGATTATTAGGATTACCTGTACAATGAATATAAAACCTTAATTTCAAACTACCTACCGAAAGAGAGAGGCTAGTTCTTTCCACTACCTGTTACTGGACAATAAATTGCAGTTGTGAGGATTTTGATAATGTTTCCTCCAGAAGGAGAAGTGGGGGAGCGATGTCCTGTCTATTCCACAGCTATTTAATTACAACTCATGCTGAATTGGCAGTTAGTATTTTTTGCCTGCTCCCTTAGCTATAATTGATGTTCTGCCAGTCTTTGAGTTTTAATATTCTTCCCCCTTTCATTTAATCATAAGAGCCTGTATGTCCCCTTCATTGGTATCACTGTACTCTGTGCATTGCATGTCTGTGTTAGATTGAGTCTCAGGAATGTAACTAAAATTATGAAAGCTGTCAGGTATGTCTAGATTTTTGGTATGAGATAGGCCACCACATACTTTGAACTTTCTTGAAAAAAAGATCCCTTGAACTCTTGATCACTGCCTACATGGAACAAAAAACATGATTTTCCTTTTCTTTTTATTTTCTTGATTTTGCTAACCTTTATCAAATAACTGTCCTAAAACTCTAACAGCTATTTCTTGGAAGAGAATTACACCCATTCATGGAATTTCATTTTACACCATTTAGGACTGTCAGCTACTTCAGTGTCCTGTCGTTTATCAAATAAGCAGATTCATATAATCTGAGCAGACACATGAGTGTTACCACCAATTAATTTATTACCTGGCCTGGTCTTATTTTTAGTTTTTTGTGGCTGAAATGAAAATATCTGTCTCTCAGGCTTAGCCATGCATGCATTGAATTTCCTCAGCTCTGACCTTGCAGTGTAGTTCACTGCCGGAGAAAGGTTTATGTTATGTAATGAACTGAGATCTTGCCAGGTTTGATCAATAACTTTGGAAAACGTTCTTGGCGGTGCATTTAGAGGTCGTAAGGGTGCTTCAAGAAAGAGTATCGACCACGAGGCTTGTCTTTATCTAGCTGATGGCTCTAGGGTTATTCCACGTGAAGCAAACTATAGACCTTGCACTCTCAGACAGGCTGCTGAGGAGAGAACCACAAAATGCATTATTCACTCAGTCACAGCTTTGCAGATGTTGAGAAGCCCAGATTCTCATTCCTTCTGTAATGCAGAGTGGGAATTGAGAATTGAGACCTGCATTTAGAAAAGTAAAAATGTTTAAAGCACACTATAATAAAAGGGTGTAAGAGGTACATGTAAAGCCATAAAATGGCTAAATAAACTGGACCTAATAATAAGCCAATTAAGTCTAGCATGCACGGTTATGGAAACAACAATTAGCAAAAACTAGGAGATAGTTGATGTGCCAAAGTGTGACAAAGTGCGGGCCTTCTATATCAGAAACAGCCGTGTTTGAGTCTTGCATCTTCATTCCAGCACATCGAATCTATCCCATGACACACTGCAGACAAAAAGAGAATCTTATGGGAATCTGGCCCAGAGGACAGATTTATTTTATGCTCACCGTTCCTGCAACATTTCTCTCTTAACCTGGTCGTGGTGCCAGCAACATAAATTAGGTAAGTGGGTAAAATCCAAGGCATTAGCAGAGGTGAAGACAATGGAAAAATAAAGGTCCCATCTGTGGTGTGTGTGCGTACAGCCAAGACTATAATACCTTGATGAGGTGCAGACTCTGCTGAATACCTAAAAAAAGAAACAGCGCAATAAATAGATGAAACAATGACACAAACATGAAGCTTTCCAATGTCTGGTTTCTGTTGGAAGTACAGTACATTCTTTTTTAGAAAAGGAACAGCATAAGGTAATCCAAACTCAGATAGTTTAGAATTTATACAAATGAGATTTAGCACTGATGTGTTTTGAAAAAAAAATGAAAACTCGGTTTTAGACAGAAAACACTGTCATATATTACGGACACAACAATGATTTGTAATGAATGAGATTGAAGAAACAATCTGGATACTGACAGCACGTCATGGGCAAACTTGTGTCCTGGCTTTGGAAGAACTGTTCATGTTGTACCTGCTTCCCCATAGGTTTTCAACACTGAACCACTTTTACAGGTCTGGTCATACAGACCTATTAAATTAGAGATATTTATTGTGATATAAGAGCAAGCCTGCCCTATGAATAACTAAAATGTGCTTGATCAGTTGAGTCCAACATTTTGTTTTATTTGCTCAGTAAAATGTGCACAGACTTTCTCTGTGAAGCATTTTTTACTGTATTATATTGGAAGGACTCAATATTTTATTAATGAGGGGCTTTTTTCTATTTTGATTTTACATCATCTCCATTTTATCACTGACATAATTAAAGACTCTGACAGCTTTCAGGTACCCAGGGATATCAGAGTATTTAAATGAGAGCGGAAAAGAGTAGGAATGCAGTACTATAAATAAGTGTGAAAAGAGCATCTTTATTTATTAAGAGTACTATTTGCCTTGCACATGCAAATATAGCACTTGGCAAATGATAAAAATACATAGATGATAATTATAATTATTGTATGAAAATGTATGATATAATTCTGAACAACAGAGTATTTTGTACTGCCCAAACAACAGACAGAAAAAATCAAACCTTAATATATAACTGACTGTATGTGTACTAATGCAGATATGGTAAACACCATTACCAACTCACTTTAACAGATTATACCTGTAATAAAAAACATTTCCCATAACAAACCCCATTACACCTTGTGGGGTTAATTATCTCTACTGCACCTTATAGAGTTGAAAGAATTCTGGTTGGACACTGTTTCAGCTGGCTAAACAAGAATAAGGAGAGAGAAAAAGTAAATGGAAACTGTAAGACTGGACGGACTTTTGAAGAAAGCTGTTCAGTTTTATCCAAAATGGTGACCAAAGAAAAACACATTACACAGAGCAGGGAGTTTTAAAGGTTTCAGGGACTTTTGCTGCTCGTATTATTATACAGCTTCTTCCTAGTTATATTCTCGAAGCAAAACTTAATAATGGGTCTCACAATTGCTGTTGACCTGGACGCCGGCCAACGACAACACTTCTTCCCTGGTTCTTGGCAGGCTGTACTCTCTCAGGCTGCACCTACACTGTTATTGAGGTCCTCACACAGGAAGACAGCTGCAGATTTGGCCTCTTTTCACTCAGGCGTCAGCAATCCTCAGCCCACAATCCCACAAGCAGAAGGTGCTCTATTCTACTGCAGCCCTTTGACTTCCCTTTCGTTCTGCTGCTGCTTTCACAGTAACACCAGGACTTTCCAGGCAATCACTGGTAAGGAAAGAAAGATGCACAAGGCAGGACAGAGTCAGACCTCATGGCATTGCTCTTCAGTGTCAGTAAGAATTGCTTTTGTAACTGTGCGTGAACCAAAACCCATGACTTTATACTCAGGAATTCATTCTGCCTCCATGTGAAATACAGCAAAAGTTCACACATTCCAATCTTTAATTTCCCATTTCCTGTCACGGTTTGTTACTTTTCTTTGTGCCTCAGAGCCCTCACACTTTAGCACAGTAATACCAACAGTTACTTATTTCATAGCACCTAAAATAATCAGGGATAAGTGGTTAGCTCTGTAAGTTCTTTAGCAACCAGCCCCGGTCTCCCCTCATGAGTTGTTCCATACTTCACCAAACATTACTGAGTTTGATGGACAAACATCTTGTCTCCTCCCAGACATGGAATACCATAATCACCATGGATCACCTAGAGTCATATGAAAATAAATATGGCCCCACAATTTCAATAGCAAAATCTGCTTAAAAGAATTATTTAATATGATTAAATACAGTATGTATATTACACAAACATGTAGTGCAATTTAGTTTTATATTAACAGTAGTTTTCAGGATTATTCGTACCTACCAAAATTACATTTTTTTAATCACAAATGTTGTATGTTTTTAAAAAAAAGATTTAGACCTGTTGCTGATAAATCAGACATTGTTGTATGAAGAGGATGTCAGCAAAATCTGCAAAGAAGACATTCAAAGATACAGTACATTTACTGATTGCAGTAAAGTATTCAGTCTCCTAGGGCAGTGCTTAACGGAAGCCTCTTTTGTCAGCATTTACTGCTGTCAGTCTCTTTGGATATTTCTTCTTTCCACAGTGCGATGGCCTACTTCTGATACATCTTCTTAATGATAAATTGTTCTGAGAGGGATAATCAGTGCCTTTGGCATTTATTTTCGCTTTCTCCTGTTCTGTCCCTCAGTCTCTATGGTTTCTTCTCTATGTGAGTTGTAGCTTGAAATTTGTTGTATACCTGAAGGAAATGATCTACAATTATGACAGATTGATTAGCTACAGGAAGAAACCATTTCACTAATTATGGGACTCTTCAAACAATTCATTTCCACCTGATCAGTTATAGGTGGGCGGTAGCAAAGGTGTAAAATACTTACTGAAAATAATCAGGGAGGTGAATAATTCTGCAAAGAAATCTATAAATACAGTGTATGTGTGTATATATATACTGTATATGAAATCTTGCAGAGAGGAAACTACGAAAAAATCCCTTTTTAAAAATGACTAACAAGCTCTCTCGGCAGAGCTCTCACACTGGAGAGGATGGTGTCCTCCCTGTGAGGCTGCCTGGCCAGTGCCCTCAGATGGTGTCAGCTGGAAGCAGCTATACTACAGTTACAATGAGGCCCTGGACATCTCTGCATGTGGGCTTTCAATGGAGATAGCCAGGAAAGGAGATCAATTCTGAGTGAATGGGACTGTGTTCTCTGCACACAGGACTTTGTTCACTGAGTTCTGCTTTGTTAAGGTGACAGCAGCAGAAAGGTTCTTCTGAGCAGCCCTTTCACAGGTCCATGTAAACAAGCCAAAGTCTGCTGCTGGTTCCACTGGGTCAGTGTCATATACTGTAGGTCCACTTATACGTTAATGGAATAAACAGAATGATTGGCCTAGTAGATCAGATGCAAATACATAAGAGGGACTTGGAAAAGTAGCTTTTAAAAGAAGATATTTGAAGCAATGCAAAAACAAAAATTGAAATTTTGTCCTCCAACCATGAAGCAAATAAGGTTGAAAATCTTCTCTTTTGACAATTCACCATGCTTAAGTAGCATGGCACATTTCCATTTATTCACTGGATTTGCATATTTTTGCATTTGCTTTGCCTCAGTATTCCACAGTGTGTATCATGATTATATTAAAACTCTTCATGCTTTGCTCTGATTCTATCGTGCTTCACTGCACTTTGCTCTGCTTTTAACATGGCATACCACAGTAAACTCTGGCAAGAACGTTTTCTCTCCTGTTTTGTTTTAGTAGTGCAATGTGCAAATCATATTTAGCTTTTGACATTTCTGTTTCACCTAAGGCAGTGCTACTGAACGCTAATAAAAGTACGTTGGAGGAACATCTTGTGCTCACAGAGGTCTTCGCCTCCTGCTGTTCAGCAGAGTGAAGGAGGGGGCGGGCTGACTTGAGGTTTGTGTGGAGCTTGTTGGGAGCAGTCCACTCTGACCCTCAACCCCTATTTCTGAATCCCAGCCATGAAACACTGCACTTGAGTGCTTCTCCAGAGAACCGATGATGTCATCTTAAAACAAAAACATGCAATGCTATAAAATTAGGGGCTGCGGAATAGTTATATAAAATGGGAGTTAAAGCAGGAAATGCTTATGGTTTGGATATTCAGCTAAGGCAGCCTTTGCCATATGTCAAACAAAAACAAGAAATGCTCAACCAAAGAAACCAGCACAAAATGGCACAGCAACAGTAAACAATGACATTAAGTGGAGCATTCATTGAAAATTCAGGATGGGATTGGCAGAAGCCCTCTTTGCTCTCTCCTCACACTTTTATGGATGTCTTTTCAGTCATGGTTTTATTGCAGGAAATTTCAGTAAACCACATTGCGTGATTGGGCCCTACTCTCTCCATTCTTAGCTCTGATGAGCTGAGCAGAATGCCAACGTTAATTTAACAGCCAGGGAGGGATTTTGTGCTTGGCCAAGTCACTTTTACGATTTTAAAGATTTTACAATTGAACTTTTTAATACGTGGAGGCATATTGCACCTCACATCTCCTAAGATTAAGACAGACCTTAACCACAGATTTTCAAAGAGCTTTTATTTACTCTCTATCTTAATTGTAGCAACTGCGGAAGCTTAAACCCGTTTTCTCTTTCCTTCACCACACTTTTTGCAGACAAAAAGGCACGTTTCTCCTCAGCTGATGCAAGCTAGCTAGCTCTTCTCTGAGAAAGATCTAATTTTTTCTGTACTCTGTGTCCTTTTTTGCTACCTGAGAGACCATGCTGAGATGATAAATAAGGCCATAGTGGTTTTGTGGTTAATTGCAAAAATATTTGCTGTACTTTTCAGGCTGCTGGTCCTATTCTGCCCGTACAACAACTATTATTTTTAGTTTCCACAAAGTGCTCTGTCAATTGCTGGAGTGAGACAAGGATCCTCATTAATACTGACCTGCAGGTGGAAGGATGGCCTGTCCACAAGAGACCCCAAAGCAGAAAAATATCATTAATTAGCAAGAGGCAGATAAACCCAACCCTGCAAATGCATTTTTCAAATTGTAAGAGAAAATAAACACTGCCAATATCAATAGCCCATCCTATTAAGGACAATGGGCTTAATGTGTGGGAGCAACAAAAACACAGTGATCAAGAATCTCTTCTGCAAGAAGTCATGGACAGTGCAAACAGCTAGTTGTTCATTATAAACATCATTATGAAGAGATATTATTTAGATTTATTAAGAGAGATTGAAAATTAACAGTTTTCCCCCGACATATTTAATTGACTGGGTTACCTGCATCCTTCATAAAGACAAACAATGGCAAGCGAATTTCTGTTGGTTTCAAGCTATAATGCTGTAGAAAGAAGAGAACAGTGCAGAGGGAACCTATAGTGAACTGGCATCATGTATATTTCCTGTTAGTACTGGAGAGTTTTAAATTAAATTCTTTATTTCACTGAGCTTTAGTTATTGGTTACGCAGACCTCAAACCCATGCCTTTGCAAGAGAACATCCTTCTTCAATCTAAACCTATGAATATGTCCTCAATATGCAGAAGCATGTCAAGGCAAAGCGGTGTGAGCAAAACTTATTCTGACTTAAAACGTATTAAAATATTCTGAAGTATTATTTCACAATTCCCAGATATCCTCGTGGAGATGTGTTCCAGTCAGTACATTACACATCCTCTGGCCTGGTACTTTCTAAATACCATTGCAGGTTTGAACAGAAGATGCCAGCAGCCATATGACCCTGCAAATCACAACTGACAACCCACTGAAGCTCAGCAGGTGTGAGCCTGGTCAGTACCTGGATGGGAGACCTCCTGGGAAAAACTAAAGTTGGTGCTGGAAGCGGTGTTACTGTGACCAGCAGGGGATGCTCACCCTGCAGTCTGTGTGGGTCCTAATGCACCAGTATAGTGATGGGGACAAAGTAAAAAGGCACCATCCTCCAAAAGACATGTAAAACCGAGGTCCCAACTCTGTGGTCATTAAAACTCCCAGGGCGTTTCCTGAAAAGAGTAGGGGTGTCTTGGCCAAATTTCTCATTGGCCCTTACTGTCACGATCAGTTCTTTCCGGGCCCTATGCGGACGACACGATCCGGAATTGTGAGGATACAATAGGGAAAATAGTCATACAGGAGAAGGGTCTGGAGACGGGGGGCATGTCCGAGGAGTGCAGGTGTCCAGGGGGAGTGAATCCAAGGCGAACAATCCAAGGGTATATCCAAAGGGGGGATCCAATACGGGAGGCAGAGTCCAAGACCAGGGAATCCATCCAAAGGAACTAAAAACACGAACTGGGTCGGAACCGGCGGGGCAGGGAATCAGGAACAGGAAACTAAAACCATGACGGAGCCAGACGCGGCAGGACCCCGGGCTCTCACGAAACGGGATTCAATGAGAAGCCTCGGGCAAACGACTGCGTCTGGCTTTAAAAGTGGAACTAAAGAGGGGCTGGACAAAGGATCAGGTGTAAGCAATGGGGGGAAACGAGGAAGGGCTGGAGCGCCCTAAAGAGGGAGAGTAGCGATCGTGACACTTACCAATCATGATCTCCTAATAACCCTCATCTATGAACTGGCTTCATCACTTGGTTTTCCTCGTCCAGTGTGTGGTGAGCATACTCTGGCTGCCCCATCATCCAGGTGGGGCTGCACAATGGTGGTGGAGGGGAGTCCCCATTACCTATAAAGCGCTTTGAGTGGAGTGTCTAGAAAACCCCTATATAAGGAATTATGATGTTCCATTGTTTTTCTTCCTTCAGTGGATGTTCTAAAGGAGTTTAGAGAAACTGTTTTGTTCTTGGATCAGAAATTCCAATGGAGCACTGTAAATCTGAGGAAAGGGTAAAAGAAGTAGACTTTCATAGTTAATTAAAAGTAGAATTAGGTGAAATAAATAATGCCCTGAACACATTCTTGTTAAATATGAATGGAATTAGAAATTGCATGTCATCTGATGTAAAATTACACTGAAAGTAAGGATCCTTAATCAAATTAAGAAAGTCCATCAAAGCTCCAACTGGTTTAATGAGTAAAGCCACTCTCTAAGAGGACTGGTTGAGCCTTGGAGCCCAGATGTGACTGGTATGAACACCTTGTTTGTCACTGGATTTCCCTGGTGGAAGACAAAGGTTGATACATTTCCACTAGGGTAGAGTGGGCATCTTTCAGTCTTTTCTTGGGGTTTGCTGATTCCTGCAACTTGTTGAGCACCTGCAAGCCTTCAGTTAGATGGGGGAGAGATGCAGATCAGTACTTACTCTGTGACTGAGCGGCGTGTCAAAAGATGAATGGCTCTAATAGGTGGACATGCTGGAAAACTGTGTCTGCATCATGTCCCACTGCTTTTCCAGCCAAAAGCCAAGCTCTAAAGCCCTTTTAAGAACTAAAGGTGATTCTATTTTTTAAAGAAAATTCATTTAGAGTACTTTGCATTGATAATACCAATTACATTAAAGTGTGTTTCAAGGGCTTTGGAATGACGAAACCTACTGTAGAACAAAGACATACCAGTTGAAACAAGTGAATAAGAGACGTTCCTGCTCATGTTCTGGAATGTTCTGAGCATAGATTATAAAGTTACTTATCTTACAGAGCAGTACTCAGTAGGTTTAAATTGTATTAGTTACAGCACCAGGTGGGCAAACCAAGGGAAGGCAATAGTGCATATATATCTAAAAAAATATCTATGAATTCTCCAGACTCCATACACTGTTAATGTTTTTTTTCCTACTAGAAACACAGGAGCTCAGAAGATATGGAAAAAGGTGAAAAAGCTTCTCTGTTTAGGAAAAATTAAAACAAAATGAATAGCTTGTAATAAACTGCACGGCTATACAGGAAACTTTTAAGGACACAGAAGACTGAAAGGAGCAGATACATAAAAAGAGTCTTAAAATATTTAGGCACTATTCCATGATCCTGACACACTATTAATGTGTTTAGATTGCTGACCACTGGAATCCCCCTTGTGATTGGATAGACTGAACTCAGTTGGCTTTTCACTTATCACTTATCAAACCACTTAACTGGTTACTCCACTCTTGTTCCAGCTCATGTAATAACACTGATCTTTCCACTCTGGTTTCTTTCTTAATTAGTTGAAATCATGTCATTTTTGCATTTATAGAAACAGATTCTAAAAAAAACTTTTAATTCTGGTTCATGAATATGTGTCAAGGAAAATATAGACAACTATTTCACCTGTGGTTGCTTGCCAATACATGAAGCAGAGCTGAAAATCTGCAAGAATGTGATTTGCTAAATATTATTGGGAACAGAAAAGCTAAAACAGAAACAATTGTAATTGCCTAATCAAGCAAAGTATTAGTTCACTTAAGGGTTCATTGAAGTAACTGAGAACTCAGTCAAAATAAAAGCCAGATGGGCAGGCCCTGGTCTAGCTGTTTGGGAGAATTTTATCAGGCAGTGTGACAAAGTGCGAACAGCAATTACAAAAAGTAATTATTGTAGATTCAAATCCTACGTCCTGCAAAAGGATCTACAATGTGTCACTAAGACAGATTTTTTTTCTCAGTCCAGGTGGTTCGCCCTCTCCTTTTTCCTTTTTGAAAACCTTCAGTGCAGGGGGAAATGTGTGGGTTTTAGCCAGCAGTTTAAAAACACAAGGCAAGGGACTTCGTCCCTAATTGCTCCTGTTGCTTGTTCTTTTAAAAAAAAAGTAATAGTCACTGACAAATGTCTTAATGGGTGAGTATTTTTAGAAAAGGGGGTGTCTTGCTGTGGTATAGCTAGACCGAACACAAAAACTGGTTGAAATACTGTAGCCACGGGGGGCAGGGGGCTGCATATTCAATCATTTCAGATGAATTTGCTGCATCTTCAGCACACATCATATCAGGGTGCACATTAACCCTTTACCCAGCCCTCTTACACACTCTGTACTCTGAAACCACCACTTGCGACATTATGGTAGTAACAAGGTAAAACTCCAATTTGTATAGGAATCACAGAGGACCATGGCAACACAAAGTAATGAGGTGTAAACCACAGACAAACTGTAAATTAACTGTGATGGAGTTCCACAGAGCATCCCTGCATGTCTCACCTATTTTTTAATGAAATGCCTAATGTTCCGTGAAGGCAAGGCTGAATTCAAAGGAAGTTCTTTGTTTATAAAGAGGGATGCTGGAATTTAAAAAGCTTTGCATCATGAAGTAAACAAATCTGAAACAGTTCTTATCTGAATTGAATCAAGACGCAGCTGGTGATGTGGCCAATATGTGAAATAACTCTAAAATCTAGAGCTGCATGAATTGAGTGTCTGTAAGGCTGATTTCCTTATTTCGTGCCTCTTGTGACCACATTTTCAAAACCAACCAACTACCTGTTTTTTTTCATTATATCATGCCTTAATTTTCTTTCGCCAGCCAACATTCACCCAGCATTAGTATTCCAGCTCCCTCCACAGTGCTGCAGGAGGCCAGAGCCAAGCTCATGCCATGCTGATGGTGGAAGATTGATGTCTGGTTTGGCACAACGGCACTTGGTGTACAAGGAATCAAAATATTATGGCAGGGATGATGTATATATGCGGTAGCTGGCAGTGAGCATGACTTTGACATCATGAGAATGACCCTGTAGCCCCATGGCAACATACTGTATTAGAGAGGAAAGCAAGGAATAAACATGTGCTGCTGTTAACTTCAAGTCTGCAGCAAAAAAAATTGTGATGTCAACAATTCATTTCTTTTTTATGTCAAAGCTGTGATTAGTTTTGAATTTTTCATTTTTATTCTCTCCTGCATCTGGTTTTTGTGTCTCTGGTCATGTCAATGGCTCCCACAGTGCAGACACAGGTGGGCTGTCATGCTCTACTGACCCAGCGAGCCATTCGTCTTTTTAATGTGCTGCAAGCTCCACCGAGCCTGACAGGAGAGTCCACACCCATTGGAGAAGCAGTGCACCTTTCAGTGACATCAGTGAGCATCTGCTTACCAGAAAGCTGAAATAGACCTGGCTGATTAATCTAAAAAACTTCCTCCGCTTGAGGAATCTCAGTCAGAACTGATAAGTGTTTCAAAATTATGATATTATACTATTGACTTAAAGACAAGTAAACACTTTTGACTTTGTCTTCATAATCTTTCTTAATCAAATACTAAATATTTAATCTAAAAATGTTATATATGGGAAATATATAAATCAAATAATAAAATAAATGCAGACTATACTGGCTAAACTGGCAGAACTGTATAAAAATATATTACTAAAATTTTTTTTGCAGATTTACAGAGTACTAAAATTCATTTCATTCTTGAATATAACAGCACTGTAATTTCCACACAAGAGTTTGTATTTTTGCTTTAGATTCAAATGTGGGTAAACTATGATTCAAGCCAAATTGATCTGAGCAATGTTCTGGAATCAAATCATTTAGGCATGTCCAGTGTCCTACGAGCTCTGACGATGTGTGTGTCGTGTGAAAGGTCATTCTCTGTGGGCTGTCCGTCTGGGCTTTCGCTGTGATTTCCTCCCAGCAGAGAGTACAGTATATGATGAGGAATGCTAGATCATGTTAATTGGATGAGTCACAGCAGTCCTTCATGTCTGGGGGATAAGTAGTCATGAATTTTCATCTCTTGCCTGTGCCTTTACAAAGAGGAAAATCCAAACCTGAATGTGGTTTTGTCAGTGGCTTCCTACACTGTGGACTACAATGCGATTCTCCAGAGTGTTCCTAGTCAGTCCTCCCCACAGCTAGGGACTAGAGGCCCAGAGAAAGGGCTCCTGCTGCGTTTTAACTTTCACAATCAACTGGCACAGCTGTTCATCTCACTGGTAAATTCTTTGGTTTTTAGAACAGAGAGTGTCATTTCTTTCTCAAATCCTCAAACTTAGAGCATCAGCTGACACTCCAAAATGTCAGTCCCAGATGAGCCACAGATTAGTTACGCAAAACACTCAAGAGAAGAAATGAAGGGAACATTTTTGTCCCATTACACGAATACTGTCTTTGGTATATATAAAATTGTTTTGGATAATTTCATTGTCTTTATTTGGTCTATTTAAAAAATCATATTGAAGCATAGGTTTGAAGTCAGTTTCAGAATATCATTGTCCTAACATCCATCCATTTTCTGAACTGTTTTATCCAGAATATGTCTCCAGACACAAACACACAGACACTCACAGCAGAAGCCAACTAGCCTTCCAGCATGTCTGGACTGTGGAAGGAACCTGGAGCACCCGAAGGAAATCCATGGAAACACAAGGAGAACATACAGATTCCCCCAGATAGCCCTCCAGGGACTGATCCTGGAAAGTTAACCACTGTACCACTGTGTCGCCCTTGTCATCCTAACAGCCTAAGTTTCAAAACTGGACTGTTTCAACAATACGCAGCAGGAGATCGAAATATCACTCCCAATGCTAATAATGTAGCACGATTTAAAGCACAAGATGTTAGCTGGAGGGAAGGAATTGATATGTTAATAGGCACATTTGATACTAAAAGCACAAGTTCAGATGCATACTTAAATATTTTTTAATATTGTGTAAGTGTCTAAGTGTAGCAAAAGGCATCAACCTGTCTTGGGAAAGTCTAATTGATGTTATTTCTGAATAAGCCTCATTTTGGATTTCAAGGTGTTTAATGAATAAAGAAACGGGTGAAGGTTCATCCTCTGTTGAAAGGTAAAGGAAAGAAAGTCTACGTTGGTGATGCGGAGTCCTCTTCAGGTGTTCCTCTCTCCCTCTCACCTGAAGAAGGCTCCACAGCCTCCTTTGACTGCTACTTTGCAGCCTGTGCATGCTGACTCAGCTCCCTATGTGAATGTAATAAATACAGAGATTACTGAATGGAAGAACACATTTCAGGGGTATTGAATATGATCATTTTAATATTAGAAATATAAGAATTTTTTTACAGTGTGTTACATTAACAACTATATGTTACCAGTGGTTGCCTTTTATGTTACATATTGCTGTGAAAGCATTATTCCCTTCTCTTTCATTAAGTGTTACATTTAACACCTTACTAAAGTATACTGTGTCAGTAAAATATAATAAAATAATGCTTTTTAAAAATACATAGATTCCAGGATCTGGCAGCCTTCAGTTTTAATGTAATAGACACAGCCTGACTTCAAAACCCAATGACCAAATAAACAACTGAGTAATAGTGCAATAAGATTCTAAAGAGCAAATACTGTGTATATATTTATTTATTTAAAACAGAATCCAGCCAGGGTCATCTATGACACATTCTGAGGTCCCTGTCAGAGCCAGAACGAGGAGCTCTGGGCATGGTGTAAACTGTTCCAGTTATTGTTAAAGAGTGTGTACCCCACCCAGAAGAACAGCTCTGAATGAGGCGATCTGTCTCCAGCTGCCAAACCTGATGCATCCAGCCCAGGAACACCCTCAGCCTGTCACACTGCAGGCCTCCACATGGTGGGAAGACTCCCACCCTCCGTTAGTAGGCTTCCTCCGTGGTGCAGAACGTGTAGCCTCCCAGGAAATCAACATTGCGCAAAACCCGGTGCGGTTCAGGCTAATTTTATATTGTTCTGCTCCAGCTCAGGATTAAGGTTAAATCTTTCCACCAGGGCATCTGAAAGTGGCTGTTTCTGATTAGCGTGCAACCCCAGCCATTCCTGAGTGCTGAGGAAAAGTGCGGATTTTAGCCACTGAGCTGTAATACAGCAGTGCTCTCTCACTATTTGAGCCCTTAGGCCAAGAGGAGTGAAAAAAGTTTTTTAAAAAACATTTAAATGTATTTATTTTCGCGTTTCCTTTTAATACCCACCCATCCAGTTGGGATTTGCCAATTGTTTCTGTACTTCTCAGTCGCAGTAATGACTCCCATGCTGCATGAGGAGGAGAGAGAAGGGCAGATGAGCTTGTCCTGACCTGCCGCCCCTCAAAGCCGTCCTTGTCTTGACGCACTGCAAGCTTCCTAGCGCCTCATAGGAGGGTTAGCGTCAATTGGAGGAGCAGTGATTCTTTCACTCACACCTCATACCACTGCAAACACCTGGAAGTCACTGTCTCACTGAGAGAACCCTGCTCCTGGTGGTACTCTGTCAATGGTGTGCTGATGACTAGGGAACCCCAGTCAGTCAGCCAATGGCAGGAGCCAGCTTTGAACTTTGAACTCTTGACATCTCGGCCACAGTGCCTGAGCCTGAACTCTGAGTGCTATTACTGTTAGAGCCACCTGGAGTAATCCAGTCTCCAAAGTTAACTACACAATACATAGTACACAGGCCTAGCAATTCTCACTAAGCTGAAGAATTCTCATAGCTGCTTTTCCTATCCTTTATATAAATAGAGTCATAGTCTAGACTGCTCTTATGATATTATTAGCAGACTGAAGCAAGAAGGACAAGACAGAAATGACTGTAGTAAAGCTTTCTGTCAGCAGTGTTTTTATCATGGAGTATCCTTTGAATGTTAGTGAGAATAGGTATTGATGGTATAGAGTGGTTTCTGTGGCCTTAGAAAATCCAATTCATTAGTGTACCACAGCTCGAGTGCTTGAATCACTTACTGGCCATGACAGCGTGACACTGAACAGCATACAAAGGGGCCCTAACCGCACAGCTCCAGCTCTCTTTGGCCATGAATATTGCTTATCTGCTTATCTAATTGGCTGCTAGCTTGTTTCATTACAATGAAGTACTTTGTCATGGCTTTATAATTTAAGTATACATACTGTATACCCTTTTATCCCCCAAATTTCTACTGTGTCTCTCATCTCACACCCTAATGCATTCAGCTGCTTAGCTTTTAGCTGCTTCAGTTTCAATTACGCTTGAAGAAAGTTAATTCAAGGAAGTTAAAAATAGAATTTGTCAATCTAAAAACAAAATAAATTGACTAAATGTGGTAAGCTATACACAAAATATGCATTGGGAAAATGTTATATTGTTTTTGTAATGGAATGCAGTGAGTCTTTTTCTTTTTTTCATCATCAGCCTCTTCCTGTATGAAGTACTGGAGGAGGAGGAGAGGAAGTCAGTGAGTTTACAGTATGTTGAGTTCCAGGGTGTTGACACTGCTGTGGCCAGCAGGTGGAGCAGGATGAAGTTTTCTTACATCCAGGACAGAAACATGTGGGCCTGGATTACAATGGCAGCTCTATTCACTAGAAATTCCATCCTAAACCCCAAAGCAAGCTCTTCCCAGGGTCTTAGGGCCCTGTAAGAGCAGGTACTCCACTGTTGTTTGAGCATATCTATTACTTTGTACAAGGAAGAGGCAAAGAAGTGACAGCATAACAAGGCACAGGTACTGTACCATCCTGTCCATTTCTTTACAAATCTACTAGACTACTATATTGAACAAGTACCCATATCAGATTCTCACTGAATCTAAAGGATTAGACAACCCATTCCTGACAGGTCTGACACTCCACATTAAGACAGCTCTAAGGGAATCTACAATGACAACACAACACCTTTCTGTTGTGCCAGTGATCTGCAATTCCCCATAACTAATATTTGAACTCCATAAAGGAAACAAAACACAATTAACTACAAAAGCTGAGAAATACATGAATTAAGATACAGTAAATGGGCTTCCTCTACCCATCCACACCATTAGCACTTCAGGCAGACGTTTGCCAATCAGTCCTTCTGATTTATTGTATTGGCCAGATATCACTGGAACAGGTATTTGGGCATGGGCATACAAGAGGGGAAATATGACCTTGTCACCACCTGAAGCCTGCTGCAACGAGTGACTGCCTGAGAGACTCTACAGTGTGATTGGAGGAAGTAAAACAGAGTACCTGCAACTAGCTTGTAAAAATAAAGGCCAGGAAAGATCTACTCTGGACTTTTCTGGTGATTGAAGGAACCACCTACTGAACCTCAGCACAAACAATATAATGGTACAGTCAGTCACAGTGACATTGCCTCACTGTGAAAAAAATGTAAAATCCAAACATTTACCCAAATGACAGTTCTTCAAGACCCACTAGTACAAAGGGAATAGCAGAATGAGAAGTGACTGGCCTCCAAGTTTAAGGTAAGGGCAGCCAAGTGCTGATGTTATACAGTAGGCTGGCTCGGGGAGAGCTGGAGAGCTATTTTAAACACAGCAGTGCTTATTCCAGCCTTGGAAGGAAAGGTATATATAGCACAGAACTACATCTTCAAGGTAACCCTGCTCTAACCCTTATTAAAAAATAAATAAAACAAACAAAATAACAGCAGCATGTTTCAAATCCATTTGCCAAGCTAAATACAGACTTCCAGACAGCTACTATACGTCTGAAGCAAGCCCCGGCAATGCTTAAACATTCATAGAAAAACAGTCTGTAGAAAACCTTCATAAGAAGGTCCCATGCCCAAACGTATTGATGAACATTGGACAACATTGTCCAAAGCAAGATACTGCACCACCTGTGCTGCAACATAGAATATGTGTGCATTTCTTTCAGGCTTCTTTCTAGACTTGTTCTCAACACCCAAAAAGGTGCTGATTTCAAATTATTTCTGAAATGTATCAAGTACCTTGAAATATCAAGCTTTTAAGGAACTAAAGAACAAGTAATAAAATGCAGGCTAATTATTGTTTTTTTTATTTAGGAAACACCAGGACAAAGGCTTAATGTCATCATTTTAGATCCAGAGTTTGACTATACAAAAGATTTCAAGCCAGAATATGTTTCCTAAAACATAGCTTTGCTTTTCACAGTTCATAATATACTTCCCCATTTATAACTATTTTTGAAACAGGTGAAGAAATTCACCTCATTTCTAAAACACTCTTTTTCCTCTGGACTAGGGAGTAAAAGGTACTGCCTTCCTTTGAAATCCTTTCAGTGCATGACAAAATGAGCAAGGAAACTGTGCCCCACGATACATATATCAGTTACGTACTGACCCGCTTCTGCCATGCTATTGGTCTTTTGTTCTGTCAGGAGTAAGTGCTTGTTAGCAGAACCCCAGAGTGGGGGAGGTCAAGGCCCAGCTAGCATATCCAGGCATAGTTGGAGCCCATTGCAGTTTGCTAGATCAAGTGGTGTTCGTTACATTAAAAACAGGCTGCACAACTGGCAATACTGCGGTCTCGTTTGTGTGTGGCCTTCAGTTTCTACTGTCTTCCTGTCTGTTCTACAACATACATACAAAAACATACATGCCCATATTCTTAAATGTGTATTCATATACAGACTACATCTATACAAATGACTCATGTGCAAAACAATCTCGTGAAAATCCATCTTTTCATTCTGGGAGAACAATGAATCATCAGAAAGGACAACACAAAGGCAGATGTCTTTCCAAGTGCACTTAGCAGTGCCAGACTTTCATCCATGTTAACCGTGCTGGAAGATTTATGAGTTGAAAATTATTTCAGGATGTTTTCTTAATTGCAACTATCTGTGTTTTGTTCCACTGGCAAGAAGAAACAATTTAATTACAAAAGAAAATATGAGGCTGCATTGTTTCTGAAGAAAAGGCATGCAAATCCTCTTTGGCTAATCCATCATCTTAATTAACTCTGAAAGAAACATGCTGGGGCTGTATTATTGCTCCTGAGTTTTCTAAAAAGGCATTTCTTAAAGAAGACTTTACAGGTACCATGTTTTTACTATGATCAAAACCTAGACATAAAATCATAAATTTAATTTAGCTATTAAGATGTTCTTGGCACATACTGTATGGTGCATCTTGTCCAGTATCATAAGGAAACTGGTGATATTATTTGACTTTAACACAGACATTATACAATGTATTTTACATATATTTATATTTACATCTGTATATTCAATAATTTTCCTTATAGATATAAATGTGTGTAAGAAATCAAGAACAAATAAAGGTTATTTTCATGCTAAAAGTACAAAGAAAAACAAGTAAAGTACAAACATGATGTTTTGGCTGTTGAGCCTTCTCCATGTGTGATGTACTGTAAGAAAGGAAGGTAGCAGGGATATAAAGCACAGGACTTCAAGGGACCAAGCAGGTGAGAGAGTCCAAATGAAGCAAGATCAGAGAGACAGGTGTGAAAAGCTGAAGTCTGTTACTCTGTTGTGTAGTCTTTTGTTCTATTGTGCTTCATATATCCTTGCTACTCTCCTCTCTCTCCCTCTCACCGAAAGCAGACTCTACAGTCAAAATTGACAAAATTGAACCCTAGTAAGGTGTACATTTACATGTATTAACAGAACCACACCTTGTAATAAGAGGAATAACATTTCCCCTTGATTTGAGACCTGGCTTTCATGCTCACCTACAATACATGGGTTAATTATGTGTGACTGTCATACTAGCACTTAACAAAGCAATTATACATCAGGTCTGTAAGTTGTGTAAATTCTGATGTTTATCTGAATTTTTCCTTTCTTTGCTAACATTATTGAGGCAGCTATGACCCATCTAACCAATGTTTGTGCAAACATTCTGCCCTGAAATGAGTAGCTTAACATGGATGCACTTTACCTACTGTAGGTAATCTTGTCTTTATGTTCCTTAGTCCAGCAGCAGCACAACCCCCAGTCACCATCCTGCACCTTTCTCGATGAAACACCAAGCTCTGTATGGGACAAAGCAGAAATTTAAAGCAATCCCCTTAAAACATATCATACTTCTGCATGTGGCGTGCATTGCTCTATAATTGGTTCCACTACTGGGGAAACTGAAAGAGTTAAATATGCACTACAAATCGCCGAGCATTCTTTTTATGAATAAAGAATTCATAAGAATTCAATAGGAAAAGGAATATGCAATCCCATATTGTATTGTCGCTTTTCCTTGGCACTGCTGGCAGTGATGATCAGTTAATGAATCCAACTTTTCTTCCCCATGGCAGTGCAGAGGACAGCTGATTTAGTGGCTAGTGCCTGGATAATAGCAGCCATATTTCCTACCATTTCATGTTCTCCTGACCAAGTGTAAAATAATGTCAGAGGATGTATTTCTGCTATGAAATATGCATGAGTGTGGGGAGGTGAGAGAGAGGTCAGTGTGCACTATACCGTGACAGACTTGGATGGCACCCAAAATTACAGACAGTACCCTGCTCTGCCTCCTGACGCTGCTACCAAACCCAGCTGCTCACCCCTGCAGTCTGAGACCAGGAGAGGGATCAGTGTAATGTGTCTAGGTTATCTTCCCAGCTATCCGTCTCATTTAACATGTGTCAAAAGAGCATTTTCAGAACAGATCTACTTATGAAAACCTAGTTATGCTGCCTAATGGCACTGTGACAGCTGAACCCAGTGTTAATACCATGCTTATTAAACTGAACCCAATCTTAATAACTACTACTCATAACTGCCCCATATAGAAAAAAAAAATCATGTAGTATCACCAAAGAACACTATGCAGGACTCAAGAGGCTTACAAGAAATCTCAGGGGAACATGCAAAGCTATTTTGGTTTGAAGAACTACTAATTGTGTGTAAGAGACGCAAAACCATCTCTCTATTTTGAAAGCGCACAACAATTATAAAATTCACGTGTGACATCTAATCGAACTGTTGAAAAAGGCTCCTGCAGCACTGGACAATGAAAGAAGCAACCTCATAAAAAGGACAGGAGGCTGGCCAATGGAGATTCTGTCTTATTCTTGCCATGAGGGGGGTACCGAGACATTCAGAGAGTTCTAGAAAGACAGAAGGAGGGGGAGAGGCGTCCGGAGAGAGAAAGACAGGGGAGAAAGAGGGTGGGGATTAAGAGAACCAAGGGAGTGACAGTGAAGCAGCGAAGAGGATGAAGTTACTGTAAGTTCGAGAGATAGGGAGAAGTATGATATTCTGTGTTTAGTCAGGTCATCACTGTACACTATTTCAGTGGAGTGGTACTCAGACACTACACCAGACAAGGCCATGTGAACTGAGCGTAGAGTGCTTGTCCTGTCTACAAATATACTGCTTTGAACTTATCTCGTGAACACAGGCCAATTGGAGCCTTGGATCTGCGCCGTTGCTATGGAGACTGGAGTTTTCAAAATTAGATATTATTTATTCATTTATTTATTAATGTCTAATAAAATACTTATAGCAAAGTGTACATGCAAGTAACTGACATTTAAATATAAGTTCAGATTCAAGAAAAACATTTATACTAAAACTGAAGTGACAGTGTTTCACCATTTGATATAACAGCTATTGAAAAATAGTATTTTGATGACTTTTGATATAGTTGAAATACAGTTGGACACCCACTTAACAACTGAACAATGGGCAGAGGATAAGCCTCTAAAGGGTTTTGTCATAATGCAGTGTAGTGAGATTACCATTGACAACAGCAAGCGAGCTCCTGCTATTCTGCTACCACCACCAAAGCTGTGCTGGTCCTTTAACACAAGGCTAACATAGAGTTACACAAGTTACACAATACACAAACTTGTATATATTCATCAGAAATCACCACCCTTTCCCAATATTATCATCCATGACAACAGGGGTTGTGCAGTGTTAATGTTGACTCACGGCATTACCATTATAGAGACATTTCAGATATCACCACCAGGTTAAAGGGTCTTCTGCAATACCAGTTTGTGTTTCCAGCCCTGGCTGCTGCTATACAGAGGTTAGTCCCTATGGAGGTCCTGACGTGATATTACTTTCCCAAACCATGTTCCCTCATTTTCACAGAGCTTTGACATTGTTGTAGTGTCATTACAATGTGCAACCCTGTGGGCCTTCATTGTGTGTGCACATCACTTTTGAGAAAATACAAAGACACATGTGTTGTTATGTGTTGTTATAATTGTTATTTTATCCTCAGGTATTCTTTATAACCATAATGTAAGCCCTAATCCTTATTGGGGGTTTTTTCAGTGAAAAATATGAAATATGGTAATGCTTTAAATTATTTATACATGAAAAGTTAATAGATATATTGTATTAATAATCAATTTACTTTCAATTGAGATTGTAACGAATGATAATAAAGCATCCATAGACATTCAGTAGTGAGAAGGTGAGACTAGGGCTGTTAAGAACTGTGCTGTGTATCTGTGAATGGTTTGTTAACATTTTGAAGAACATTAAGTCACACTAAATTGATCATTAACAGAATGTCAGTTAGAGCCTTATTTATACATCTTAATCTACACTGCTAATATGAATATATCTATGATGCCTTTTGGAACAACAGCCAAACTAGCATGAATGTTATGCCATTGCATGGCTCCATGAAGGAGTTTTGACATTCAATGTTTTTAATCATTTACCAATATTTTGTTATGTAAATAATATTAACTCCTGCAAAATCAAACATCCCTCATAAACCTAGGGAAATTGTCAAAATGAACATAGAAAAAGAGTATTTTACAGATACTTTGCAGGTACTTTGTTCTGTCTAAAGTAGAGCTCTCACAATAACTCTAAGCCTGCAGGAATTTATTGCCTCAGGTACTTTTTAAAAGGTGAATTAATTCCCCTAGCTAGACATACACTGGATTTTTCCTAGGAT